>NC_133131.1:93951149-94287815 GCF_048418815.1 Hemitrygon akajei
GGGTTAGCGCTAGCTTCGTCACGGGGATCATCGCACACAGGCACTTCTCAGAAATGGCGCGAGGTTTAAGAAGAGCTTGGAAACTTTCGGGAGGGTTCGCCCGGTTTAAAAACATAACGGTCTATTGACAAACGTAGACTGTGCAGGTCGGAATCAGTCTACAAAGTCCGGAGAGGCAGCCAGTTTTTTCACCTAAGGACTAATGACTGATGGAACTATCAAACTGCCACACTTGCAAAAAGTATAAGGAGGAAAAAGGAAAAGTTGTAAAGTTGTTTGGTCTTTGAGTGGAACCCCGTTAAAAAACCTTCGGGTAGGTGCATTCAATCTCTTTCAAGTGGGGAAGCCGCACGTGTTCAAAGAAGAACAAAAAATCCAGCTTGCCAGTGAGGATTTTCTTTAGCAATATGTAGAATTCATTGTCGTAGATGGCTGTGGAGACCAAGTCAGTGGGCATGAGGTTGATAGGTTCTTGATTAGTAAGGGTGTCAAAAGTTATGGCGAGCAGGCGAGAGAATAAAATTGAGAGGGGTAATAAATCAGCCAAGATGGAATCTTGGGGCTGAATAGTCTAATTCTGCTCCTTTTTCTGATTAGTCTACTCACAATGGTCGGCAGTATCATCGACAGCATTATGAAGCAGCTCTCCGTTTTGCTAAGGCCACTCTGTTCCAGACCTCTTGACAGCCTTCGTCAAAGTGCTGAACTCAAGGAATGTACGCCTTGATCACTCACAACCAGATTTCCAAATCAAAAGAACACAGCATGACTCTTGCGTAAGATCCAATAGACATCTGTAGCTTGTGAAGTTGTTTTTCTTTTTGCAAGTTAGGGTGGAAATGCTGGAAACTGTTGCCAGTAAATGCCGACTGCGATAGTAACGCAGAGACCAGAGTTCAGTCTCGTTTGTATGGAGTTTGAATGTCCTCTCTGTGAATAAGGGAATTTCCTTTACCACATGTGCAAGAGTCCCAAACTTATGGCATTTATGCAAGGAACTATTGCTAGTTCCCTGAAAAATCTGGTCTGAATAATATGTATACAATATTGAATAATCTTGGCTGCATTGTCATTTATCTTAGCTTTAAAACAACAAAAGTTTGTCTTTAATCAATCTATTTGATTTGACATCTGATTCTTTAAATAACAATATGGTTAATAGTCTATAACCTATTTTGTGTTTTTTGAACTTGGGGAATTATGGTAGCAGTGGATTGATGTTACTGAATTATGCAAGAGTTGGACAATACTTGGCTGTGAACATTTTGAGAATAATTAAGATATTAATTAATTAGAGCCTGGGTACTATAGAGGTTCTGTTGAAATAATGCCAAGATTCTTGGTAATTAAGGTTCTAAAAATTTAGCTTACTGTTTTAGTAATTGTCCAATTCATTGGAGATTAATTTGTGGTACAGGTAATTATAGGGTCATACAACACAGAAACAGACCTTTGGTTCACAGTCTGTGCAGGCCATTAAGCACTTATCCATAGGAATCTCATTTTCCAGCCTGTAGCCTTCTGTGCTGTTCAAATGCTCATTCCTGTACTTGCAGTTTGAAGGTACCTACTTCTCGTGTACCCTCAAGCAACACATTCCAGATTTCAATTAACCTCGGTGAAAAATAATTTTCCTCAACCCTACTAAATCTTCTTCCCCTTTAATTAAATATACATATGATGTCCTTTGATTATAGATACTTGTTGCATGGATATATATACCATCCCGGGCGCAATCCTGTTGAGTCTCCTCTGCACTTTCTCCACTGTTGTCCTTTTGGTATATTAATCTGTCACCATATACTTATTCTTGTAAATATGCTACAATTATAGAACTTAGCTAAGTAGCACATTTAATAAGATGTGACGAACCATGACACAAACATGTTTGAATTCTAATGTAACTAATTTGCTTAGAAACACTGCTTTTGAATGAAACAGTAACTACAGGTTGGATCATTTTTTTGGGATCTCAGGCAATGTATATTCTGCACAGAAAATAATCATCAGCAGGTTTATTAATACTCTGACCCAAGAAAAATTATTGCTGCTTGTCATGAAACCTGTACTGTTTGCTGTACCACAATTAAGATAGGTGTTTAGTTCCAGATTCCTCTCGGGACTGGAAATGAGAATGCGACTAAGGTGCGGAGACTCTTGGCAAATGATGGATAAAAGTGTGCATTCCATCATTCCCATATTTGCTGAGAGAGCACAGAAACAGGCCCTGTGGCCCATTGAGTTGATAGCTACCATCAGCCACCAATTTACATTAACCCACCATTAATCCCCGTTTTAATTCACCCCATATTCTCATTACCTCCCTCTAGATTCTATCGCTCACCTGTAAACTTGGGGGCAATTTACAGTGGCCCATTAACTCATCAGGTGGCACATCCTCGGGATGAGAAGGAAACTTGCATCTGGGGAACATTGTGGGGTGTTATGATACAGCAACAATGAATATAGAATTGAGACTGATTTGTACAAACAAATAAAACATTTATTTAAAACTCAGCTCAACGACAAATGAAAAGTAAACAAATGACTAACTTAACTGGAAGTGAACTGCTACATGGCAATTCAAACAGTTCTTAAAGCGATAAATGCGAGCACAGTTCTTAAAGTGGTAACTACGAAAGTCCAAAATGATTTATACAGTCAATTAGGAGAGACTTCCCTGAAGTAACAAATTCCTCAACAACGTGATGTTACTGCTGATCCCAATCGAAATACGCCTTGCCCGAAGGATTTACGACGAAGGTAATTAAAACGGCTTAAAGGCACTGACCTGTCCTTGGCGAATACTGCTGCATCCAGCCCTTTCTGCTTTCACAATGCAGGAGCTATCTCGGATGCAGGTTACTACCTTATGAATGAGGATTCAATAAGGTCGATCCTGTATTACTGCTGATGACACCAACTTTACTCGATCCTTCGAGTTTTCCATACTTCGATAAATTCTTCACTCTCCAACTGGACTAAAACTGGCAGTGTTCTGCGAGACTGCCGGCAATAACCTTTGAGACTTAAGGCAGAAAGTAAAACCCCACTTTAAAACAAAACTACGTCATGAGA
Organism: Hemitrygon akajei; assembly: GCF_048418815.1. Classification (NCBI taxonomy): domain Eukaryota; kingdom Metazoa; phylum Chordata; class Chondrichthyes; order Myliobatiformes; family Dasyatidae; genus Hemitrygon; species Hemitrygon akajei. The sequence continues at coordinate 93,954,228 of NC_133131.1, forward strand.
TGAATACGCAGCATAACGGAGTAACTGATGAATTAAACCACAAACTGACCTGCGTCACAGCAAGGCTTTCCCCTTTTATACCTGTTGAAACAGGCCATCACATGACCTCTCACTGGCGGGAAAATTACATCATGTGACCTCACATTGATGGGAAATTACATCACCCCACCATCACAAGACCATTACATCATGCTCACCAGATACTCAATTACATCATGGTCATGAGGCAGTCACAAGATACCCACGGGGTATGTAACAGGGGTCATGGAGAATGTACAAACTTCACAATGGCAAGAATGAACTCTGGTCTCTGGTACTCTGAGACAGCATCGTACTAGCTGTACTACTATGCTGCCTCAGTACTGAAATGCATGAGGACCCTAACGTGTTTGATCAGGCATAATAGATAGCTTCAGAATTCTTTTATTATAGTGAAATTTAGGAGGAAGACGCTAATTGTTAAATTAATCCAAATATTAGAATTGTATATGGGGTAGAAATTAGTGCTGTCAGATTTCAAATTTCAAGATTCAAGTTTGTGTCCTGTGTACACTGAAACATGCAGTGAAATGTGTCATTTGCTTTAACAACCAACACAACCAAGAGTATACTGGGGGGCAGCTGCAAGCATCGTAACACTTTCTGGTGTCAGTGTAGTATGCCCACAATGCTTGGCATAACTGCACAGAACACAACAAGCAGCAAAACACCAGTAGAAGCAAACCATAATCCTCTCTCCCAGCCAGAAGCATATACCGTCCTTTACCCACAGGGCAGATCTTCAGCCTCCTGTCTCCTGAGACACGGACTCTGGCCTGCAGACACCAGGCTTCTACCTCTCCATTGAACTCCAGAGATTCACAGACTGCTCTGGCCAACGGGCCTCGAATTCTGCACTTCTGATTCAAGCTCAACTCCAGGAAACGCCGATCACTGAACGCTCAGCCTCAAACTCCAGGCTCGCATTGATGGGACCTCAAACACCAGGCCAAAGACTCCCGCCCCACTAATTTGTGAATGCAGAGAGTCATAAGAACTGATCCCTTCTGCCCACACTGAACTTCAGATCCCACAGTCAACTCACTGTCCTAGGGGAGCCCTTGTCTACTTCCTGCCGGTCCGGCATCTTATATCCAAATATGGATGTCATTCTTCTGTGTCACTGGTCTTTGAACACAGCATAGACTTGGACTTCGGCCTGACCTCTAATTTCCCCACATCCCCCTGACCCCTAAATCCCCTTTCTGTCCCCGATACCATCCCTACGAGCCTTAATAAAAACAACTAAATCTGATCTGTGACTTCTTGAGGACCTCAGTTTCGTGCAGTAGATGTACGGACAGCACAATTTGTTTGGAATACTTTTAGATCTCATCTATGCCATTGTGAACAAAGCAGGAAAGCATTGATCAGAGTCAACCAGTAATTTACATGTATGTAATAAATCAAATCATTGACAAAGCTTTTTTTTTGCCAGGAACCATATTTCCCCTTTTTCTTTTTGATTTAACTTCTTTCTCCATTTATACATACAATATGTAATTTCCTGCAGAATTGATGTGCCTGTCCATTTAAAAGAAAATCCAGATAATTGTGGGAATGGGGTTAAAATACTGAGATCAGGTCAGAAGATAGTGACCAGTAATTTCAGTGATATCACCGTGAGAAATCAAAGGTTAGAAGTTGAGCTTTGAAACCAAAATTTGTCTAAATGTTCAAAAGTGAGAGTTGGTTTCTCAGTTCCGTTCTTTACTGATGGAAGACTGTACATCTTGTGCAATTGTTGAAATTAATTTAAATATCATGCATGCAACTTGTGTGACTTTTTTTGTTGATAAATATTTTGCTTGCTGCTTTTAAGAATGCCTACATATGTTTCAGTGACTAGCAATTGAAGTTACATTTTGGCTATAAATAACACCAGTTCTGTGATGCATTAAAGATGATGAGAGCAAAATTACCTTGCCTTTCCTGAATTCTTTGAAGCCCTGAGGGTTCCAAGGTGGTGTCTGCAGCACACATTCCCATTTGATGTTAAGTGTGTAGACTGCTATTCTGATAAATTGATTAGTGTCTGCATTTATCATTTAGAAGTGTGCAGAAGAGGGACATCTTATCATTTTGGAGCACTGACACAAACTCCTTGACTGAACGTTGGTGGTAGGATACTGTAATGTATTTCTTTGAGAGCAATGACCCCCCACCCTCCCCCAGCACTACATATTGACCTGTTGTCTGTGCATGTGCTGATGTCTGTGGATGCACATTGTTTCTCTCACTCTCGCAGCAATGTGAATACACCAGTTGAAGCCATCTGCCGGGTCCATGCTTTTTATTTGATATGTAGTTGTGCACAGACACAACAAATTGGTGACGAGGATGGGATCCTGAATGTCAGGAACTTTCACGAACTGTGCAGTTACGGGACGAAGCAGCAAGAGTTAAACAGCACGAAAAAGCCACCATAGATGCTAACAAAAGCATGTTAACAATGAAAGACACGTTGAATTTAAAGTGAAGATAACGTTGCGATGTCAACTTTCCCAACTGATGCCGAATGTGATAACACGAATGAAGGCTGGGAGTCATATATCAAGAGGGTTGAATGGTATTATAGTGCAAACAATGTCAAGGAGCAGAAGAAAGCCCCTGCACCTAGCTTAATGGGTGCAAGAATGTACGGTCTCTTATGCAATTTAGTAAACCCTGCAAAGCCACCAACCAAGATGTTCAATGAAATTGTTACAACTTTACAAAATCTCTTGAGCCCTAAACCGCTGGCAATAGCTGAGAGATTTAGATTTTACAAAAGAAACCAGTCAAAAGATGAAAGAATTTATGAATACATTGCAGAACTGCACAAACTTTCCCAGTACTTCAACTTTAGAAATGGACTTTAAGGGACATGCTTATATGTGGCATGCATAGTCAAAGCACTCAAATGACGCTTCTGGCAGAAAGAGAGCTAACCTTGGAGCGGACATTGACCATTACAATATTGTTAGAGATTGCAGCAAAGGATGCAACAGAACTACAGAAAAGGAGGTTAGAATGTGAAATGCACAAAGTATCCCTGAATGGTACAAGTACCCAAACACGTTATCGATGTGGCAGATGACTGTTGGTTTAAAGAAAAAGTCCGCAGGAAGTGTTACAGATGGTCACACAGAGAGTGTGCAAAGCAGAACCCAGTGAAAAGTCTCAAACACAAAAATAAGCAGATGCATAAAGCTACCAAATGTAAAACAAAATCTGACAATATAGTCTGACAGAGGTGAACTGTCATACTATACTGAAGCATAGTATAACTGCAGCAGATCACAAAATCATCTGGATCACAATACATGTGTCTAGTGTAAAAATGGAACTGGACACAGGATCAGCTTTGTCTATAATTTCAGAGGCTGACTACAACAGACTGTTTTCTAAGATACCATTAGAGAAGACCTCAGTGATGCTAAATATTTACACAAGCAAAAAAGTGTCTCTCAAAGGCAAACTAAAAGTAAATTTGATGTATGGAGGCCAAACACAACAGTTAGTTTTATGTATTGAAAAGTGAACGGCCAACAATTTTCTGACGTGAATGGTTAAGAAAAATCCAACTAGACTGGAACTCAATCAAAGCTCTCAATATGAAATCAACAGGCAATGGCAGCCCAAATGGTAGCACAAACCAGAGACTGACACAGTTGCTTAATGTTAATAAGAAGGTGTTTGAGAAGGGTTTGGTGAACTCAAAGGCATGAAAGCCAGAATTGAATTGGATGAAACAGCAACATAAAGATTCCATAAAGCACGTCCAGTGCTTGGAGGGGTCTGTGATTCTCTCCAAAGTTGAGTGGAGCGATTGGGCCATGCCTGTTGTCCTGGTGATCAAGAAAGTGAAGGCTAGAGCCATTCGCAGACATGGCAATTTCAAGTTGAGCATCAACACCTTGCTGCAGTATCCCCTGCCACGAATAGAAGTCATTTTTACATCTTTGGCCGGTAGGGAGAGGTTTTCAAAGATTGACTTGTCACAGGCCTATGTGCAAATGGAGATTGAGGAGTTGAGCAGGAAATTCGCTCTCAAGGGACTGTTCCAGTATAATCATCTCATCTTTGGCGTCACATCAGCTCCAGTAATTTGGCAACAAGTAATGAACTAAGTGCTCCAAGATATCCCGGAACACAAGTTTACCTTGATGACGTCATCATGACTGGCAAGAATGATGATGAGCATCTCCAGAACCTTGATAAAGTCCTTACCAGACTGAGTGAGTATGGTCTGCATGCGAAGAGAGAAAATGTAAGTTTTTCAGAATGATATGTCATTGACAAGTATGGCTTACACAAGTCATGAGAAGATTGAATTATTTCTACAGGCACCCAAACCAGAAAATGTGTCACAACTCTGGTCATGCTTGGGCCATGTAAACTACTACTACCAGTTTCTCCTAAACATTGCTGCAGTGCTGCATCCGTTGGATGCAATGTTACAGACAGGTACAAAGTGGGAATGCTTAGAAAGATGTGAAAAAGCATTCAAGGAAACAGAGACTAACAACATTTGATGAACTGCTCACCCATTATGGCTTATCCCTGCCCATCAGACTGGTCTGCGGTGTGCCACCTTATGACATTGGAGCTGTTTTGTCACATTATGTAAGATGGATCTGAACAACTGATTGCATTTGCTTCAAGATCACTGATGAGTGCAGAATGCAACTACACACAGATTGACTGAGAGGCCCTCAGTCTAGTATGGGGAATAAAGAAGTTCCACCACTACCTCTATGGAGAAAATTTTATGTTAGTGACAGATCACCAGCTCCTTGTCTCCATTTTCAATCCCATGAAGGGAATTCCAGTGATGACTGCTACCTGGTTACAACATTGGGCACTGTTCCTAGGGGCCCACTATTGTGACACAGAGTTCAAGGTGCCAAACAACACAGCAGCATTGATGGCTTCTTACGCCTTCCACTATTGGCAACTGAAGAAGAAAAGTCTTCATACTGTGACCACGCAGAAGTGTTCCACATGTCTTCGGTGGGTTAATTGCCCATAACAAATTCTAAAATACAAAGGGAAATGAGGAATGACCCGACATAGTCAAAAGTCTTTGAAATCACCATGCAAGGATGGCCAACTCATGGCAGCTCTGTTTCCAGAGTTCTCAGTGAGATGAGACCAATTGTCGGTATGTCAGAGAACACTGATGTGTGGATCTCGTGTTGTGGTCCTCTCTAAACTGCGCATCAGAGTCTTCGAGAATCAGTATGAAGGGCACCTGGGTACAGTCAAGATGAGTCTCACCTGAAGCTACGTGTGGTAGCTGGGAATAGATAAACAGATTGAAGACTTGGCCAAAAGCTGTTTAGGATGCCAAAACGCTCAGAATGCATCCCTATAGGCACTGTTACATCTGTGGGAGTGGCCGTCGTCATTATGGCAAGGAGTACATATTGACTTTGCTGAGCCATTCGTGGAATCCATGTTTCTGATTGCTGTAGATGCAAGTGGTTGGAGGTGATATCTCGATGACAGCAATAATCACCTCAGCAAAGACGGTCTCTGCCCTGAGGACTTCCTTCGCCAGAAACGGCTTACCAGAACAAATTGTGAGTGACAACAGATCACGATACACGGCAGAAGAATTCTGACTGTCCATGAAGAAAAAAGGTATCAGATATTTCAACTCAGCTGTTCACCATCCAGCAATGAATGGGTTAGCTGAAAGGTTTATCCAAACCTTCAAGAAGACCTTTAAAGTGATGGACAAGGAAAACATTTCTCTACAGTGTAGGGTGGACAACTCCTTTTTGTGTATCGGAACACTGTTCTTGTGACAACAAATATTAACACCTGCAATGCTGTTCGTGAAAATGAATCTGAGATCTCACATACATCTCCCGAAACCAGATCTACAGGGAAAATTGCAGAATAAACAGTTCAGCCAGTTGCCAAGGGAAGCAGCAAGGAGCTTCGAGATTGGACAGGAAATCTTATCACATGATTACTGAGAAGACAAGTGAACACCCGGTAGGATAGCTACAAGGACTGGACCACTGGTGTACACAGTGGATGTTGGAGTTCAGACATGGAGACACCGTGTGGACTAGATACTGGATGCTCAACTGAAGAACACACCTGAGTCAACTGCATCCAAGGCGGACATATTACAGTCATCAGACTTGCTTCCCAGTGATCATGTCACTGATAGCAATGTGATACAGGAACCTGAGAATGTTGTCTTAGACAAGATACCTGTCAAACCCTATATTCCACTCCACAGGTCCAGAGGCGCTATCTATCCTAAAAGAAACAGAACGCCACCCAAAAGACTGAACCTTTAGAACTGTGAAGTTAATAATGGACTGTTATTGTGAAAGCAGTTTATTTGCAATAATGGGTTTATGAAAGGGAAGTTGAATGTATTGTACATAAACAGTTTATGTTGCATTAATCTAAAGGGGGAGGAAGTGTAATGTATGGATAGATTTCTTTTAGAGCAATGCCCCCCCCCCCTTAGCATTATGTATTGATCTGTTGTCTACGGCTGCTGGGTGGTGCCCCCATGCTCCAGTACAAGCTGGGTCGTCTGCTTTCAGACAGTGTGATTGTTGCCTCTGCTTTCAGGCAGCATGTACTTGTAATGTATGAATCAATTTCTTTTAGAGCAATGCCCCCGCCTTAGCATTATGTATTGATCTGTTGTCTACGCATGCACTGTTGTCCACGTATAGGCATTGCTTCTTTCTCACGCTTGCTGCAATGTGAATACATCAGTTAAAGCTATCTCCCACATCTGTGCTTTTATTTAATTGATGTGTAGTTGTGTACAGACACAGCAGACCCAATCCATCCCATCCCACCCAGCATTATCTAAAGGATGGTCAATGGCTTTGTTTTATTTTCTTGTTGTTGCAGGTTATTGAGTTTCAGGTGCTTAATTTTTATTTGTTAAAATGTCAGTGTTGAGGGAGTGGTGTGACATGAACTGAGCTGCTTTGGTGACTTCAGAATGCAGCAGGTACTCCCTGATATTATGGTTTGATAGGTGGCTTTCTGTACATTGTACATTATGACTGGGAGAAGAAGCTTCTAGAAGGGGGGAAGGAGGAGAGCATTTATACTATTGAATAAATTCAGCAGGTCAAGCAGCATTTGAGTTGCAAAAGTATAGTTGATATTTCAGATTGAGGCCTTCATCAGGACCAATAGGAGGAGGGGAAATGTGCTCACTGGTAAGCCAAATATGAGTCCTGACAATGGGTCTCGGCCCGAAACGTCGACAGTGCTTCTCCTTATAGATGCTGCCTGACCTGCTGTGTTCCACCATCATTTTGTGTGTGTTGTAGCCAAATATGCAGCAAGGTTTTGGAGAACATCAACTGTAAAGTGGACTTCAGAGTGGTGTAGCACATGCAGCCATTTTGCTAATGAGTGGATTAATGAGTATGGACTCTGCGCCATTGGAGCGGCTGCTGGGTGGTGCCCCTAAGCTCCAGTACAAGCTGGGTCGTCTGCTTTCAGACAGTGTGATTGTTGCCTCTGCTTTCAGACAGCATGTACTTGTCCCCAGTGTCTTGTCACACAGCAACCCCGTTTCAAAATTACGGTATGTGCAGTGTCTGTATCTGAACTGTGAGTGTAAAAAAAAAAACAACCAAAAAAAACCACAAGATTTCATCTTCAGTGTCTCCATTCTCTTCCTTAGTTGACCATAAGGGATACAGTTTTGAGACAAGTAAAAGAGCAAGGCGATAGCCGTGGTGTTGGGAAGGGAAGATAAAGATATCATCTTCTGGCACTTGCAGCTTGTAAGTAACAAGGTTGTAGGATGATGAGGAGTTACCTGGGCAGGTACCCTTGACCCCTCAAAGGTAATGTTGGTAGCCTCAACTTGCCTTTTCTTGAGTGGCCAGTATCATCTCCCATCTTCTACTGCCAGCCCCAGCTTGTCCAAATTGGTGCAGTTGTTGGTAAATAAGTGATGGGAATGTGAACAGTTGATGGGGTTTGGAGGGTCGTGGCATTTGGATATGCATGTTGATTGTGTCAATGAACAGCTTCTTGGAATGTATCCACGTTGTTGTTTGTCTTCTGAACAAGTGTCTGGAGAGTCTCTAATTACTTGAGAAATACAGGATATCTTCCACAAGTATCATCAGTGCAGTGCCCAGAAGTAGTTTTTATGCTAGTTAGTCATGTTATTGCTAATTATTTCACATTGTGCTCTTACAGATGTCTCTGGCAGCTGAGAAGTGGACATTGCAGAAATCATTTTGAATTTGTGATATCCATTTTTCAAATGCAACCTTGCACAATCTTTTCCTGTTTTAACACATTGAATCTTTTAGTCTTATGATAAATTAGTTATTTGCAGATTTGTGCCTTTAATCAAAGGAAACATTTGGAGTCACACGACAATCCATGTTCTTAATTTTTTTTGCACTGGATACAGCAGAGGGAAGAGCCTTTACTTTGCACCGTTACAAACCCTGAATTTCTTGAGAAAGTGCCTTGTGAAAGGGCAGACGTTAAGCTCTTTGTGGTGGTGAACTCAATTGCGCATTAAGGTTCCTGTAGATTTTGAACTGTAAATGAGTTGTGTAGTGCACAAAGTTGCTTTATGATTTAGTTTCTAGCCCATTGTAATTTGATTTTGAAAGATTTACTGTCTTGCATGCTAGGCAAAAATTACTATGAAATAGATGAGTTTTTGATGTAGCCATAAGCGGGGAATTCTCAAATTATCAATACTGTATATCCATCTCTTTAAAAACATTGACAATTTCAAAAGGAATTCAAGCACAATAATCGTGAACAAAATCCTATGCAAAATAGCATGTGTGCCATTTTTCCTAAGAAGATATGGATTATTTTGCTTGTGACATCTTTCATTTGGCAGAATTGCATTGTTTAATTTTGTTTAATAAAGAGAAATTTTCTATATTGCTTTCAGACTTTGTTACAGAGCTCTGAAATTAGTTTTAGAATCTCAATTTAACAAGTTTTTCTATTAAATTAAAATTTGTAAAACATATTAAAATGAAGATACCTTGTGACATAAGAAATGAATACTGTTTTAAGAATGTTTAAAAGGCAAATACAACATTATTTAGAAATAACTGATTCTGATTGTGCATTTTTTAAACATCAAAACAAAACTTCATTTTCCTGCAGCCCCAATGTTGTAAAGCATTCTGCAAACATAACATCATTTATAACACTTTGAAACCAACTATGCATAGGACGTTAGTAGAGAAGAAAATCTTTTTTTTCTGCAGTTCTATAAAGCCACATTTATGTGTTCTTTGTACACATTACTTGTACGGTCAAATACTCCATTCTGACAAGTGAAAATTTGTGAGATGGAGATCGAAGGGAAATTATGCCTCCTCCCACAGCCCAAAGTTGAAGTTTACTCAAGTGTTCCACCTAAGTGGAAAAATAAATCATATTGCACTCTTTTCAAAATTATTTTGTGAATAAGTAACTTGACCCTTGGAAAAAAATTGTGACCTGTGTACTCCGTTCTAGGTGGAATTTCTTGCTTTCTACATGTATAACATTTCTTTTAAATAATTAAAGAAAAGGCCATCATGTTTGCTGGCAGCAGCTGTTTGCCATGTTATTTAAGACTTCCTGTCATTATAATTGATGTGTTTTTATTCTTTCCACTTCCTGAAGCCTGATCAGAATTAAAATTGCTGTTGGAATTTCCTGTCAAAGCAGCTCATTTATTCATTGAGTACACCAGTGACAACCCTTTGATTGGACATAGCCTTTAGCTATGTTTGCAACAGAGTTTTGCTGTGTGTTTTTGTTGCTTGTGCACCTTCCACTTTTCTGTACCCCACATGTGCTGATATATGCAAGTTGTCCATCATTCTGGTAACCTTGCCCTAATGAAAACTTTGAAAATATACTGCTAATGCTCTGAATATAAAATAAGCCCACCTGCAAGAGGCCCAAGCTTAGGAAATTTTAAATTACATTTTTTTGCATATCATGAGGTTAATTTGTTCTTGCAGTGAATTTAAAAAAAATAATTTTTAATTATTAGATTTTTCGAATGCTCAGCACAAACATCAGAACCTCTGTTACAATTCAGATTCACTTATTTATCAAGTACATTGAGACATACAGTGAAATGCATCCTTTATGTTAGCAACGTTGCAACTTAAGGATGCTGCCACACATTCTGGCGCCAACGTAACGTGTCCAACACCACAAGCAACAACACCAACAGAATGATAGCAGGAAAACAAACGCCGTTCCTCCCTTCCACCTACAGACTGTCCTCTAACTCCAGAGCAAGAGTTTCCAGCAGACGTGCAGACATTGGACCTTTGACCCTGGGGTTTCAGCCATCGGGCCTTGACTTCCGAACGACCTTCAGGCTTCGGTGTTGGGTATCGGCCCTGGGACTGGCAGCTGCTGCTAATGATGAGCGAGGAACCTGAACTCCAGACTCTTCACTGATATGAACTCCGAAAAGCAGGCTCATGTACTCAGGAGTAAGCGCATTCATGATGCTTGTCCTCATGGAATTCTGGTGACCTGAACGGGGGGAGGCCATTAGCCCTCGTCCTTTCTGGTACTTCATCACACATCTGTGTCGCTGGCCTTTGAGCATGGAGTGGTGGCCTGGACTCTGACCTGACTTGTAATTCCCTTACATCCCTATGTCTAAACCCTAACAAGACCTCTCACTCACCACTTTGCCCCCAAAACAATTCCTATAAATCTTAACAACAGAACTACGTCTGAGCAACAACCTCAATAACGACTGTTCCTCAGTGCCATCTTGACCAGAAGCACATCTTGAACAAAAATACAGTGTCTTGCATGAAATTTAAGTGGTGCCTTTTATTTTTGTCATGAAATGTCATGTATTTCCCGTGTGTAAGTGCAGCAAGTTCAGGATTTGGTGGGTGTTAATGCACACGAATGCTTTCGTGACCACTGCTCCCTGTCCTCTTTAGATATACAGATTTTATTCTTACTTCTACAGTATATGTTTGAAAGTTCTAGATTTTAGATTTGCTTGGAATTATTTGGGACTTCACCTGTGATCCCCAAAATAAAGCATAACAGAAGTTTAAGCCCCTAGGCTTTATTGAAATCCTATTGGGGAGACTTTAACCATACAACCATGTACTCTCTCCCAAGAAGGTAGGATTAATTAAATGTGTACACTAATTGAGAGAAAGATTGCTATGATTGGTCAGCGATTCCATTGTATCATATGACTATCAGAATGGTAGAAGACAAAGAACCTTTTGTATTTTTAATCCAGCAATTTTATCATTATTGTAAAATCTACTATACCTCAGAATTATGCTGCCAAATGATTGTAAAGTTGTTTAAAATTAGAATCTAAAAGTATAATATCTAATTCTAAATTATTTTCAAATGATAGATTGATTTGAAAAAATGCTGTAATGTATAATTTCAAGGTAATTTATTGAATAAAGTGTGTGATTGTCAGAAGTTGTAGATAACTTTATAAATTATTTTATCCTTGTGGAAGAAATCATCAAGTGCTATTTTGCCCAGTAGTGGCAACTTCTGTGTTGGCACTTTTTGTATCCCTGTTTTCAAAGGAGTGTTATGGTAGCAGAACTTGATTAAAATTATGAACAGACGTTTATTTCCACAGTTATCAGCTTTCTTTAGTAATTATGTAATTTTTAAGTACAGAGAGCAGCATTCCTTCAACATTGAAAGAGCACTCAAAAACCTAGGACTGATAATTGGACAGAGGTGCATTTTCTAATATTCCCGGTTACTCCCTGCTACTGCCACTATGTTTTTACCGTATTATCCAACCCAGTGCTTTTTAAATTTTGTCTCCCAGTTCTTTTTAGAATATGGGCAATCTGTGCCTGAATTCTATTTACCTGTACTTCTTTTTAAATGCAGTTGCTTTGTGAACCCCACTTTCAAATTCTACTTGTCACAGCTGTATTCACTGCCCTATATTGGCCAACGCAGCCTTTACAAAGTTCTCTTTTTTTATATTTCATCCTTGGTGCTGCTCTTGCTCCAAAGCCCCGAACAATGTTCTTGTCGCTGATATTCCTTCCCTCCCTTTGTCTTTCGTGCCTACACTTGGCATGACTTATCTTTTTCTCAGTTTCTCTTTTGAAATTTTTGTCAAAATTTCCTCTACCTCTACATTGCCCTGTCCTCCTCGAAGGTCCGCAGTAAGTACTGTTGCAAACATGTTAGGTTTGGTGAGGATTATTTTCATCAGATAAATGTTTCTGTGCTAGAACACTGCACAAGGGGTTCTCCATGTTTGGTGTAGTTTCACCAAAACAAAGTGACTTTTTGGATGTTTTAAATATGAGCAGGAAAAGCGGGGGGTTGTGGGGTACTGCTATTGGGGTAGTTGCACCTTCTGTCAATCATGTTAGCGGCATGTTTTGCTGAAATCCTCATTGCGAGCAGCACATCAAAAATCCTGTTTCTTTTAGCCTTGGTGTATGCATGGAGAACTACATGACTTCCTTTGTAAACTCGATTTCAGATTGAAAGATAGTGCAGTACATAGCCTTACTTGTGTTCAGTGCCTGAGCTTTGTCATCATCCAAAAGTGTTGGCCTAGTACTAAGTATTTGCAGGGCAACTGTCCTCAACCAGTCTGCCCTTGCTGTACAACGTCTTGCTCTGTAAACTGTAGTTTCGCAAATAGATCATGGAAAATGCTCTCTTTATCTCAGGAGCCACCTCTCAGTGAAGGCGAATGTGGAAATTTATCACCACCTTCAGTGCACCAGCACATGCACTAGCTGGCTCAAGAAAAGTGTGCATGAAGATCAGGATGTTAAGCACACCACATAAACGGAACAGCAGTGACCCCTGTCCTCCTCAGTACTTCTGAGACTTGCACTATTTACAGCAGCTGCCTTGAGGCATCGGGAAGATGTAGCCGGTGCTTTTCAAATCCACCAGAAGAATAAACAGACCAGCAAGAATACATTTTCCTAGGCCAACATTTCCAGCATCAAGGCTCAGCAGCTGAATTGGGCAGGCCATGTCATTTGCCTGCCTGCCACCAGAGTTAAAAACAGATACTCTATTTCAAGATTTGTCATGGGAAGACATTGCCAGGCAGACAGAGTGGGGCAGGGTGGGCGTGGGAAATCATCTCAGCAACTTCAGAATTGAAATGAAAACAAGTCCCCTCAATCCTGAGGAAGAAAAACACAGGGTGAATATTTTTGTGTGCTAGTAGTTATGTTGTTCAATTAATGCTGCAAAAATGTTTATTTTTTAAGTAATGTAGATTTAAATTCCATTCCACTCCAAGATGTGTTATCGTACTGACAGAACTTGCTAATCACAATTGCTTGAATCTTTTGGTGCCTCATTAAGTTGCAGGCCTCACGTTTGTGGCAGATGCTTTCAATTTAAAGAGCCAGTACCAATGAAGCTTCCAGTTATCCATAGCAGTGCTGTGCACTCCACACAACAGAAATGGAAACAAGGACAGACCTACATTCTGAGGATATGACATCAAGGAAGAAGTTTGCAGTGCATCATGCTTTCCTGATATGGAGGCCATTGTCCTTTATGTTGAAGCATTGGCTCTAAAGTCACTGCAATTGCCACTCATTTTAGGAAACTCACTATCAAGAGAAGGGAAATGCAAGTGCAGTGGTGTCAACAGGATAAAACAAAGCACATGAGTATAAAGAATCCAGAAAAGAACTAAATATGGGAATTAGGAAAGCCAGGAGGGGCCATGAAAAGTCTTTGGCAAGTAGGATTAAGGTGAATCCCAAGGCATTTTATGCATACATCAAGAGCAAAGGGATAACTAGGGAGAGGGTGGGACCACTCAAGGATGGGGGGGGGGGGGGGAATATTTGCTCCAATGCGGAGAATGTGAGCGAGGTATGTAATGAATGTTTTGCTTCAGTATTTACCAAGTTAAAGGATATGGAGGACCAGGAGATCAGTACTGAGTGTATAAATGCATTAGGGTGTCTAGAGGTCAAAGAGGTGGATTAATGAACCTAATGAGCATTACGGTGGATAAGTCCTCAGGGCCTGATGGGATTTACCCCAGATTATTGAAGGAAGCAAGAGACAAGATTGCTGGGCCTTGACCAGTATCTTTGTGTCCTCTCCAGCCACAGTCGAGGTCCTGGAGGACTGGCGAATGGCCAGTGTTGTACCTCTATTTAATAAGGGAACAAGGGCAAATCCAGGGAAGTATAGACCGGTGATTCTCATGTCAATTGTAGGGAAATTGCTGGAGAAAATTCTTAGGCATAGGATATGTGAGCATTTGGAAACCCATGGCTGAATTGGAGAGAGCCATCATAGCTTTATGTGGAGCAGGTTGTGCCTTACCTATTTGATTGAGTTTTTTTTTGATAAGATGACGAGAGGTTAATGAGGGTAGGGCAATGGATGTAATCTGCATGGATTTTAGTAAGGCATTTGACAAAGTCCCTCATGGGAGGCTAATCCAGGCAATTAAGATGCATGGGGTCCGCAGCGAATTGGCAGTTTGGATTCAGAACTGGCTTGCACATAGAAAACAGGGCAGTGATTGAAAGGACTTATTTGAACAGGAGGTCTGTGATTAGTGGAGTTTTGCAGAGATCTGTGCTGGGGCCTCTGTTTGTGATTTATGTACGTGACCAGGATGAAAATGTAGTTGGGTGAGTTAGTAAGTTTGTGGATGATACCAAGTTAAGTGGAGTTGTGAATAGTGCAGAAGACAGGCAAAGAATATAGTGTGATGTTGATCAGTTGCAGATACGGGTAGAGAAATGGCAGATAGAGTTTAACTCGGATAAATGTGAGGTGTTGCACCCTGATAGGGCAAATGCAAGGAGACAGGACATTGCTGAGGGCAAGATCTGAGCAGAGAGATCTTGAGATCCAGGTTCATAGCTCCTTGAAAGTGGCTGCACAGGTCGATAAGGTAGTTAAGAAGGTTTATGGAATGCTTTTATTAGTTGAGGCATTTAGTTCCAAAGTCAAGGAGTAATTCTGCAACTTTATATTACTCTGGTTAGGCCACATCTGGAATATTGCATAGAGTTCTGGTTGCCCCACGGTAGGAAGGATGTTGAGGTTTTGGAGAGGGTGAAGAAGAGGTTTACCAGGACGGTGCCCAGTTTGGAGGACATGTACTATAACGCAATGCTGGATAAACTTGGGTTATTTTTTATGGAGCAGCGGAGGCTAAGGGGAGATCTGATAGAGGTTTTTAAGATTATGAAAGACATAGAGTATACAGGATGTATCTTTTTCCCAGGGTAGAAATCTCTAATAGCAGAGGGCACATATTGAAGGTGAGAGGGGGATGTGAGGGTAAGTTTTTTTTTAAACTAGTGGATGCCTGGAATGTGCTGCCTGGTTAGGGTAGTAGAGATAAATACATTAGAGGCTTTTAAGAGTTGTTTGGATTGGCACATGAATGTAAGGAAGATGGAGGGATATGAGCATTGTGTAGATAAGTGGCACTAGGGTTTGTGTGTTTTGGCTGGTTCGGTACAACATTGTGGGCCGAGTGGCTGTTCCTGTGCTATGCTGTTCTGTTCCATACTGTACCGTCCCATCAATGTGAATGGCATGTTGCCTTCAGAGCTTTCACATGTTCAGATCCACACTGTACAAGTCACCTTGAATGAGTTTACTAAATACATCATGCCACAGGTATTGCTCACTGCAAGAAAACCGTAATATTTCATAGCTAACCAAAGCAGTGATGAAGGTTCATTTACAACTGTCTTCAAATCATATTGTTGTTACCTGGCATGCAGTAACAAGAACAGGTCCAGCAGATTCCACTAAGTTCAATACCGGAGAGAAGAATTAGCAGCACACATCCGAGTTTCACTGCAGTTTTCCATGCTATAATGTCAGAGACTCAGCAAAGAATGCCTTTGTTCATTAAACAATCCAGCCTATTACATGCAGTAAACAAAGCACTGGGGAATAGAATTCAAAAGTGGAAAGTTGTATTCCACTTAGTGAAGAGTCTTATAGACCGTAGTAGATGTGCTATGAACTGTTTGACTCCAGGTTATAGGAAGGAGTAGTAAAGTGCATAAGAGATTTTACAAGGATGATAACAGAATGGTTAGATCAAAAAAAGCCCCAGACCTAATCTTTCTCGGATGTGCACACTGAGGAGTAATCTCATAGATCTTAAAAAAAAAATAGGATAACTGTAGAGAAAATGCTGTGTATCACAAACTGGAGCTATAACATAGACTAGCAAATTACAAATTTCAAGAGGAACTTGCAGAGTTGAACATTGAGCTTGCTGCTGTTGGAATAATTGAGACACTATCGAAGAAAATGAGGGAGAAATGTAATGATGCAGGGTAATGGTGGGTGAGTAATACTTGACTTGCTTGGCTAAGGGCTTTTCTGTGCTGTAAAATTACACATAATGAATTTAAGGTTGGTGTGGGGTGAAACAAGATTTATTCTGTACTTGGAAGGGAATAACAAAATTGGTCTGAGTTAATTGAGGAAATAACACATTGTGTTGTGATTTTTTAAAAATCTTCATGCAACCATATTTCAGCAGTAAACATTCCCATATAAACTTGTATTGCCAAGATAAACTAGATAGGTTCCATTTGGGTATATGCCCTACCCATGCTAAAAGTAATGGTCAAGTACTGAATTTGGTTAATAGTTTTTACAGTCAGTGGTCACACTATTAGGTACGTCTGTAATACCTTTTTAATGCAAATAGATGGATACTTTATTGATCCCAAAGAAAATGGCATTGTTGCAGTAGCATTACATGTGCACAGGTATAAACACTAGTAGAAGAAGAAGAAGAAGAAGAAAGTCTGTTTGAGGTAACTTACTTTTTATTCTAACAGGAGGGGATCATCACTCCCCTGGCTATAAGTTGACTCATTATAGAGCCTAATGGTGAAGGTAAAAATGACCTCATGTAGCGCTCTTGGGAGCAGCATGGTTGTCTTAGTCCGTCACTAAAAGTGCTCCTCTGTTCAGCCAAGGTGGCATACAAAGGGTGAGAAACATTGTCTAGAATTGCCAGGTTTTTCTGTAGAGTCCTTTGTTCTACCGCAGTCTCCAGTCTGTCCAGGTTGATTCCTATAACAGAGCCAGCTTTTCTAATCAGTTTACTGACCCTGTTGGCATCACCTGTGTTGATACCATTGCCCCACCACACCACCACAAAGATTGTACTGGTGACAACAGACTGGTAGAACATGTGAAGGAGAGGCCTGCATACTACAAAGGACCTCAGTCTCCTCAGAGAGTAGAGGCAACTCTGACCCTTCTTTACACAGCCTCTGTGTTGGTACTCCACTCGGGCCTGTCATCCAAATGCACCCCCAGGTACTTGTAGGTCCTCACCATATCTATGTCCTCACAATCAATAGTAACAGAAAGCAGTGCAAGCTTGGTCTTCCTAAAGTCCATAAAGTAAATATCTAATCAAGTGACAGCAAATCAATACGTAAAAACATACAGACATGCTCAAGAGCTTCAGTTGTTGTTCAGAGCAAACATCAGAATGGGGGAAGAAATGTGATCTGACTGACTTTGTGGAATGATTGGTGCCAGACGGGGTGGTTTGAGTATCTCAAATTGCTCATCTGCTGGGATTTTCATGCACAAAAATCTCTAAAGTTTACAGAGAATGGTGTGAGAAATAAAAATAAAAATCCAGTGAGTGGCAATTCTGTGGGTGAAAATGCCTTGTTAATGTGAGACGTCAGAGGAGAATGGCCAGACTGTTTCAAGCTGACAAGAAGGCAATATTAATTCAAATAACCACAAGTTACGACAGTGGTCTGCAGAAGAGCATCTCGGAAAGCAAAACACATCGACCCTTGAAGTGGATGGGCTACAGCAGGACCATGAACATACGCTGAGTGGCCACCTTATTAGGTAAAGAAGGTACCTAATAAAGCGGCCGCTAAGCGTATAATGCCATTGATGATCTCTAATGGAAATATAACATCTTTTATCTGATTAGTAGGTTGTGAGAGTGGTAACTGTAGCTAGTTACCTGCAAGTTCACTGTAGCTACTGAGCTTAAGCGAGGATTTGATATATTTTTGCTTCCAAATGACTGCAAATGCAAGTATGTTATAAATTCTTTTGCAATGTGACATGTCATTCCCATGTATTTCTTTGATTTCTTAATATTCTGTAGTCCTTGGGGAATTGTAAATAAGCTCTGTAATGGAGAAAATGCTCTGGCATCTTATGAGCTGGAACAATAAAAGTGCTGTTTACTTTCATATGTATTTTGGTAATCACTTGAGGCCTCTACTAGCACAGGGCACAACACTCATTAAGGATATTTAAAGACTACTGATTTATGTGCATTTCAGCACTATTTCCAACTTTTGATCTGATTTTACACCTCAGCATATAAATGGAGTGAGTAGTGTTACAGCAAAAACTATAATTTTTTTGAGTTAATAAAATAATTGTGACATTGTTTTTAAGTTTCCATGGAAAATTATGACTAGAACTTGAATGTGTTTCAACTATGATTTAATTCACATTTGGCAATTTTAGAGAAAATTAATTACAGAAAACTGCACTTAAAAATTCAACTAATAATTTGCAGTCTGTCCAAAGTAATTAATGTGAGTAACCAGTTATATCTCTTTGTCCTATGTCAGTTCTGTTGGGATTGTCTTCAGTTTTAAGTTGGCTTCAGGAATCTGAGGAACTGCAATTAGGAATAGATGTAACTTCAATATTGTAATAAACATAAGAGCATATTATATACTCAAAATTCTGCACATGCTGGAAATCCAAAGCAAAGCACACAGTGTCTGAGGAACTCAGCAGGTCAGATGACATTTCTATCATTTACGTAAAATGCTTAGACACAAACTTAAATGGAACCTTCCAGCTCTTTCTCAGTTGTCAATTACTTTATTTGTTTACTCAGCTTATTTTAATTGTTGGTGATTGCCTCATACTATGTTCTGTGGTAATGAAGCAACTACCTTTTATTCATAATGACATTATCTGTCATGAGTCTATTGACTTTGAAGGTCTTCCTCTAATTGGGTGAGAGAGAAATCCAAATATAAGATGGTGCTCAAGCAACAAACACAAAATGCTGGTGTAACACAGCAGGCCAGGCAGCTTCTATAGGGAGAAGCACTGTTGACGTTTTGGGCCGAGACCCTTCATCAGGACTAACTGAAAGGAGAGATACTAAGAGATTTGAAAGTAGTGGGGGAAGGGGGAAATGCGAAATGGTAGGAGAAGACCGGAAGGGGTGGGATGAAGCTGAGAGCTGGAAAGGTGATTGGCGAAAGTGATACAGAGCTGGAGAAGGGAAAGGATCATGGGATGGGAGGTCTCGGGAGAAAGAAAGGGGGAGGGGGAGCACCAGAGGGAGATGGAGAACAGACAGGGTGATGGGCAGAGAGAGAGAGAAAAAACAAACAACTAAATATGTCAGGGATGGGGTAAGAAGGGGAGGAGGGGCATTAACAGAAGTTAGAGAAGTCAATGTTCATGCCATCAGGTTGGAGGCTACCCAGCCGGTATATAAGGTGTTGTTCCTCCAACCTGAATGTGGCTTCATCTTGACAGTAGAGGAGGCCATGGATAGACATATCAGAATGGGAATGGGACGTGGAATTAAAATGTGTGGCCACTGGGAGATCCTGCTTTCTCTGGCAGACCGAGCGTAGGTGTTCAGTGAAACGGTTTCCCAGTCTGCGTCAGGTCTCACCAATATATAAAAGGCCACACCGGGAGCACTGGACGCAGTATACCACACCAGCCGACTCACAGGTGAAGTGTCACCTCACCTGGAAGGACTGTCTGGGGCCCTGAATGGTGGTGAGGGAGGAAGTGTAAGGGCAGGTGTAGCACTTGTTCCGCTTACAAGGATAAGTGCCAGGAGGGAGATCGGTGGGAAGGGATGGGGGGGACGAGTGGACAAGGGAGTCGCATAGGGAGAGATCCCTGCAGAAAGCAGAAAGGGGGGAGGGAAAGATGTGCTTGAGCTCCCATCTCTTGCACAAGGACAAATATTCTGCAAGTGAAGCACAGTAACAGCCCTAGGAGTGTTGGTTCATTTCCATAGCATATGCAGCTTGGTGATGGGCAGGGAATGAGGATGACAAAAAGGACGGTGTTGTTGTAATTTCATTGAGCACAATGCTTCAGCTTTGGAACTTCAGCGTATTTTTGCTCCACAGCCGTGAGTGCCTCAGAATATGTTTTTAAAAGAAAGGGTGCTATAATGCTGCATTTAATTCTGTAATGCAGCATTATAGAATATTGTGACATTCTATAACCTCTTTTGAAACCAAGATTGTGATAGTCTGAGGTTGAATCTTGGCTTGATAAGCTTTATCAGTAACAAGTTGGAGCTTCACTGTAGTACAAAATATTGGGTGGCTTTTGCTTGTAATGCAGTCTGATAAGAAGTTGTGTTTCATGATAGTTGGGTTTGCATTGCTTTTCATTTTATAAATTCATCAGCTGTCTCCCATAGGTTGTTTAATCATTATTGTATGTGAAAAGGGAAAATATAGTCTTTATCTAGATCAGAAGGGATGTGGTGTGAGGGTTAAGTAGGACGTGGAGATTTGATATTAGTATATCCTCACCTTTGTGATCTCATTGTTGTCATGGGGAATGCAGAAATGGATAGTATTCTCACAAAAATGATAAGACACAACTCTTATGGAAAACTGACACTATAAGGTACGCTCACTTTATTAGGGACACCTGTGCACTTCATTAATACAAATATCTAACTAGCCAATCATCTAGCAACAACTCATTGCATAAAAGCATGCAGACATAGTCACAAGTTTCAGTTGTTGTTCAAATCAAACATTAGAATGGGGAAAAAATTGTGACCTCAGTGACTTTGACTTCGATTGTTTTTGCCAGAAGGGTAGTTTGAGGATCTCAGAAACTGCTGATCTTTTTGGATTTTCACACACAACAGTCTCGAGAGTTTACAGAGAATGTTGAGGAAAAAAACGACAAAAAAAAAAATCAGTGAGTGGCAGTTCTGTGAGCAAAAATGCCTTGTTAATGAGAGAGGTCAGAGGAGAATGGTGGGATTGGTTCAAACTGATAGGAAGGCAACAGTAACTCGGATAACCACCCGTTACAACATTGGTGTGCAGGCGATCATCTCTGAATGCACAACACTTAGAACCTTGAAGAGGATGGGCTACAGCAGCAAAACACCACACCAGATCCCATTCCTGCTTGGACAAAGTGGCCATAGAGTTTTGGGTTAGGTGGCTATGCTGGTTGAATTGTTGGTATGTTTAAACTCTTGGATGTACTTTTAAAGGTTGAAGTAATGGTGAGAATATAAGTGTGTTGTGAGGCTTTATGAATATAGTTGTGAAATATTATTGGTAAGTAGATAACTTAAGAACATCGTATGTCTAACAGTGTTAGAGGCAGGTGGTTCCATTAATGCAATATGGTATTTAAAGGTGTATTCATTGACCCTTTTTAATCACATACAGAATTATTGAATTTTTGGTGACACTGTACTCATATTCTGAGTTGTACTGCTTTCATTTGATATTCCTTGCAGAAAGAGCAAGGCACACATTGACAGGTGTACAAGGCCCATTCAGTGCTGTGTCTCTTATATCAGGCTCTAGTCATCAGTGAGTTTTCAAGAAGTGGGACCATAACTTTCAATGCCCACAGAAACGTGGCAGTTTCTAGATGGGTGTTCCATCACAGAGTCTGAAGCACAAGCTCAGTGGCATTTTAATAAATGTGTTCACATTTTTCATAAGAATTTCTTTGTTCTCCAAATTGTACGTTGTCAAAGAATAATGTTGCTACAGAAAATTGGACATATTTTCAGAAACCGCTCTATAAATATGTAATCTCTGACCAAATGCTTGAGGGTACAAAGCAGAGGCTGTAAAGTCTTCAAGCGGATGATTTCCAAACCTGCAGCATTCTCTCTATTATTCACATGGTCCAGATACTCACTGCCAATCTGGTAGTTGTAGCCATAACAACCTTCAGAAGCTTGACAATATCTTGATAACAGTTGTGTACTGCTACATACTGTGGTTGAAGTCTGTGTGATTGGTAAGTGTATTCTAGCCATGTTTTAACAAAATAATCATTTGATATCTTCTTGCAGAAATCACTAAAATATTGTTAAAACCTAAACTTAAGAATAAAACTTTACATATGTTATTTTTGTAAAATTGCTATTTTTTTATACTGCATTTGGTCTCTTTTGTTTGCAGAGAGAAGGTAAACAACATTAAAGCCCAAACTAATTAGTTTTCTTTTTTTTAAAAGAAGGGTACTTGGACCTCAAAATCCTACTTCACAGCACATCAGTTAAGTGCACCGTGGTTGAACTAGAGTAAATATAATCTTGCATTTTAATCTGTGTGTTTTTCCTGCTCCTCCATGCATCTGATGCTTTGATGCCTGGAAATTTCAGGGCAAACGTAATCGTTTGCAATCTGAAAGGTGTTTCCTTTATTTTGATGCAGTTATCACAACTGATATGAAGTCTCATATGAGGTTAAATGAGACCTGTCTGAGCATATCCTAGCCCCTAGAGCTTGGTATGAAAGTTGACTTCTGATAGGGCAGGATGTCCTTCACATCATTTGGTAGTTGGGTTGAGGGGGTTTGATGTGGAATGGCTGCCAAGCAGGCAGTTTCAATCCCAATCTGATTCCTGGTTCTAGTTTTCTTTAAGTTACATATATGTGTTTGACTCTGAGGCTACATCCACACTACGCCGGATAAATCCGTAATGGAAGCTTTTTCTCTTCGTTTTTACCCTCCGTCCACACTAAAACAGCGTTTTCGTCTCCTGAAAACGGAGCTTTTCAAAAACGCTTTCCAAGGTGGATACTTTTGAAAACGCTGCTCGGGCAGATCAGTGTGGACGGCATAACCGGAGCCTTCTGAAAATGCTGTCAGACAGCAGCGCACTTTTTAATTGTTTTCTTGAACGCAACCTAACAATTTCAGAACAGACGGCAACGAGACTGAAGCCAGAAGAGTTAGAAATGTACTCACCAAATACTTTGACCCATAACTTACTGAATAAATAAGTATACTCACTTTGCCCTGTTTTCTGTCCTTGCTCGTATGAAGGTGGTTTACCTATTTATGCAAGTACTTCTCTGGCAATAGATGTGTAACAGCCTAATGTAACTTTGTATGGAAATACAAGATAACACTGATACAGACATGTTTTATACATTTAACCAGGTGCTTTATTAATGCAACAGAATTAGTCAGATTTTCAATGTTCGTCGTCAGCCGGGTCAATCTGTCTATGAACTCTGTCGGTTGCCGCTGAACGCTCCAGTATTTGTATTTTTTAGTTTTAAGTTCTCCTGTATGACAGTCAACAGCTGTCCATCATTTTAAGTTTTTCTAGTCTGTATCTACACAAACATGCACTTCTACGGCGAGATTCGACACTAAACATGTCATTTGTTTTCGGTAGATGTGTCCTGCACATGCACAGCAGGAGGAGATTCGCCGAAATCTCTGTTTCAGTGTGGATAGAGATATTCTCAAAAACATATCGTTTTTACGTGAATTCGGCGTTTTCAAAATTATCCGGTCTAGTGTGGATGTAGCCTAAGAGTGCTAATGTCATTATCAGTGTTATCTGGTTTTAGGCAGTTATTGTATCTAACAATGAAGAAAGACATTGGGTCCTAATGTGTGTGATTTGACCTGTTACACACAATTGCTGCTAACCCCCAGCCCTTGCCCCCACCATCATGCATTCTCTTCCTGCTACTGAGTGCTTTTTGTGGTCTTTTAGGACTGAATCAGTCAGCAGTTTCATTATGGCAACCTGTGGCATTTTGTAAATGCTTCAGTAATTCAACAATAAACATATCATGATGAATATAATAAGTATACCATGGGAAATGAATTTAAACAAAGTAAAATAAGGGAGGAGCAGCCTTGAGTCACGTGGTCTCTTTGTGCTCCTATCTATACAGTATCAGTAGTTTCATTCATTATCCATCACATTCAGAACCATGTAAATTTAAAAATATTTCTATTTTTATGTAACGTCCATTCACTTTATAATACCTACTACTATATTGCACATGTACCTAAATTCTTTTTAAGATCAGATGCAGAAAAACCAACTATAAATAATAACAATTTCCCCAGATGACTGCTCTTGTTTCTTCTGATCGAAGAGCTTGCTCTCTTTCTTTAGGGATGTTTATAAAATTGTTTTTTTTTAAACAAATGTTTATACTGAACCTTGGTCCACCAGTTTTTCTTACTGACCAGCTCTGCTTGACTTGTAGAGTTCTTCCAGCACATGGGTAAAGCTGCTTTGAAGGTTGTGTAATAGCTATGCTCTGCAGGTCTGTGCAGAAATAAAGGGATGTTCAATAGAGGAAAGATAACCCCGTAATATGTCAGTCTAAATATAATTGTAGTTTGTTCTGGGATTCCTGTGATTTCCACATTGGTATGACAGCAGTGAACCAGGTAATCTGAATAATTGGCTTAGGAAATAGGTGGTTGTCCTCCTGGGACTAGAACCTACCTCTCCGGGGAGCCTGGTTTTGTATAAGGTCTCAGATTTTATTTTTTGATGAACCTGAAGCAGGACAAGTCACTCATATGAGTCACTCATTTGACAGAGGTAAGGAGATAAACTTCATACTGTAGGTCTCTGAGGTACCCAGTAGGATACCTTTGTCCTCTTGTGGCTCTCTGTGAGATTGCATGTGCATTGTAAGAGGGCCACAGAACACTGCGCATAGGAGGGAAGGACTGATGTCGTTTTGATGGTCTTGCATCAGATTAAGATGATAAAAGGAGATTGGCTCATGACTCAATTTTGGGGTGAATGCCATTAAGCAGAATGAGTGTGAAAGTCAACACAGAGAAAGCTGGCATTATTTGTGTGAAGGCAAAGTCTCCATTAAGGATTCATTAAATCAATTCAACAATATACTAAAATTTTTAAATGGAGAAACCTACCTCCACCAAGCTGCCTTGGGGTGTTTGCATTCTGTCTCTTTCTGACTAGGTGTAATGTGGGGGAGACAAATTAAAATATTTAGCAGGAATTTGCAAATGAAAGAAAACAGTAAGAAAGATTTGTGTATTATAATGAAATATCAGCTACTACAGCTGCACATTGCTCGCAGAAGAGCATCACTGAAGGGTCAGCGTTATAAGTTTGTGTGTAGGCTGTTGAAAAAATGTGGGAAAAGTAATTGAATATCACCATTAGAGATGTTGGTAATGGCAAAAAGCTAATGTAATGTATACATATACTGTACATATGTACATGTAGGAGTTCTAGCAACTGACATTCAAATACTCATGGTAACATTTGCTTGAATTAATTTAAAAATATTACTTGTATTACTGTGCAGCTAATATGATCCTTCCGATGTATTCTGTACAAGAGAAAATTACTAGTTTCACTTGTCTCTGCTTAGTCTAAACAGAAGGATGTAAGTAATGTGTCACAGAGCACGTAACCCATACTTGACAGTTGCATTCCCACTCTAGGTAGAAATTGAAGAAAGTAGAGTGGACACCAGTTTATTTTGCTGAATCAGTCGACTTAATTCTCAGACACTAAGCCAAATTGTAAGGTTGCTTGATTAGAGCTGGCTGTGCAAGGTTGTGGTCACCCAAGCCCAGGGAAGAGCTGATCCATAAAAGGAGGGGGGATTCTGGATAGAGATGGTTCAGAGGCGATCTTTCAGAATTTATGCTGATGGGAGGGAAAAGCAATCGAAAATGGTATTTTCAAATAGAAAAGAGCAGGATAAGAAAGCATGTTGAAGCCATGAAGTGCATGTACAAGGTAGATTTTAGGAATATTTATTGACAAACAGGAAAGGAAAGGCTGTTGAAATGTTTTAAGGATAAAACTGAAGAATGTTTAGTTATAGGAGTAGTGTGTATTGGTTAAAAAGAAAATAGTTATAACTAGTGGGTTTTTTTCTGCATCTGTTACTAGTATATTGCAATAGTTATTCAATGACCAAACACTGGGTAGAGGTGAGAAGATAAAAAAAACTGCAGGTAAACGCTCAGCAAGTCAGGCAGCATCTGTAGAAGGAGAAATGGTTAACATTTCATATCACAAGACCCTTCATCAGATGGCTAGTGCTGTGAGTGGAGGAGGATGTAAGGATTGATGTGTGGAGTGTCCTGGGTGTTTTTGCACATAAAGCACTGAAAGTTGACCTACAGCTATTGGAAGAAATTAGGAAGGCGGCTGTTATGTTGTTCTTCATTGCAAGAGATTTGATTACCAGGATACGTTGGTGTTGGCGCAGTTGTGTATGGTCCTGTTGCGACTGTACTTGGAATATTGTATACAGACCTGCCCTCTGGTGATAATTTATTCCTTGTCAGAAAGTGGAGAATTCTTCAGTTAGAAGAGATTAGACTGTGTATATTCTGCGTTTTGCAGAAGCATGATCTAATTAAAGACCATCTGCCTGGTTTTGTGCAGGGCAGGTCATGTCTGACGAACCTGAGTATTTTGAGGTGATGCTGAAGGTGGTTGATGAAGGTATATCATGGATCTTGTATACATAGATTTTAGTAAGGCATTTGACAAGGTCCTGCATGATAGCCTCACCCACAAAAGTAAGGGGTTCACAGTGACTTGGCTGTTAGGATTCAACATTGACTCTCTCAGGATAATGGATGGATATTGTCTGGATGGAGATTTGTAACAAGTGTTCCACAGTGATCTGTACTGGGACCTCTGTATGATTGTGTGTAAATTACTTGGATGAAAATGTAGTTGAGTGGGTGAGTAAATTTGAAGATGGTATAAAGATCGATGACATTGTGGATTGCATAGAAGTTAGCCAGAGGATGCAGAAGGATGTAGTCTAGTTACAGATATAAGAAGAGAAGTGATAAGTGAAACTTAATCCAGTTAAATAAGAGGTGCTACACATTGGGCGATCCAACATTAAAAGGAGAATACTCAGTTAATTATCCTGAACATCATTAAACAACAGGATCATGGGTTCCAGGTACATAAGACATAAGGAGCAGATTTAGGCCATCTGGCCCATTGAATCTGCTCTGCTATTCAATTGTGGTTGATCCTTTTGTTTTTAAATCTCCTCAGCTCCTGGCCTTCTCCCCATAACCTTTGATGCCATGTTCAATCAAAAACGTATCAATCTCTGCCATAAATACACCCAACAACATAGCCTCCTCAGTTGCATGTGGCAACAAATTCCACAAATTCACCACCCTTTGGCTGAAGAAGTTTCTCCGCATCTCTGTTTTGAAAGGGCGCCCCTCTATCCTGAGACTGTGCCCTCTTGTCCTGGACTCTTCCACCATGGGAAACATCCTTTCCACATCTCCTCTGTCTAGGCCTTCCAACATTCAAAAGGTTTCAATGAGATCCCCCCTTAGCCTTCTGAATTCCAGTGAGTACAGACCCAGAGCCATCAAACGTTCCCTTCCATTCCTGGAATCATCCTTGTGAACCTCCTCTGGACCTTCTCCAATGCCAGCACATCTTTTCTAAGATGAAGGGTCCAAAACTGTTCACAATACTCAAAGGAAGACCTCACCAGTGCCTTATAAAGCCTCAGCATCACATCACTGCTCTTGTATTCTAGACCTCTTGAAATGAATGCTAACATGGCATTTGCCTTGCTCACCACCAACTCAACCTGCAAGTTAACCTTCAGGGTGTTCTGCACAAGGACTCCCAAGTTCCTCTTCATCTCAGATTCCTGGATTTTCTCCCCGTTTAGAAAAGTCTTCACATTTATTTCTACTACCAAAGTGCATGATCCTGAATTTTCCAACATTGTATTTTGCTTGCCACTTTCTTGTCCATTCTCCTAAAATGTCTAAGTCCTTCTGCAGCTTACCTGTCTTCCTCAACATTACCTGCCCTTCCACCAATCTTAATATCATCTGCAAACTTGGCAACAAAGCCATCTGTTCCATCACCTAAATCATTTATATACAGCATAAAAAGAAGTGGTCCCAACACTGACCCCCTGCAGACCACCTCTAGTCACTGGCAGCCAACCAGAAAAGGATCCTTTTATTCTCACTCACTGCCTCCTACCAATCAGCCAATGCTGTAACCTTGTTAGTAACTTTCCTGTAATACCATGGGCTCTTAACTTGGTAAGCAGCCTCATGTGTGGCACCTTGTCAAAGGCTTTCTGAAAGTCCAAATATACAACATCCACTGCATCCCCTTTGTCTATCCTACTTGTAATCTCCTCAAAGAATTCCAACAGGTTCGTCAGGTACGATTTTCCTTGAAGGAAACCATGCTGACTTTGTACTACCTTGTCCTGTGTCACCAAGTATTCCATCACTTCATCCTCAACAATTGACTCCCAACATCTTCCCAATCACTGAGGTCAGGCTAGTTGTTCTATAACTTCCTTTCTGCTGCCTTCCTACTTTCTTAAAGAGTGGAGTAACATTTGCAGTTTTCCAGTCCTCTGGCACCATGTCAGAGTCCAATGATTTTTGAAAGGTCATTGCTAATGCCACCACAATCTCTAATGCTACCTCTTTCAGAACCTTAGGGTGCAGTTCCACTGGTCCGGGTGACTTATGTACCTTTAGGTCTTTCAGCTTCTTGAGCAGTTTCTCTCTCGTAACAGTAACTGCACCCACTTCTCTTCCTTCTCACTACAACATCAGGTATACTGCTGGTGTCTTCCATAGCAAAGACTGACGCAAAATTCTCCCCCGTTATTATTTCTCCTGCCTCACTTTCTAGTGGTCCTATATCCACTCTCATTTCTCTTTCATTTTTAACATTCTTGAAAAAACTTACTATCCACTTTGATACTATTTGTTAGCTTGCTTTCATATTTCATCTTTTCCCGTCTAATGATTTTAGTTGCTCTGTGTAGGTTTTTTAAAACCCAATCCACTATCTTCCCACTATTTTTTGCTTTGTTGTATGCCCTTTCTTTTGCTTTTACAATATCTTGGACTTCCCTTGTCAGCTACAGTTGTACTATTTTACCAATTGACTATTTCTTCATTTTTGGAATACAGATGTCCTGTACCTTCCTCATTTTTCTCCAGAAATGCACACCATTGCTGCTCTGCTGTCATCCCTGCCAGCAGCTCCTTCCAATTTACTTTGGCCAACTCCTCTCTCATACCACTGTGATTTCCCTTACTCCACTGAAATACTGCTACATCAGACTTTACTTTCTCCCTATTAAATTTCAAGTTGAACACAATCATATTGTGATCACTGAGAGTTCTTTAACCTTAAGCTCTCTAATTGCCTCCGGTTCATTCATAACACCCAATCCAGTATAGCTGATCCCTTAGTAGGCTCAATGCCTACTGCTCTAAAAAGCTACATATCTCTTAGGCATTCAACAAACCTACTCTCTTGAGATCCATTACCAACCTGATTTTTCCCAATCAACCTGCATGTTAAAATCTCCCATGACTGCCATAACATTGCCCTTTTGACTCGCCTTTTCTATTTCCAGTTGTAACCTGTGTTCCTCTTTCCACCCACTCTTGGGAGACCTGTATAACTGCCATCAGGGTCCTTTTACCCTTGCAGTTTCTTAACTCAACCCACAAGGATTCAACATCTTCCGATCCTATGTCACATCTTTCTACTGATTTGATGCCATTCTTCACCAGTAGAGCCACATCACCCCCTCTGCCTACCTTCCTATCCCTCCGATATAATGTGTAACATGGTCCCGGGGAGTGACTGCACATAGTAAAGAATGCATATGGCATTTTTTTGCCTTCATTAGTTGAGGCACTGAGTTCAAGAGCTAGGAAATTATGTTACAGCTTTATTAAAAACTCTGTTTAGGCCACATTTGAAGTATTGTGTTCAGTTCTAGTTGCCTCAACAAAGGAATGATGTGGAGGCTTTGGAGAAGGTGCAAAAGCGATTGGCCAGGATACTGCCTGGTTTGAAGGATGTGCTATGAGGAAAGGTTGGACAAGCTTGGGCTTTTTTCTCTATGATGGTTGAGATTTAATAAAAGTTTATTAGATTATGAGAGACACAGATGGTAGACAGCCACAATCTTGGGTTTGAAATGTCTAGTACTAGAGGGCATGTATTTAAGCTGAGCAGGGGAAAGTGCAAATTGCAACTCTGAAATTACGGAATTTGACGTGCATGCAGATGTTATATATAAAATAATGAATATGCTGCATTAGTTCATCACTGTGTCACTAGTTGGTCATTTTTGTACACAATGCAGTTACCTGTTTCTAGAAGTGATATTGAAATACTGTTTGTCTTTTATGGTCATCTCTTGCCTAGTATCAGAAACAGAATCACTTTATTGTCAGTGTATTAATTGATTGTGGTTTGGTGCCAAGCATAAATCACTGGATAATATCATACAGATAACATAATAGCAACCGACGGTTTACAAGATAACCGTGCAAACAGCCATGAACGATTGCCAATTAGCAGAACGGTCACATGCGCAAATGTCAATAATCAAACTTAAATAAATGTGAACGTGTAAACAGACTCAATAATTATCAACAGAACAAGGAGAGCAGGAATGAGCATTTAACAGATGTTGTGCAGGGACAGTTATGGTATTACACCTGAGTGAGTTTAGTTGAGAAGCTGGATAGCTACAGGCGAGAAGCTTTGGAGGTGACGTGTAGTCCTGGTGGTGATGCACTTGTAGCATCTCCCTGATGGTAATTTGATAAATAGATGACTGCTAGGGTGAGAGAAGCCAGCAGTAATTTGTTCAGCTCTTTTCTTCACTCTGATGATGAACAGGTCTTTTAATGTCAGTAGCTGACAGCCAGTGATCTTCTCCACTGAGTGGATCAGTCAGTGCAACCTGGACTTGGAGAGGGTGGAGACAGCGGAAAACCAAATGGTGATACAGGTGGTCACAACACTCTTAATGATGGCTGAGTAAAAATTCATCAGGATACACCCTGAAATGTTAAATTTCCTTAAGATGACAGAGGAAGAACAACCTCTGGGCTTCCTAGTGCTGAACATACCGTGCTTGTCCTACTTCAGTGTGCTGGTAATGGTAGTCCCCAGGAATTTGAATGACTTGATCACAGACGCAGCCTGATCATTAATTTCCAAGGGGGTAGGGGGTTGTCAGCGGACGTCAGTCCTTGTTTGCACTGTCTTGATAGCATTCAGCTCCAAGTTGTTACATGCACACCATGCTGCAAGGTGGTCTACCTTTCTTTGATAGCAGGTTGCATCATTATTAGTGATTAGACTCTGTGAACTTTATGATTTAATGGATTTGTCTGTGGAGGTACAGTCATTTGAATAAAGTGAGAACAGGAAGGGTGAAAGAACTCAGCCCCAGGGCTGACATTGGATTGGACGAGTAGGAGCCCAGCCTTGCATATTGCTTCTGGGCTTCCAGTCAGAAAGCTCATAATTCTCTGACAGCTATTGTAGGGTATAGCTAGCTGGGGTAGCTTGTTGTGGAGCAACTTTGGAACAATAACATTGAAGGTGGAGCTAAAATCCAGAAACAAGATCCTCATAAAGGTGTTCAAATGTTGAAAAATGTAATGAAGGCACAAGTTAACTGCATCCTCAGCTGAGCAATTTGTGTTATAAGCAGCCTGTAGCAGAGGATCAGTAACAGACGTAAGGTAGGCCAACATCAGACATTCAAAGGTTTTCATAACTACTGAAGTCAAACTGACTGGCCAAGAATCATTAAGTCTAGTGATCTTGTTTTTCTTGTGAACTGGAACAATTGTAGCAACTTTAAACCAGTCCAGAACCTTGCATAATTGCAAAGAGTTGTTAAATACCTCTGTGAAGCGAGGTGCTAGCTGACCCACACAGTGCCTCAGAGTACCAGGTCAGACCCCATCAGAGTCTGCAGCTTTCCTAATAATCTGTTTTCCAAATGGTTTGTGAACATCTTCTTGCTTCACAGAAAACTAGGTTGTCTAGATGTGGTAAGCAATGGTTCGGGAAGTTGAGAGGGGAATGTGTTGCTGTGAATTGCCTCTGTAGGCAGATGGTTTTTTATGGATCCATTTTTCTTTATAACACAAATGTATTTTTATTCTTGGAATTATTTTAATTAACCCATGTGAACTGCAGTGATGTTCAATTCAATCTGCAGGAAAGGTATAAAGTTTCATTCACTAGCCTGGTAATAGTTTTTAGCTTTTGCACTGCTAAGTACTATTGTACTTTTTATTTTTAAAAATGCTTTTGTTACCCTATTCAGGGTGAAATTTCAGGATTTTTTTCCCCCAGATAGGACTAGCTCTGGAGCTGTTTCAGGATGAAGCTTACAATCTTTACACACAGCGTTTGACTCCTAAATATCTCCTAAACTATTTCTCTAAAATTTGGCATCATCCTGTTTCTCCATTCCAAAATTTCCCCTTTTGGAAATTCAGTCTATGTAGAGAGATACTATTAGACAATAGACAATAGGTGCAGAAGTAGACCATTCAGCCCTTCGAGCCTGCACCGCCATTTTGAGATCATGGCTGATCATCTACTATCAATACCCGGTTCCTGCCTTGTCCCCATATCCCTTGATTCCCCTATCCATAAGATACCTATCTAGCTCCTTCTTGAAAGCATCCAGACAATTGGCCTCCACTACCTTCCGAGGCAGTGCATTCCATACCCTCACAACTCTCTGGGAGAAGAAGTTTTTCCTTAACTCTGTCCTAAATGACCTACCCCTTATTCTCAAACCATGCCCTCTGGTACTGGACTCTCCCAGCATCTGGAACATATTTCCTGCCTCTATCTTGTCCAATCCCTTAATAATCTTATATGTTTCAATCAGATCCCCTCTCAATCTCCTTAATTCCAGCGTGTACAAGCCCAGTCTCTCTAACTTCTCTGCGTAAGACAGTCCAGACATCCCAGGAATTAACCTCATGAATCTACGCTGCACTTCCTCTACAGCCAGGATGTCCTTCCTTAACCCTGGAGACCAAAACTGTACACAATACTCCAGGTGTGGTCTCACCAGGGCTCTGTACAAATGCAAGAGGATTTCCTTGCTCTTGTACTCAATTCCCTTTGTAATAAAGGCCAACATTCCATTAGCCTTCTTCACTGCCTGCTGCATTTGCTCATTCACCTTCAGTGACTGATGAACAAGGACTCCTAGATCTCTTTGTATTTCTCCCTTACCTAACTCTACACCATTCAGATAATAATCTGCCTTCCTGTTCTTACTCCCAAAGTGGATAACCTCACACTTAATCACATTAAACGTCATCTGCCAAGTATCTGCCCACTCACCCAGCCTATCCAAGTCACCCTGAATTCTCCTAACATCCTCATCACATGTCACACTGCCACCCAGCTTAGTATCATCAGCAAATTTGCTGATGTTATTCTCAATGCCTTCATCTAAATCATTGACGTAAATCGTAAACAGCTGTGGTCCCAATACCGAGCCCTGTGGCACCCCACTAGTCACCACCTGCCATTCCAAGAAACACCCATTCACCGCTACCCTTTGCTTTCTATCTGCCAACCAGTTTTCTATCCATGTTAATGTCTTCCCCCCCAATGCCATGAGCTTTGATTTTATCCACCAATCTCCTATGTGGGACCTTATCAAATGCCTTCTGAAAATCGAGGTACACTACATCCACTGGATCTCCCCCGTCTGACTTCCTGGTTACAACCTTGAAAAACTCCAACAGATTAGTCAAGCATGACTTACCCTTGGTAAATCCATGCTGGCTCGGCCCAATCCTATCACTGCTATCTAGATATGCCACTATTTCATCCTTAATAATGGACTCTAGCATCTTTCCCACCACCGATGTCAGGCTGACAGGTCGATAGTTCTCTGTTTTCTCCCTCCATCCTTTCTTAAAAAGTGGGATAACTTTAGCCATTCTCCAATCCTCAGGAACTGATCCTGAATCTAAGGAACATTGGAAAATGATTACCAATGCATCCGCAGTTTCCAGGGCCACCTCCTTTAGTACCCTAGGATGCAGACCATCTGGACCTGGGGATTTGTCAGCCTTCAGTCCCATCAGTCTACTCATCCACGTTTCCTTCCGAATGTCAATCTGTTTCATTTCCTCTGTTACCCTATGTCCTTGGCCCATCCATACATCTGGGAGATTGCTTGTGTCTTCCTTAGTGAAGACAGATCTAAAGTACTCATTAAATTCTTCTGCCATTTCTCTGTTTCCCATAACAATTTCACCCAATTCATTCTTCAAGGGCCCAACATTGTTCTTAACTATCTTCTTTCTCTTCACATACCTAAAAAAGCTTTTCCTATCCTCCTTTATATTCCTGGCTAGCTTGCGTTCGTACCTCATTTTTTCTCCCCATATTGCCTTTTTAGTTAAGTTCTGTTGTTCTTTAAAAATTTCCCAATCATCTGTCCTCCCACTCACCTTAGCTCTGTCATACTTCCTTTTTTTTTAATGCTATGCAATCTCTGACTTCCTTTGTCAACCACTGTGGCCCCTTTCCCCCCTTTGAATCCTTCCTTCTCCGGGGGATGAACTGATTTTGCACCTTGTGCATTATTCCCAAGAATACCTACCATTGCTGTTCCACTTTCTTTTCTGCTAGGATATCCGTCCAGTCAACTTTAGCCAGCTCCTCCCTCATGGCTCCATAGTTTCCCCTGTTCAACTGCAACACTGACACCTCCGAGCTGCCCTTATCCTTCTCAAATTGCAGATAAAAACTTATCACATTATGATCACTACCTCCTAAAGGCTCCTTTACTGCAAGATCGCTTATCAAATCCTGTTCATTACATAACACTAAATCCAGAATAGTCTTGTCCCTGGTCGGCTCTCGTACAAGCTGTTCCAAGAATGCATCCCGTAGGCACTCTACAAACTCCCTATCCTGGGGTCCAGCACCAACCTGATTCTCCCAGTTCACCTTACTATTGGTAAGAAGAAATACATGGTTATATTTTGTTAAAAAATAAACTACTCTTAAGTGAGGGTGTTTGAACAGGAAGTTTGACTCTGAATTATAGTGTTGCATAGTGTTGATCAACCCGATAGGTTAAAAAAATCTTTTACAGATGGTGCAATCATTGGATGAGAAGAGTTGTGCCCATTTATGAAACATCCTATTTAACAATACATCTGATATTTCTGAAAGTTTTTTGTATTTGTTCTGCTTTTTTTGCTGTGATAATGATTGAACCCCCGTAGGACAGTTTTTTAGGATGCCTTAAAGAGGATGTATCACATGACCTTTCTCACACCCAGTACAGAACCTCCCACAAACAATGCTCAGTAGAAATATGTGTTCCCGTTGCTTGTAGATTGAATATAGTCAAAGCCCAATATACTGTATGAATGCCAAGCAATTGGTACACAAGTTAAGGTTTTGCCAATTAACTTTTCATCTACAGTTAAGTTGCTTATGTATTGGGTATTCATCTTAAATTTAAGTAGTTTATTCACAGAGGTTTCCTCACATTGATGGTACAATCAAAATGATAGAATTCTGTCCACTATTGATTAAGTATTAAAACTTTCAACTAAGGCAGAATGAGTAAAAGATGGCCATTATGTAATACTACATTAAAATCGGTGTAGTGGAACAGATGCTTCTTCTGTAAGGACTAAAGCTTACATGCAAAATTGATGGCATAAAATTCTGGTGGGATCATCTGTCGGTAGGGAGTAGTATTGTGTAATGGGTGTTTCTTTTTTTTCCCATCTTCCCAAGAAAAAATATTTTAGCCTTTTGGTATATTTTCCACAACTTCAAGTGTACAATGAACATGCCCACCCTTAATTGGAAAAATACAAGTTGTGTGATTTTATTAAAAATTACTATCTCTAGTTAAGAATTGTTTTGATATATTGAAAGTTGATATCTATTAATTCACCTGAGTTAGGTTATAATTAATTCTCTTTTTGTGGCATTAAAAACCTTGATCACTTGCCTTTTTGTGCTTAAACTTTCTTCATAAATGTGCCCTGCACCTTTGAACTCATAAATATTGGAGAGTGTGTATGATATCATTTATTTCGCAATATAGTACTCAAGGGAAAATGATGATGAGTCTGAATTCAAAGTATTTTCTTTGATCCCTTTGGGTTTGCTTCTAAAAGCTGACATTGGGCAGAGTTTTTACTGAGTAATCTGCTAAATATGAATTTGGAATTCAATAGAATGTGTCTTTTGCTTTCTGCCACATTTGGTATGTCTTTCCTGGTTCCCACTTGGTGTCAGAGGTGCTGGTTTGCAGGTTTCTGGATTGGTACCATTTGTATTTCAGCTCTGCCAACTAAGTAATGGCCATTGTAATTTATGGCCAGCTAGTCTCTGACTGAGAGTTCAACAAAGGAAAACCTTTGGAGTGGAGAACCTCAATCTTAAAAAAAAACTTTAAAAATTATTTTCCCCAGATCACCAATTTACTTTTGCTAGATTTTGATTCTTGATTTTTTTTAAAAGCAAGCGTCTACCCTGTTAGTATCTGCAGGTAATTACATTCAGCACCCTAACAATATCATTATGTGAGAAAGCTGAAATGATGGTGTTCCTGATAATTCTGGACAAACTGGAGAAGGAGCAGAACAAAACTATTGAGAGATAGAACAGTCTCAGCAGATTCTGCACAGTGGGCATAGGCGACTTCATCTTTGAGAAATTGTTTGTGGAACTCTGCATGTGATGCTCGTTAACAAATTGGTCCTCAATCTACCTTCTACTAGATCTTGTCTGAAGCAATGACAGTCCTTGATCTTTATTCGGTTTCAAGTCAGGTAGTGGAGATCTCTAATGCAAGTTAAGGAATTACAGTGATGTGCATGCAACAGAACACACTACCATTAAATCAAATTCTACACTTAATTTTAGCTAGTTGAGACCCAAATGATCATGAGGGACCTGTTATTGTCATTAGCAAGTTGATTATCTGCTAAATATGCCCTTTGAGAAAACTATTCCAAGCCAAATCTTGGAGCATCAGGAAACTGTAGGTTAGGGATAAAGTATTTCTTTTAAAAATAAACTTCAGTGCATTTTATAATTTGGTGTTCACTTACCTCCCAGTTGCTCTCCGCAGTCTCACTTGCAACATCTGTTGGTAGTTATTATAGTGTCGTGTGGTTGGTCTAAGGGTTAAGACATTAACTGTGTCCTTAATCTTGCCACAGCAGCAATGTTCCAGTAAATTACAGTTTAAATATAGATCAAATTGAAAAGTCCAAATTACATGCTGCTGTAGAAAATCTCTTCATAGTGATGGGTTGCAACGTAACTGAAATGCAGTTATCAAATATTGCCTTCTCCAGGTGAAAAATATTGTTCCATTCTACTTGTAGTAGCTGAAGAATGAACAGAACTAATTTTAGATATTGCTGTTGAGGCCATTAACATCTGCGTGAAGCATGTTTTCCCGATTTCCCCCCCCCCCCCTTTCTGATATCCCATCGTACCACTTATGGGGAGGTTTGGAATATTAATACAATCTTTTAAAATTCATATTAGTTTCTGAATTCCTTGTTGATTGTTCTGATATCTAAAATGCTCTGCTCTATTAAAACTGTGACCCCAAAGCAAAGCAATTAGTTCAGAAAAGCATTCTGCCCAGAAGCAAGCTGATTAACAAAAAAATTGGTGAGAACAGCATATATAACGACTTGTTGGGTGATAGGTGATCAGGTTCAGAATGTTTCTCAGGCAAATGTTTGCACAGGTTTCAGTTAGTGATTTCGGGCTTGCGGCATAGATGTAGCAAGTCCTTGTAAACAATGAAGTATCCATAGCAGTCATTAGTAAGACATATGATTAAAAGATGTCACTTATTCGTTCATCATCAATTTAACTAGGAAAAGGGAACACAATCACTGAACAAAATGTGTTCTTGACCTTTGCTATGAAGTGTATTTCATTATTGTTTTTGAGTAAATATTGCAGTTGTAATATAGTAATACATTATAATGTACTGTACAACTTTAAAAAATTATATTTTGAACAGAGAAGTCTGGGAACAGGAATAGACTTCAAGCCCTCAAGCCTGTTCGGTTTTTTGATAAGATCAGTATCTTAACTCCATCCAGCTGCCTTGGCTCCATATTCTTTTTGTTTGCTTTTGTTCCTTTGTCTAGCAAAAAAAAAACATGGTCTCATTTAAACTTGTGTCCATGGTTTTTGTGAGTTATACATTCAAACACCCCTTTCTGTAAAGAAGCTTCTTAACTTCTCTCCTGAATCGTCAGGCTCTGACTTTTAAGGTTAATTATTTTGTCCTCCCCACCGATATAGAATGAAGGTTATTTCCCATGTTCCTCTTTCCCCATGAAATTGTGGAAGCTGGCTTCTTCCTCTGTACAAGCCATGACGTAATATAGAGACAGCAGTTTGAAATATACTATGGATGCATGAACTCAGATGATTGTGGCTTGTATACAATCAGCAGAACCATGGTTGAACTGACCAAAAGCAACCTATGGTAATTTTATCAATCCCACAATGTTATCTTCCATAGGAAGTTTGCAGACGTTTTGCATTGTTCAAGAAAGTGAGTAGAGATAACCCAGGAAATTTTAGACCAGTGAGTTTTACTTCAGTGGTGGACAAGTTGTTGGAGAAGATCCTGAAAGGCAGGATTTATGAACATTTGGAGATACATTATCTGATTAAAGAGAGTCAGCATGGCTTTTGTCAAGGGCAGGTCGTGCCTTACAAACCTGACTAAATTCTTTGAGGATGTAACAAAACACATTGATGAAGGTAGAGCAGTGGATGTAGTGTATATGGATTTCAATAAGGCTTTTGATAAGGTTCCCATGTGAGACTCATTCAGAAATTAAGGAGGCATGGGATCCAAGGAGACCTTGCTTTGTGGAACCAGAATTGGATTGCTCACAGAAGGCAAAGGGTAGTTGTAAATGGTTCTTATTCTGCATGGAGTATGGTGACCAGTGATGTTCCACAGGGATCTGTTCTGGGACCCCTCCTCTTTGTGATTTTTATAAATGACCTGGATGAGGAAGTAGAAGGGTAGGTTAGTAAGTTTACTAATGACACAAAAGTTGGAGGTGTTATGGATAGTCTGGAGGATTGTCAGAGGTTACAGTGGGACATTGATAGAATGCAGAACTGGACTGAGAAGTGGCAGATGGAGTTCAACCCAGATAAGTGTGAAGTGGTTCAATTTGGTAGGTCAAATTTGAAGACAATATAATATTAATGATAAGACTCTTGGCAGTGTGGGGTCTTGGGGTCCAAGTCCATAGGACACTCAAAGCTACTGCGTAGGTTGACAGTGTTAAGAAGGCATATGGTATGTTGGCCTTCGTCAACCACGGGACTGAGTTCAAGAGCCGTGAGGTAATATTACAGCTATTTAAGATCTTGGTCAGACTCCACTGTGGAGTACTGTGTTCATTTCTGGTCACCTCACTACGGGAAGGATGTGGATACTATAGAGAGAGTGCAGAGGAGATTTACAAGAATGTTGCCTGGATTGAAGAGCATATCTTATGAGAATAGGTTGAGTGAACTTGGTCTTTTCTACTTGGAGCGACAGAGG
Organism: Hemitrygon akajei; assembly: GCF_048418815.1. Lineage (NCBI taxonomy): Eukaryota > Metazoa > Chordata > Chondrichthyes > Myliobatiformes > Dasyatidae > Hemitrygon > Hemitrygon akajei. The sequence goes on from NC_133131.1 coordinate 93,993,746, forward strand.
ATGAGTGGTGACCTGATAGATGTGTATAAGGTGATGGGAGGCATTGATCGTGTGGATAGCCAGACGCTTTTTTCCCAGGGCTGAAATGGCTAACACAAGGGGGCAGAGTTTCAAGGTGCTTGGATGTAGGTACAAAAGGATGTTAGAAGTATGTTTTTCACACAGAGATGGTGGGTGCGTGGAATGCACTGCCAGCAAAATTTGTAGAAGCAGATACAATAGGGTCTTTTAAGTGACTCTTAGATAGGCACATGGAGCTTAGAAAAATAGAGGGCTATGCAGTAGGGAAATTCTAGGCAGTTTCTAGAGTAGGTTATATGGTTGGCACAACACTGGGCCGAAGGGCCTGTAATGTGCTGTAGATTTCTGTGTTTCTATGTTTTTTATTCCTTTAGTGTGAAATATTTACCTGTATAACTTTCACTTTAATGGTGCATTTACTGCGTCCCACGTGGTGAAAACAATGGCCGCTTTATTCAGAGCATCCGTTCAATGAGCAGCCAATCTTTCAGGTTGCTTGTTATTTTACATCTCTTTTGCACTTTCACTGTGATGTTTTTGCTGTTCAACTCCTATTGTGATGGAAGGAAGCTCAAGAAACAATATTCCCTTGCTATCAGTTGAACTTTTTTATAAGTTTGTCCATTTCAGATCTTCATCAAGACAGCTGTTTGTTTCTCCCATAACCTCTCACCCCTCCTTCCCCCAACCCATCAGCCATAGAGAGCAGGACTGGGAATAGAATCTCCATTCTCCTTCCTGATATTCTGCATTTACTTTTGTTCCATTACCTTCTCTCAATGTTTCACTTTACAGCATCATCCTTCCTTAATCTGTCATTTAATTTACCTTTCCTTCCATTCCATCATAGGTCTTTATGCGTTTGCCTTTTCCCTTCTACCCACCTGGCCCCACCACAGCTCTTCTGCTTCCTTGATATTACACTTAGAGAGTTTTACTTCTTTCAGATCTGAAGCAACTTGCAATCGTAACAACAGATGACCTAAAACATTAACTCTGCTTTAATGATCTAATGACTGGATTTTCTTTTAAGCTTGTTTTGGAGTTGTCACTTAACTATGGGAATAAAAGTTAAGAACTTTTGTTTAAAAACTTTGCCTTTTGCTACCTGCTGTCATCTGTAGATTCTGTTCTTGTACATAAATGCAGAAAAGTTAATGTGTGAAGTGGAGGGAAATTAACAGACCTATGTGATAATAGAACATAGAATAGTACAGCACATTACAGGCCCTTTGGCCCACAATTTTGTGCTGACCTTCAAACCCTGCCTCCCATATAACCCCCCCCCACCTTAAATTCCTCCATATACCTGTCTAGTAGTCTCTTAAATTTCACTAGTGTATCTGCCTCCACCACTGACTCAGGCAGTGCATTCTACGCACCAACCACTCTCTGAGTGAAAAACCTTCCTCTAATATCCCCCTTGGACTTCCCTCCCCTTACCTTAAAGCCATGTCCTCTTGTACTGAGCAGTGGTGCCCTGGGGAAGAGGCGCTGGCTGTTCACTCTGTCTATTCCTCTTAATATCTTGTACACCTCTATCTTGTCTCCTCTCATCCTCCTCCTCTCCAAAGAGTAAAGCCCTAGCTCCCTTAATCTCTCATCATAATCCATACTCTCTAAACCAGGCAGCATCCTGGTAAATCTCCTCTGTACCCTTTCCAATGCTTCCACATCCTTCCTATAATAAGGCGACCAGAACTGGACACAGTTTGTCTAACTAGAGTTTTATAGAACTGCATCATTACATCGCGTCTCTTAAACTCTATCCCTCAACTTATGAAAGCTAACACCCCATAAGCTTTCTTAACTACCCTATCTACCTTTTATTTTTCCTTTTATCTTGCAGAAGATGAAGATGATGAGATGCCTGAACTGAATCTTGGAATTGAGTCTGAGTTGGAGAACCAAGAATCAAAACCTGAAAGTAAAGAAGGTAAATCATTTTAATATGTGTGGAATCCATTGGCGCCTAGTGGGTGGGAAAAATGTTCTTTACGCTAAGCCATGCTTAACGTGAAATGACAAAGATCCTGCCAATGGTATCAGAATTGATTTCAGGGGTAGGTGGCAAACAGGGTTCTAAAAGCAAAATCTTAGCTCTGCAGTCTGAGTATTTACATAATTTGCTATTGAATGTTATGTCAGGTGGTGTCTGGTTTTAGACTCTCGTCCTGTAGAATCAGAATTGCCTGTGCAAATATCAATTAAATTGTGCAAATTGTTGAAATAGTGGATTAAAAATATGTATAACATCACTGATGCTAGGTAATTTTGGTTAGCAATTGTAAGTTTATACAGTTGAAACATGAACAAGTAAACCAGATAAAAAAGAATTAAAGTGGCTACCTTTTACGAAGATTGGATTTGTAGTCAGTCAGAGCACTACAGCACAGAAACAGGCCCTTCGGCCCATCTAGTCCATGCCAAACTTTTATTCTGCTTAGGCACAACTGCACCCCTCCTATACCATCCCTGTGATTGTACTTATCCAAACTTCTCTTCAATGTTTACTCACACCCATATACACCACTTTCCCAGGCACCTCATTCCATACTTGCACCACACTCTGGGTGAAGAAGTTCCCTCTCGGGTTTCCCTTAAATATTTCACCTTTCACTGTTAACTCATAACCTCTCGTCCTAGTCCCACCCAACCTCAGTGGAAAAAGCCTGCTTGCATTAACCCTATCTATGCCCCATCAATATTGTGTTTATCTCTATCAAATCTCCTCTCATTCTTTTATGCTCCAGGGAATGAAGATTTTACCTATCCAACCTTTCCTATAACTTGGGTCTTCAGTTTCTAGCAACATACTTGTAAATTTTCTCTGTACTCTTTCATCTTATTGATATCCTTCCTATAGATGAGTGATCAGCACTGTACATAATACTCCACATTTGGCCTCACTAATTTTACAATTTCAACATAACATCTCAACTCCTGTACTCATGCTGACTTATGAGGCCAATGTTCCTAAACCTTTCTTTATGACCCTATCTACGTGATATCACTTTCCAGGAATTATGGATCTGTATTCCTATATCCTTCTGTTCTACCACACTCCTCAGTGCCCTACCCTGATTGGTCCTGCTGAACTGCAACACCTCTCACTTGTCTGACCATTTTCAGCCCATTTTCCTAACTGGTCTAGATCCTGCTGAAAGCTTTCATAGCTTTCCTCACGGTCTATTACGCTCCCAGTCTTGGTGACATCTGCAAATTTGCAGATCCAGCTTACCACATTATTCACGTTGTTTAAATGGATGGCAAACAACAATGGACCCTGCACTGATCCCTGCCACACACCACTAATCACAGGCCTCCAGTTAGAGAGTCAACCATCCACTACCACTCTTTGGCTTCTCCCAATGTCAAATCCAATTTACTATATCCTGAATGCCAAAGCAACTGCATCTTCTTGACAGCCTCCCATGTCGGACTTTGTCAAAGGCCTTGCTAAAGTCCAAGTAGACAACATCAGTGCCTTTCTTTCATCAACTTTCCTGGTAACCTCCTTGGAAAAACTCTACAGGATTGGTTAGACACTACCTCCCAAACACAAAGCCATGTTGGTTATCCCTCATCAGGCCCCATTCATCCATCCGTAATAAAAATAAATAAATCTAATATATATCTATATCTATCTGTATATCTATCTATATATATCCTTATATTTTTTTCTTGAACAATGGAGCAACATTATGTTTGGCACCTCACCTGTTGCTAAGGACGTTGCCAGGGCCCCTGTAATTTCTACAGTCGTCTCCCACAAGGTCCAAGGGAACCACTGCATGCTGATATTTTCCAATTTGGACACATTTTTAATCTGTCACATTAGTTCCTGTTTTTGTGACTTCAAAACTGTGGACTATAGTTCCCTTCCAGTAGTTGCCATGGTTTTCAGGTATGTCACTTAGTTGAGTTTGGATCATACATTTTACATAACTGTTTTAAAAACAAATATCTGTAGTGGTGGGGGAGTTACTTGCATAGGTAATAAATGCTGCCCTTGCCTACTTTGAGATAATGGTGGAATGCAACATTTTTAAACTTTGAAGCAAATTCTAAGTCTATATCCTGCTTCAAAGAACAGTTAGCAGTAGACTATTTTGCTGCAAATTTAATGTCATGTCTAGGTAACATTTGCTGGATTTCCTTTTAAGAATTTTACTGAATTGATCATCCTTTTTATAATTTTGTATCAGGTGAATTGAGCAACATTTGCAGGATTATTTTTGAAGTTTAAATCTGTATTCAGTAATTTTCTGGTATTGGTAATAACATCATTCCACCATGATGCCCATATGGTGTGAAGTCGCTGATGGAAACTTATCAAATACTGTAGCTTTTTAAATATTTGCCAATATTGTATGTAGAATACATTATCTTTAGAATAATGTGATTTCTGCAAAACATTTTAAACTAATTCTTCCATGATTAGCAGATTAATATTTAGTGATTGTGAGACACAATGAACAAATTGTAGGTATTTTCATACAAAAACACTAGATCCAAAGAAATGGTTATGTGTTTGCGAAGGTGTTGGCCAAATGTTATGCAGCACAGTATTTTGCTCATTTTGGAGGGCTTCCTTCATGCCAGTGCAGAACAAAAAATTCTGGTGATAGATGGGTTTGAATGTAAATTTCATTTGTGCTGCAAATCTATTTTAAGGTCTAGATTGAGCTCATAGCCCTTTGATATCTTTTAACTCCTGTATTAACAACTTCTGGCAGGGGAGGGCACTATATGTTAACTGTATTATCAGTATGCTGCCATCAAAAACGTCTAACCTAAGTAGAGGTGCTTTTTGTTATGAAAGAACCACAGAAATGTGAGCGAGAAATCGGATCTTGTTATGAGAGCCCAAGGAAAGAAGTAGCAGCTTCAGTGTCCATTATGATCAAATTCCAGAGGTCAGCAAGATTTCACAAAAATTGAAATATATAAATGTGAGCTGGCTTGAGGCTAAAATGGTGTGGGGATTCATTTTGGCAGCTAAAGCACTCTGTTTTCAATGCTTTTGACTATCAAGATTCTGATTTGTTCTTTTATATAAAACAGTTTGCTTTTGGGAATAGGTCATTTCTGGTGAACCTATACTGAATCCTAAACTGCCCTTGAAGGTTGTGTATGTGCTGTTCTGGCAGTGGTTAGAGTAGGTGAAAACAATTCAAGGGGCTAGATCATTGGTATTTTTTTAATATTTGAAAACTGATGAGGGGAAAATCGATGTGGGTTGCCATGGTAGCATAACAGTTAGCACAACGCTATTCCAGCTCGGGGCATTGGAGTTCAATTCTGCCACCATCTGTAAAGGGTCTGTATGTTCTCCCCTGACTGCATAGGTTTCCACTGGGTGCTCCAGTTTCCTCCCACAGTCCAGGACGTGCTGATTAGTAGGTTAATTGTTCATTGTAAATTGTCCTGTGGTTCGGCTAGTGCTAAATAGGTGGGTTGCTGGGCAGCACAGCTCATTGGGCCAGAAGGACCCATTCCACGCTGTAACTCCAATTTACAAAATATAATAATAATCACAACAGTGACTTGTGGAACAGATTTCTGGAATAGTAGATAATGGTGAGGAATATAGTGAGGTTGGTGATTCTTGAGATAAAGCACTGAAGGAAACAATGGCTAAGAGAGTAGCTGAGGGAATCAAGGAGTCACACATTCCAATAAAGTAGACTACTGCATGTAGCTGTTTACAGAACTATCTCTTCGTTTTGTCAATAAAAATGACCTCCCCTATGCCTTTTATGGTTGCTTAAACCTTTCGGGGAGTTAGGGTTAAAACGCCAGTTAAAATGTTAACCTACTTGTAAGTGAGATAAAAAGAGAAAGATCTGTCAATGTGTGGCATTCTTTTTTTAAAAAAAATTAATCTCTTAAGGATCGGGTAGAGCGGGGAGAAATGGAAAGGGATTGGTAATTGCTCTTATTGGTAGAGCTGCAACAGTAGTGCTGTGCAAGGGGATTAAATGAAGGGAACACAATGGCAGAATTTGAATCTTCCTCCTGTTGATTTGAGGGTAAGTGTGCTTCCACTGGGGATAAGATTCACATGATGTTATTCAGCACCTTATATCCCACATTCCCTGTCGTGTAATAGAACAAGGAAAAGAAGCAGACGTAGGCCTTGTGACTCTACCTGTGTGCTCCATCATCTTTCAAGATCATGGCTGATCTTCTTCCTCAACTCTTATTTTTCACAGATCTATCAATCAACATTTTGATGGTCAATTCTCCAGAGTGGAGAATTCGCCCTTTGAGAGGTGAAATTTTTCTTATCACGGTACAAAGTTACCTACTCCTTTCTCTCAATCTGTGTCCACCAGTTCTAGCTTCCTCAGTTGGGATATAACTCAAATGTGTCCACCCTGCAAAACGCTTATAACAGTTTTGTAAGCTTTAATGAAACAAACAAATCTCAAGACATGTGTGAGTGATGATAAACCTGATTCTGATATGGGGCTCTATTGTGAACTGAGAGAGGGAAGGGGGCAGGCAGAGTGGAATCATGATTGGTTGGGAAAAGGGGAAGAGAGAGCGGAGGAAGTGGGAGGTACCAGAGAGAGATTCTGCAGTGATCAATAAGCAAATTGTTAGTAATCAAATTACTTTGCCTGGTGACTCAGGGCTGGGCGTGTCTGCACCCTTGCCACCACCTGCCCCTGGCATTCCTTCTCTGCCCCCTGTCCCATACCCCTCCCACAGTGCCTTACCCTCACCATTCCCAACATCCTTTGCTCCCGCCTAATTTACAAACTTGCTGTCTGCTCCACATTGACATATACAGTACGGTGCAAAAGTCTTAGACACCATAGCTATATATGTGTGCCCAAGACTTCTGCATAGTACTGTATTTATAATATGTAATATACTGTATATAAATAACATTATGGAAGATGTTACTATAGAATCTAAATATTTGTATAAAGATGTAATTGTGTGGGGAAACTGGAATGTATTAATTCAGTTTAACCATCTACTTTTTAACTGAAAGATCAAGATAGAGCTAATAGATAAAAATATTCTTTTGAGGCTAAGTTGGTTATATTTCTGTTTTAAGACTTTTTTTATTGACTTTTAATAAATTGAGTACTGAGGGCATGCTAAATGCCTGCACAAGCCATGGGCACGTTCAGCACATCATTGGAGTTCCATTAAATATCAAAGAGGAACAGGATATTACTGTGTTCCAAAGAGGAAAAACTAACTGTTCCTAAGGAAATACTGTTTTATCAAATGGTGGTTTTGTTGCCACATGGTGGCCTTACTTATCCTTTAGAGTTTCTCAGTAGAATACTTTGATCAGTCATTTGTGCATCTGCTAGCTTCTCTAGAAAAAATAAGAAACACACGGAAACAGATCAAAGTGCACTTAACAGTACTAGTTACCAAAGAAAAAAATTATAGATGATTACATGAACAGCATAGACATTGGAGATTGTGGTTATGTTGACGTACTGTATGCAAGCAAGAATCGACTCTCCATGCACCATTTTTGCAAAAGGTTGATTTTCTTTTGACTTGTCAAAATGTCGAAAAATTCACTAGCATTTTGTAAATGATATTTTTAAATAATATTAAGCTTGGAACCATAAATGATAACTAGTTATATAATCATGCAGTATAGGTATTAGCAAAATAATCCATTGCTGCCAATTTACAAAAAAAGCAAAGTATATTAAGAGGAATGGGGGGATATGATATATTTAGATGATATTTTCAGTCATAATAAATGTTAGCGTCAAAGCTCTTAAAAAATTTACTCTTAAAGCAGTTACTACATCTATGGAATTGTAGCAAATGAAAATGTTCTTAACATTACCTGCAATAATAAGTTGTTAGTTACCTAAAGTTGAATAACCCAAAGGTTCTGTTATTTAAAGTGTACTAAAATTTAATGGTTTAACACAAATACCTGCAGTAAGCCATTTGAAAGCCATCTGCAGTATTTCTGCAAAACAGTTGTATAATTTTACCAAGCATTTAAATACAGATAGCTTGATACATGAATGTGAAAGTCCCACACACTGTCTAATGTTTAATTTCACTCTGGAGGAAAAGAAATTTAAGTTCTTTATTCCAATTAAAATAGCTGTTTATTGTCACACCCTTCCATAGCTCTACCGTTGGTCAGAGGATTAAGTTGTATTTTATGACCATAGGCAAAATTTTAAATACATTACCATTTTAAATATAATTTTAAAAATGAATGCAAAATTGTAAAAATTGTGTTGATAATGCTAGGAAGGTAAATTGTTTTTTGCATTTATCTTTAGTCTTCCACTTTCTTTTTATCGTCAATCTGCAGGACACAATTCACTGATTTAGATTCTTGGTCCAGGTAGATATTCTGTGACACATTTGGGCTATATACTGATTGTTCCGTTAGTCACCGATGTCCATGCTAACAGTTCTCTCTCTCCTTTTTTTTCAGCCTGCTTTTACCTTTTCATGTATTTTTTTCTCTTACCTTGCTGTCATTTTCAGTTTTGAGATTTTCACATGCCTTTTGTGATAGATTAATATCATGTGTACTAGGAAAGGGATGTGCCCAGTCTATACTTGGGTTGAGAGTTTCCAGATAAGCATTGCCCATAGTAGTTTCCTAATGTGCCTCAAAGTATTTGTGTCTTACCACTATTCTTAAAGCGACTACATTGTCCACTGCTTCACTTCATTATCCTACCCCTTCCTAGAACCTCCTAGCTCATAACTTGCTTTGGGATCGATCACATTAACCTTCAGTCTTTTTCAATAGGAAATGGTATTCCTTCTGCCCCCAACTTGATACACCAACCCTACATGTTTTTCTGGAGGTTTTGTTAGGCAGGTCATGGGATGGGGATTGTAGGGAATGTAGACTGTTGGCAGTGAATCCTTTGGAAACGGGAATAAAATTGAACATCCATTTCTTTCAGTGTCTCTATTTTACTCAGCTTCATGTTGAAGTTAGAGCCTGTAACATACCGTAGTTTAACCAGGTTCTACCCCCACCTCTGTCTTATAGATGGAAATAGTCAGATTGATCTCTTTGGGAGTAGATTAACAACATTGGTCATGGAAAGTCAGCCATCTTTTGTGCACTCCCCTATTTTCCTTCATACAACCTATAAAGGAAAATTGTAACACTTGTGGGGAAAAAGCCTCTCATTTTAGAAACCACCTCACTTCTGAAGTTGGATTTAAAGGTTAATATACATCAGTATATATTTCTTCCTTTTCATTTTCCACTATGTTTTCTTGTTCCTGTTTTACTATCTCTCTATCTCCATTCTTCAGTCTCCTCTATTGCATTCTTGTCTTGCTCCCCTCCACTTTGTCCTTTTGGATCCTTTCCCATCTCTATTGGGAACACTAAAAACTAAGGGTTTTTAAAGAGAAGGTTTAAAACAGTTTTATAGAGCACATATGTAAACCTGCATGAAATGAGACTGGTGAGCTGGAGGCATAATTAACAATATCAGACTGTAATGTGCAACTAAAACAGAACTGAGGCAAATGCACAGGGGAATTGTCGAGATGTGTGGAAGGTTTTGAGTAAAAAGGAGGAACTTTATTCAGTTATAGATTGGGATTGCAATTATATAAAAAGCAAAAAGCATTTCTGAGAGCTTTCTGGATCAGTAAGTTTCTAGTCCAATGAGGAAGATAGTATTGCTGTATTTGGTTCTTGGCTATGACCATGTTCAGTGAAACGAGGATCAGAGGGTTCATGAGTTTAGAGTAAGTAAATTAGTTTCTTAAATGCCACCCAATGGTGGTAGTTCTTGGAAACTCTAACCATTGGAAATTAATATATAATTGGCAAGGTCTCTGGCACTTGTATGTTAAACTTAGAGGAGATCAAACGTTCCTACCAGCTATGCTGTCTCTATCAATCCAAATTCAAATGGAACATCATGATAGAGTGAGTGATGGTTCTAAGCATAATTTTATGCTGTATGATTTCTACAATGAGTAGGATTCATGTTATTAGTACACATTTTCCCCTAAGGAAAGACTCCTCTCTTGAAGGCTATCCAGGAATTCTGTGCTGATTAAAAGTTTTCAGTACATGTTACTGTCTTTTTTCCAAATTGATTCTTCTGGCTCCACACAGACTTGTCTGAATATTTGTAAAATTTTAAGCATCTAAATTAAAGGTTTAATGTGGTTTTTGCAACTGCTGGTCCTGTAATCCATGTAAATACAAATAAAGACAACAGCTGTTTCTGCATGACAATCTGTCTCACGGTATTGTCTGAATCTTTTGAATGAATAAATGAAAGATTGCATTCTTTAACAGTAGCTGCAATTTTGTAGTGGTCAGAAAATAGAGATAAAATGCAGTGTATGTTTTTAACAAAATAATAATTGCAGGCAAGCATTTAATTTTGATAATCTACTTGGTAACTATAATACTAAAGCAAAACCAACAGATCTGATCAATTTTACAGGTGGTGTTATGCATTGCAGCTAATCATTTCCAGATCTCCAAGATTGACAATTATTTGTATAAAAACTAATCCACTTTGGAAGAAGCAGGTTATGATTAGAGTTACTGCTGATATTTAACTGTTTTAATGTTTTCCAAATTCTAATAATCAAGAAGTCAGTTGTTTATTCTTTTTATTCAATGTTGTGATTTTTTTTACTCTTGCTTTTCAAAGCTTCTCCAAGGGAACTCACTGAAGAGGAGAAACAACAAATTCTTCATTCAGAAGAATTTTTGACTTTCTTTGACCATAACATACGTATTATAGAGCGTGCTCTTGCTGAAGATTCCAGCCTCTTTTTTGACTATGGTGGTAAAGAGTTGGATGAAAAAGAGGGGTATGTTTTATGCTATTTTAAAATTATTTCACAGCTTCTCATATAAAAACCAAGTGACTGATGCCAGTATTAAAAAAGCAGCTGTCAGTATATAAAGTACACACTCTCTAATACAAATTAGTGACTGAATTATTTACTAAATTAGAAACTTTGAATTATTTTAAAGCACCCGTGGCTCAAAGAAATGTGTATTTCTGGATTAAAGTAGTGACTCATTAGATCATTTGTAGTGCCAACAAAAATACTGATACACAAGATAATTCCTGTATTTCTATTATTTATAGGAACAAATGTAAAGCTCTGGATTTTTTTTTAGTCTTACATATAGGAATCAGTGTGAGCTGTCAAAATTTCATTCCTTTTACAACTACCGAACTGCGCACAGAAATAGTATGCAAATACAAGGGAAAGTATTTTCTTTTAATGAATTTTTGATAAATGTGTCATAAAGTTCAGTGTTAAGGCCATATTAGTTCAATATCGGGAGCATTACATAAATCATTGCACCTTGGGGGGAGGGGAATATGCTATTTAGACAATTTAAACGCTGGCCCAGATAGACTGAAAAGACAGGGTATCAATTGGGACGAGAGCCGATTTTGCTTGTTCTCTGCAGTGGTCAACTCCATGGCGCTGAGGCAATGAAGACTGCCCCTGCTGCTGTGCTCCCTGCCCGCCAATAAGGCCTGATAGGCGAGGCTTTGGGCGAACTCTGGGCTGCGCTGGCGTTCAGATCTGAGGACTCAATTTTGGATGGGAATGCTGCTGTTCACTTCAATTGTGGGCTTGATTGTTATTTTTTTATATCTTTCTCTGACCATTGAGTGTTGGTCTTTTATTTATTTATTTTTGCCACAATATGTTTATTTGCATTTTAATACCATGAAATACAGCTTTTACCTTCCTATACTTTCTTATATTATTCAGAAAATACAGAAGTTGCTGTATTAACACAACAAACAAGACAACACACACAAAAAAACATTTTTTTTCTTGGGTTCTTTCGGGTTTCTTGCTATGGCTACCTGTAAGGAAGCAAATCTCAAGGTTGTATAATTTATGAATTCTTTGGTTATAAATCAATCTTGAATTTCAAATATTAACTGCCACATCTTTACATCACTGAGTTGAAGATTTAAAATATCTATCTCGGAATAATTTGGAGTTCTTACTGTCACTGCCTTCAACGATAATGCTTCTCATTTACGCAGCTGTCTTATAAGAGCAAAGAATGAACAATAGTCACATGAGCGAACTGTTTTATTTTATTGTTTTGTTGCAGAGACTTTCAATCTGGACTAAATCTTTCATTTAACCGCCAGTTTTATGACGAACATTGGTCAAAACATCGTGTTGTAACCTGTTTAGATTGGTCACTTCAGGTAAATGAGTTTTAAAATATAGTAAATTCTGTATTTTAAGTCTGCTTGAGAAGATTATGGTGCAATGAGCTTAAAGATTTTTAAGCCTTTTTCTGCATGACTTTTGAAAATGTAATGCGAGATAGTAGGAATACTAGCACATTAGAAATGGGGAAAGCTCCTGCCCATTTTCAAAAGCTCAGTAGCCAAAATTGATGCATGAAGAGCAGGTGAAGGCACCATACTTCCATTCTTGATTTGCGACCTGTCATCATTGCTAGCACCAAGTTTGATGTTTTGTTAACTTCTATTCTAGTATAATAAAAAAACAAATCTACTGAAAAGCTTTCATCCAAAATATCTGGTGTGAAATGTAGACCACCTGTACATCTATTGTGTACATTTTCAAATTTTAATTATAGCGCATATTTTCTTGAAATATCCAAATGCAACGTGATGAATGATGGTACTCCATTTTTTGAGTTTTTATATAATTATTTCTGAAACTTATTCTGAGATGACATTAGTCCAGTTGTTTCTTGGATAGACTGAATTTAATTACACTGCCTTACTATTTAGGACAAGTTATGCAATAATATTTTGCCTTTGTGTAAAACTTCCGAACAAATTTATATAAATGAATCAGTGTAGACTTAATATTTATGATGTATCCATTTTGTTCTTGTGCAAGTTAGTAGGTGCCATACTCTCTTAAACAGCAACATCTGGTTTCAGCAGTGTCTTGCCATGGTGGCAAGTGAGCACCTAGACGTGTAGTAATTCAATGGGAACCAAGCTTGCCTCTGAGCTATCAGTTAAATATATGTAAACTCAGAAAAATAGGTATTGCACATGTGAAATATTTTCCTCAACATCTTTGCTGCCGGAAAATGTGGCCAAAAACTGTTAGGACACGAGTCAAACTATTCAAACCAGTAGTTTAAAATAATGGCTCACCATAATTGATTTATGATTTTGAGCCTTAATGGAATTTTGCAATTTGTGATTTTTGGTTCAGAATATTTATGAGCAGTGGGTTAAGAGAACCTTTTTCAAAGGCAATATGGATATATATTAGGTTCTTCAAGTCTATTCTGCTGTTGAGTTAAATTGTTGCTGATCCCTACTTATGTAGGTATGCTCTGTGTTCTTTAATGCCTAAGCCTAGAAAACAGCCATCATTCTTGGATTGAAACCAAAATTGCCTTGGGGTGATGGTAGTCGTTTGGCGATCAGAATGTGCAGATTTCATGAGTTGTGGAAATCCTGTAATAAAATGGCCGGATAGGTTGTCACCTATCCAGTTTTAGGCAATCTGGTACATAATATTCTGATGAGAATGTGAAGTGGACAGTAAAAGGATCTTCCAGAATTGTTCCCTATTTTGGGACTTTAAGTGAAGGGATATCTTCAAATATGAAGTCAGTGATTAGTTCTTCAATATCTGCTTTGATGCAGTCTGTTTTAGATTTGCAAAGCAACAAGTTCAATAAAAGTAAATCACCAAATCTTTTTGCTGAATTCTCATTATGGCTTGAACATGAATTATTTCTTCTGTGTCTCTTGTATGAATTTGAAATTGCATTCCACTCTAGACCATTCCAGAGCAAATCTTTGATGCAAAGTTATGCGACTAGATTTGAGTTTTTTAATTTAATACATACTGTGCTTGGAAAGTTATAATTATAAAGATAATCCATGTACAGACATACAGTAAGTGCTTTGTGATGACGGTATTTAATTTGTATTCATTTGAAAGCCACTTCCACTGGTTACGAACTAAGTAATGATCGAGTCTGACCCATTTTTAAATGGTAGAAACTCTACCAGTAAGTTAATTGAAATGTGTTTGCATGATAACTGAATCGTAAGGGTTAAGTTAATTTTGCAGTCAAGTAAATTCCAATGCGCACCATTTTATTTGTGAGCTGGATAGTATTCAGCCAGTAGTGTCTATCGGTGATTTTGATTTGGGAATGAATCAAAGCCTTTTATCTGTTTCAGTATCCTGAACTGATGGTTGCTTCTTATTGTAACAATGAAGATGCCCCACATGAGCCAGATGGGGTAGCTTTGGTTTGGAATATGAAATTTAAGAAAAACACTCCAGAATATATATTCCATTGTCAGGTAAGGCATCATCATGTGGCAGCAACCCTATAAATATAGCTGCACACTGAAATGCTTTGTGTTCAGTAGTTCTTTTGTTGCTCTTCCAATTGAGTTAAAATTGTAAAGCACTTTTTTAATGATAACATTTGCACTCGTTAAAACATACTGACTGCATCTGCAGTGTTGAAAGTTGGTATACCACCTAAACCAACCATTCAGATATTTTGGCCCACCCACATGGAAATTAACAGACTTTCTTTTGGTACATTTTATATTTCACACAGTTGCTGATTTCTAATTAACAGATTGGAATAAATGAAGCATTTTAGAAAGCCTGTTCAAAATTATATTAATCTTCAAAAAAGACAATTGAAAAATAACCATTTCTAAGTAGTATTGTTACTGTATGTACGATTAAACTACTGATGTGTACACTGGGTCTGCAAGGATTTCAAAACATATCAACTAATGTCACTTCTTGCCGTTACCTAACTGGCGCCAAGCTGGCGTGAGACATTTCCTGTAAAAACATCTCACTGCTCTCAGGTTGTAAAAAAAATTGCTGCTTCATTTGGCAGTAAAGATAATTATTATGTGTCTTTATATTATGGGTGGAGTTTAAAGAATTGAGGGGCAACACTACATGCCGCATGTCAGCAAATATTTTGTGTGTACCATAGGATCGCCATTCCTTCTCCATGCAATCAGCTGGGAGCCGCAGTTGGACACACTTCAAACACGTGTCATCACTGGAGCAGGAGATACATCCAACATCCTGCGGGAAAATCATGCCACTGTTATGGCTTCCATTTCCTCTTATTAATTCCTTCTTTTCAGAAAGAAAAGAGAAAATGTGTTGAATCCTGTAGAGAGAGCACAGCTCGTAGAAATGGCCAAGATTTTTCAGTGACTAACAAGATATGTAAATGCACTTTGGAACTTCAAAAGTCTACACATAAGTTACACATGGTAACTTGATGGATGAGTGAGTCGCGATCCTCGGTACCAAGGCTGTATCATGGCAAGGTTTGCTGAAGGTCTTCCTGTCACATGTTGATGGGTGTAGGGGTATTATCGAAAAGCAACAGGCTCTGCCCAAGATGCTGCGATGGAGAAGCTTTGACAATGAGATAAGCCTCTCCTTTTGTCTTAGCGAATTACCAAAAATTATTTCTAAATGTTTGAACGTTTGAATACATTTCAAAACAATCACAAAATCGGGCTCCGCAGTGGCGTAGCGGTTAGCGTGATGCTAGTAGAGCTCGGGGTGTACCGGAGTTCAATTCCGGCACCATCTGTATGGAGCTTGTAAGTTCTACTTGTGAACTGCATGGGTTTCCTCCTGGTACTCCAGCTTCCTCCTACAGTCCAAAGACTGACCAGTTAGGAGATTAATTGGTCATTATAAATTGTCCTAAGATTATGCCAATATTAAATAGGTGGGTTACTAGGTGCTGTGGCTCAATGGGCCGGAGAGGCCTGTTCCACACTGTATCTCTAAATGCAGAGGGACACAGAGGAAGATAACTAGCCATACTGTTTAAAAGCAGGAGGGGTAAGATGGGATCTGAGGAGGGTCGTTTTTCACCCGAAGAGTGGTGAGTTGCTGCCTGAGAGTGCTGGAAGCAGAATTGCTGACAGCATTTAAGAGGTGTCTAAATCTGCACTTGGTTTGCCTAGACAGAGAAGGCCAAGTGCTGGAAGTTGGAGTTAATAGGTGCCTGCTGCTAGGTGTGGACATGGTAGGCTGAATGGCTACTTTCCATGTGGTATAACCTGTGACATCCAATGCATCTTGTTTTTATATATATTCAAAAGACTGTTTGCACCGAATGATATTAACGTGCATTCTATCACGCATTGTACAATGGCCCAGAACAAAACGACTCTCACTTTAGTTTTAGTGATTCCCAGGGGCCTCTATCTTCTGTGCTTGGGAAATCACTAAGTTTTTTCTCCCAATATCTTTTGCAGGATCGGGGTGAGAAATGCAAGTGGGACACCCTGATCTGGAGATCCCACATCACATTGATCTTCTGTATTTCCTGTTAATGTCTGTTGTACTGCATCCTCTCGTTGAAGCAGTTCCATTTGCAGCACAACTAACTGAAGTTTTATTGTGCTGCCATGCTGTTGTTCAACTTACTTGTCACTTGTTCTTCCAACATCTCTTGATGATTCTGGATCTGCAGTCACATAGATGCACCTTGGCAAGCACCAACCGTAAAGAGGGTGCTCTGCACTTTGCACGATCACAAATGTGCAAATATAAACAAACTGCAATTGCCAAGGCTCAGTCATCGTACTGCTCCTTAACTTGCATTGGTATCAAGTTTAACAGACAGACATATTTTATTGATCCCGAGGGAAATTGGGTTTCATTACAGTCACACCAACCAAGAATAGTGCAGAAATATAGCAATATAAAACCATAAATAATTAAATAATAATAAGTAAATTATGCCAAGTGGAAATAAGTCCAGGACCAGCCTATTGGCTCAGGGTGTCTGACACTCTGAGGGAGGAGTTGTAAAGTTTGATGGCCACAGGCAGGAATGACTTCCTCTGACGCTCAGTGTTGCATCTTGGTGGAATGAGTCTCTGGCTGAATGTACTCCTGTGTCTAACCAGTACATTATGGAGTGGTTGGGAGACATTGTCCAAGATGGCATGCAACTTGGACAGCATCCTCTTTCCAGACACCACCGTCAGAGAGTCCAGTTCCACCCCCACAACATCACTGGCCTTACGAATGAGTTTGTTGATTCTGTTGGTGTTTAGGAACCATATGTTGTTCCTAAACTTTCTAGTGCCTCGTTCTTTCCTTTGGTCTCCTCCTAGCTCTTCCAAGATTCTGATATTATTCCTGATCATTTGAGAATATTTGAATTTAGTTAGCTGCCACGAACAGATTATGCTGTCAGTCTCGAAAGCCCTGAGCTCTGGAATTCCCTCCCTAACCTTTCTGTTTTAAAAGGCTTTTTAAACCTTGCTCTCTGGGCAAGCTTTTGCTCACCTTTCCAAATGTCTTGTGTGGCTTGATGTCATAATTTGTTTGCAAAGCCCTCCTTTAAAAAGTGCCGGTGTAGGACTGTGTTTTGTGTCCATTGAAAGAAGCTAATTAATTTTGCCATGGTAATTGGTATTTTTGTAATTGCTGATGAAAGGATTAGGGTTTTGGCAAACCAGTAACTCTTTGGTGTTAGAAATGAATGCTACTTATAATAAACTTAGCTCTTAAAATATACAACACTAAATTCTCTAGTTGCTGTAGTATTCATCTGGTTATGTTTCATTTGAGGGTTGTAGCGGTCTAAAAAGTGATGTTTTATGCTTATCAGAGCATAGCAATTTGGTATAATGCATTCATTTATTTTGCTGTATCAAGACCTCTCTAAAATTCCTTCAATTTACCATGAAAGCCCATTTGTTTGAATATGTTGGTCTGTCTTCGATCATGTCTATGTGGTTTATACCAACTTTAAAAACAAAATGAAAGTTTTTCTGTGCTTTGGATGAATAGCTATCTGACCCAGTGAGTCATAGTTACAAAATTATACAGTATGGACAGCATCTCCACCACGAACGTTAACGCCAACTCTGATGGATGAGTTATGTCATCCGGATATCTAACCCACATCTCCCCAAGCAGATCCTTTACTTCCAGTTGAAGAAAGGTCAGCGAACCCTTGGTGGGCAAAGGAAATGCTTCAAAGATAACATCAAAATTAGCCTAAAAAAATTTAACATTACACCTAGAAACTGGGAAGACATTGCACTCAATAGATACACCTGAGGAGATCTGCTCAAGAGGGTGCTGTACTACAGGAGAGCAACCCCCCACTGTGCCGCAGAGAACAAGCGACAGCTGTTAAAGGAGAGACTGGAAAACCCAAAGACCCAACCACTGACCACAGCCACCACTTGCTCTTGCCCACTCTGCACCAGAATATGTGGCCTCTACAGCCACCCACGGACCCACTAATAGACAACCCCTTCAGAGAACATCCTACTCAACTCAAGTAATTGCACTACTACAGCATGGAAATAGCCCAACTCGTTCATGCTGTCTGAGATGCCTTCCTGAGCCAATTCCACTTGCTAACATTAGACCCATATCCTATACCTTTCCTATTAATAAACCTGTTCAAATGCATTTTAAATGTTACGTTGTACTCACCTGCTCTACTTCCTCTGCCAGCTCATCCTATGTACCCACCATTCTCTGTGTATGTAAAAAGACTTTGTCTGGGAAAGCTTGAAAACAAAATGGATGCGTACTATATGCAACATTATTCTGGTGTGTAATTGATGGAAACAGGTAAAAGTGGGTTGGGACTGGGTGATTAAGGAACAGCCATCACAAACGTTTAGTTGCACGTTGTTTCACCTCCTATTTCCACACTGACCTATCTATCCTTGACCTTTTCCATTGCTGTGGTGAGGTCAAAAGCAAATTAGAAGAATAACACCTCGTATCCACTTGGGTAGCCTACAAATCAATAATAGGAACGTTGACCGCCCCGATAGCAAAACTCATTACTCCCTCCATCACCGCTAACACCCACTCCCCCAAACAAAGTAGCTCCATCTGTTTATCACCCTGTTCCCCCTTGCATGGTTCTGCCAATCACTAGCTAGTCTCTGATTAACCCCTTCCTCTCACTTGTATCTATTAGCCATTTTCCCTCTATGCTCCGAAGGTCTTGACACAAAATATTGAGTATTCCTTTGCCTCCACAGATGCTGTTGATCACTGAGTTTTTTTGAATAGTTTGATTTTTGCTTCACATTATAGCATCTGCAGTATTTTGTGACTCCGTAGTAAGGATACAAGTTGAGCTTCAGAATTGGAAAAATTCTCAAAACAGTTTCATAAAAAGGATGGAACTGGAAATAATTGTATTTAACATTGATTAAATTGGTTTATTGTTACTAGTATTGAGGTGCAGTGAAGTACTTATTTTGCATGCAGATCACTCCATTACAATAGTTCATTGAGGTAGAATGGTGGAAGACAATAGCAGAATGCAGAGTAAAGTGCTGCAGTCACAGAAATTGCAATGCAGGTAGACAATAAGGTGCAAAGCTGAACAAGGTAGATCGTGAGGTCTAAATTCCATTTTATTGCATTAGGAATTGTTCAAGTCTTATAACAGGGATTATATGTCCTTGTGCCTGGTGCTCTCAGCCTTCGTCCTGTCTTTGATTATGTTGGCAGCTTTTCAGAGGCAATGGTAAGTGTAGATAGAGCCCATGGATGGGGGGACTAATCTCTGTCACTTGCTGAGCTGTGTCCACAACTCTCCGCAGTTTATTTGCAGTCATGTACAGAGAAGTTGGCATGCCAAGCCGTGATGCATTCAGATAGAATGCTTTCTACGTGCATTGATTAATAATTAGTGCAAGTTAAAAGGGATATGTCAAATTCCTGAGGAAGGCACTTGTGTGCCTTCTTGGCCATGCCATCAAGGCAGTTGGACCAAGACAGGCTATTGGTGATGTTCACTCCTGAGTACTTGAAGCTCTGAACCTTGGCACTGTTTACATAAACAAGAACTTGTGCCTTGTGCAGGTGCCAGGGTCAGGGCATCACAGATCAGGTCGGCAAGCATTATGAGGGGAAGGATGAGGTGGTGGTACATAGGTAGGAAGAAGAAGATTTGAGGTTCTGAAGAGAGAATATGGTGAGCCAGGTAGGAATCTGAAAAGGGAACTTCAAGAGTGATAACCTCTGAATTGCTGCTTGCATCATGCGCCAGTGTGGGTACAAATAGGCTGATATGGCAGTTGAATGTGTGGTTGAAGAATTGGTGTAGGAGGCAGAGTTTCAGATTCGTAGATTATTGGGATTTTTTCTGGGGAAGGTATGACCTGTACAAATGGGATGGGTTACACATAAACTTGAGGGGGAATCAATATCCTCATGAATAGGTTTGCTAGAACCTGGAATCACTGATGCTAGATGAGAGGGTGGAGCAGTTGCCATAAAGAGATGCAGCATTCGGAGAGACTGGGCAAGGACAGGACATAATTGCAGTCAGTTGGACAGGTTGATGTGTGTCTGTTTTAATCACAGTAAGTGTCAGAAACAAGGGTGATGAACATAGAGCGTGGATCAGTATGTGGCACTGTAGGCATAGACTTGGCTCTCATAGGGACAGGAATGTCTGCTGGATGCTCCAGAGTTTAGTTGTTTCAAAAGGGACAGGAAGGGAAGTAAGAGTCGCGAGAGTGGCATTGTTAACCAGGGATAGTATCACAGTTGCAGTAAGGGCATATGCCATGGAGAGGTCAGTCACTGAGTCAGTGTGGGTGAAGTCAGAAACATGAAAGGAGCAATCACTTCATTGGAAGTATTCTCTAGACCCCTATTCTCCATCCCATAGCAACAGTAGCAGACCAGGAGTCAGATTTGGAAAAGTGCAAAAATATTGGGGTTATTATCATGAGTGACTTCAATTTCCCAAATTTTGATTGGCACCACTTCAGTGCAAAAGGTTTAGATGAAGTGGAATTTGTTAGGTATGGCCAGGAAAGACTCCTGACATAGTACATAGACAGACCGACGAGAGGAGAGGCCATACTGGATCTGGTACTAGGCAAAGAATTTGGTCAAGTGACATATCTCTCAGTGAGTGAGCATTTCAGAGACAGTAACCACCACTCTTGGGAAGGGATAGGAGCAGACGGTATGGGAAAGTATTTAATTGGGGTAGAAATTATGATGCTATTAGGCAGGAACTTGGGAGTGCAACTTGGGAACAGATGCACTCAGGTAAATCCACAATGAAAATTTGGAGGTTGTTCAGGGAATATTTGCATGAAGTTCTGGAGAGGACTTTCCCATTGAGGCAGGGAAAGAATGTTATGTTGAAGGAATCATGGTTAACAAGAGAAGTAGAATTGTCTAGTCAAGGGAAGGAAAAAGCACACTTAAGGTTTAGGAAGCAATGATCAGAGAGATACTATGTAGTCAGGAAAGAGCTCAAGGAAGGACTCAGGAGAGCTAGGAGGGGCATGAGAAGGACTTGATGAGTAGGATTAAGGAAAACGTATGTGAAGAACAGGAAAGTGACCAGAGAGAGGGCACCAATCAGGGATAAAAGAAGAAACATGTTCCTGGAGTCTGAGGGGGTGGGGGTGTCCTTAATGAATATTTGGCTTTAGTATTCACCAGTAAGATGAAAGTTCATGAATGAATGGACAGTGTAAAACAAGCTGAAATGCTGAAATATGCAAATGTTAAGAAAGAAGAGAGTCTGGAAGAACATTAGGACAGACAGGATATACCACAGGTTACGAGGGGAAGTGATGAAAGAGATTTTTGTGCCTTTAAGTCCTCACTGGCCACAGGTGTTGTAACAGAAGATAGGAGGGTGGCAGAAGTTATTTCTGTCTTCCAGAAAGAGAATAGAGATCATCCTTGGAATCATAGACCAGTGAGGCTTGCATCAGTGATGGGCAAAATATTGGAGAGGATTCGTAGAGACAGGATTTACGAGCATTTGGAGAAACGTAGTCTGATTAGGAATGGTCAACATGGCTTTCTGAGAGCAGGTCATCCCTTATGAGTCTGATTGAATTCTAAAGGAAATGACAAAACAAATTAGAAGTAGAGCAGTGGATATAGTGTATATGGATTTTAGTAAGTTTCCCCATGGTAGACTCATTCAGAAAGTCAGAAGGCATGGGATCCAGGAAAACGTGGCAGCATGGATTCAGAATAGCCTTGTCCACAGAAGCGGAGGGTGATAATAGATGGTGTGTATTCTGCTTGGAGATTGGTTACCAGTGGTGTTCCCCAGGGGCCTCTACACTTTGCATTTTTTATAAATTGCTTAGATGAGGAAGTGGAAAGGGTGAGTTAGTAAGTTTATAGATGGCTTGAAGGTTGTTGTTTTGGGTGTATTATAAAATGTTGTTGTAGGTTGCAGTGGGACATTGATAGGATACAAAGGTGGGCCGAAAAGTGGCAAATGGAGTTCAGCCCAGAGAAGTGAGAAATGATTGACTTTGGAAAGTCGAACTTGAAGCAGAGAACAAGGTTAATGGCAAGATTCTTAGCAGTGTGGAGGAACAGAGGGGTCTTGGGGTCCACATCCATAGACCTCGGAGTTGCAGCACAAGTTGATAGAGTGGTTAATAAGTTGTTTGTGGTGGCCTTCAAGAGCCGCATTCATGTTGCAGCTCTATAAAACTCGTGGTCAGTTCAGGTTGCTTCATTATAGGAAGCACGTGGAAACTTTACAGAGGGTGCAGAAGAGATTTACCAGGGTGCTGCCTGGATTAGAGAGTATGTCCTAAAAGGATAGGTTGAGCAAGTTAGGGTTTTCTCTTTTGAGGAATGGAAGGTGAGAGGTGACTTGATAGTGGTGATGAAGATAAGAGACACAAATAGAGTGTACAGCTTGTATAACTTTCCCAGGATGGAAATGGCTAATACAAGGTGGGAAATTGATTGGAAGAAGGTATGGGGGGTGGGGGGTGTCAGAGGTAGGATTTTTTTTTACACTGAAGGGTGGGTGTGGGGAGCACGCTGCTATGTAAGGGCGTAAAGGCAGATATATTAAGGATGTTTAAGAAACTCTTATGCACAGGGTTGAAAGAAAAAACTGAAGGGCTATGCGGAAGGGAAGGATTAGATTGATTAAAAAGTCAGTACAGCATAGTGGTCCGAAGGTTCTGTACTGTTACTCCTTTGCAGAAGACAGTGACTAGCTCTTTTGTTTTATTGGTAAAAGTAATTGTCATGACACCATGTCACCTGGGTCCTCCTTTTCCTCCAACTCATCGTACTCTTTATACTCAGACTGCATGAGTTTCCCCGTTTCTTCCATTCCATAGAACACATGGGTTAGTAGCTCAGTTGACCATTGTGTGGACAAGATATGGAATCTGAGAATGTGGGGATAAAAGAAGCAGGGTTAATGTAGGATCAGTGTGCATAGGTGTTTGTGATGGGCTGAAGGGCCGCTTTCCATGCTCCATCACTCTGACTCTGTTTAACTACTGGCTAACCTTTTAACTAATTCCCCAATAACTGAGGCAATCATGTAGTTGTGCATTATGACATGGTTGCCTTTTTAAATTTGGGGATTATTTTTGAAAGACATTTAGATGCTTCTAGTTTTGGGAAAGATGTCATCTACTGTTTAATAATTGCCATTGTGTTATGTCTGCTTTATATATTGACGGTGAATGATCAGTGCTGGTGTAATAAAGCCATTGGCAAATGTGCTGTCCAGTGGTATTTTTCTCTGCAATTCTCACTGCATGCTTCAGATACTAATTTGGCAGCATCAAAAAATAAAGGCCACGTTTCTTACATCTCAAGATTTGAGTCTAATTTGGATTTGGTTGGATATTCAATAAACAAGCAATTTGATCAAAGTAATAACACATTTATTTCCTTAGTATGTTTCAGGGTGTGGTTCTGATTGGTGTACAGGAGCAAGTGACTGACTTGTATCAATAAACTCTGTCAAGTGTATGACATGTCATAGCTGAAAGAGATCAATGTATCTTAAAATACACCTTAAAACCATCTCTAGATTTGCCTCAAAGATCTTTCCTGTATCTGTTAAACTTGTATGGCCACATGAAGTGGATTGTAATTGATTAATTTCAATGTGCTGATTATATGCAGTCTCCAGTAATGTCGGTCTGCTTTGCCCGATTTCACCCGAATTTGGTAGTTAGTGGTACCTACTCTGGACAAGTAGTTCTCTGGGACAACCGCAGCCACCGTCGAGCTCCAGTTCAACGAACCCCACTCTCTGCTGCTGCTCACACTGTAAGTAAATCATTCTTACTCTTAAATGCGTAACTTTTCAAAGTATTTGTTATCAAAGTGTGTATACATTATGTAACCTCGAGACTTGTCTCCTAACAAGCAGACTCCAAGCAAAAACAAACACTAAAGAACCCATTTTTAAAAAAAGACCAGCAAGCACCCAATGTGCAGAGAAAAAAAAACAAATCATGCAAACGATGAACGCAAGCAAATAGCATTCTGAACTGAAGTCCACAAAGGCAGTTCTGTCCACTGACCCTTAGTTCAGTGCAGAGTGGAACAGTGCGCTGAACTGACCCATCCCTCTCCTCTGGTCCTGACACCCTGATCTTTTCAATCTGGCCCAGTGCCTAAATCATCATGCAAAGATCGGGTTCAGTCGCTTTGATGCTTTTTAATTGTCTCTTAACTTGACCCGACAGTATTATTTGCTAAATAAGTATGAATGTAATTGCTGTAAGATCTACGGTTCTTGAACAGCATTCACAATCTTAGAACATTTCAAAGCATTTAATGGGCAGTGATATTGTTTCACTTTGAACCATCTTTCATCTTTTAAAACTTTTATCGCTGATAGTTTATACAGTAAGTTGAAGTCAACGATCAACTTTTTAAGAATGTTGATTAAAGTTTATACTGGCCAAGAGGCAGGGGTTGAATTACCTGTGTTATTTAAAATAGTGGAAAATAATTTTTCTCAACCTTCTGTGAGAGCGAACTGAATTTCTGTTCAGCGTTTCATCCAAAAGATGATACCTCTGATAGCACTCTAAACCTTACGAGCCCCAGTGGAATTTTGTATTTGGTGGGAGCGGTACTGGTGGTCCCTGTAGTGGGACTCTGGTTACTCTATATGACTATGTCTTTAATTGCTAGCATCATTGATGTAATCTCTTTGCTGCACTGCATTAGCACATTGAGCCATAACACTGGATCTGCATACATCAACCTGCTCTCAGTACAGAATGCCAGCAAGTTGACCCTCCATACCTGAAAGTTGGAGGTTCTGCAGATGCTGGAAATCTGGAGCAATGCACACAATCCTGGAAGAACTCAGAGTGTCAGGCAGTATCTCTAGAGGGAAATAAACATTCAACTTTTCGGACTGAGTATGCCAATGAATGGAGTGAGCTATAATTACCAACTAGTCCTGAGCCAAAGTCCTGTCACGGCCCCACTTGAAAACACACTGGATGGCATTTGAGGTTCTTTTAATTGAAAAGTTCCAGCAATTAAGATTGGGACAGACCACAAATAATTTACCCGCAGCATTGAGTCCAGCTTTAGCCATGGAAGCCTGTTTCAGATGGGAGAGAAAAGATATTTGTCATTAGTTTGAAGAACGGCAGGTAAATTATTCCCAACATCTTGGCTACTATTGAACCCTTAACCAACATTCCTAAAATAATGATTACACAGTCATTTATTTACTTGGTATGTATAAACTGCCTGCCATGTTCCAATACATAGGAAGTCAGAGATGAACTGGACAGAGGAGGAGATAGCTGACAATACCCCATGAAACAGTAGGAGCACAATGTGCCTCTTCCCCTCTATTTATAAACCTTTTGATATGACCTCTGGCCACTTCAGCCACTCATTTATTATCATCATTATGTACCATGTCGTATGACGTGGCCAATCATGGTCTATGACCATGATTGTTCTTGGCAAATTCTACAGAAGTGGTTTGCTATTACCTCCATCTGCTCAGGGTCTTTACAAGATAGGTGACCCTAGCCATTCTCAGTGCTTTTTAGAGATTATCTGCCTGGTGTCAATGGTCGCATAATCAGGACTTGTGATATGCACCGGCTATTCATATGACCATCCACCACCTGCTCCCACAGCTGCAGATGACCCCAGTTGGGAGGCTAAGCAAGTGCTACACCTTGTCCAAGGGTGACCTGCAGGCTTGCAGAGGAAAGATGTGCCTTACACCTCCTTTGGTAGAGACGCATCTCCGCCCTGCCACCCAAATTTTCTTGTACAGACAATAAAATTAATGAAGGTTATTACACTTTTTCTTCAAGGAAAAGTCAATTTGAGAAAGGCTGAACTGCATCAGTCCTGCCGAATGGCTTTGGCCCAAAATGTCGACTGCACTCTTCCTAGATGCTGCCTGGCCTGCTGAGTTCCTCCAGTATTTTGTGTGTGTTGCTCAGATTTCCAGCATCTGCAGATTTTCACTTATTTGTGATCAGTCTTTTAAATTAGTCTTTTGCATCGTATATGATTTTGAACTAATATAGGCCCAAAATATTGTTACCATATAATGTATTAAAAATTGTGTGTGTACACATTTCTCATCTATAAGATGTTTGTCAAAATAGGTTCTGTAAATGCTGGAAATCTTGAGCAATATACACTGTAGGAGCAAAGTGAAAGGCCACATGGAGTTGATAGTCACAATAATGGGTGATTTATTACAAGCTGGTATGTACCAGGAGACCAGTCAAAGCTGATCTAGCTGAGCATGAATTTGGTAGAGCTTTTAAATTCCCTGTTGATAAGATTGCCATTAAAACCACATTTTGATAACAGAATACTAGCTACAGGAAGACTTTAAATTAAGTAGTGGACTAGATCCTGCTACAGAGTAAAATGACTGTTCACAGGTCTAGCAATAGATTAAATTTTTTATTACAGCAATGGGTACATGCCTCTAACGTGATTAACGATACTCCTGAACCTTCACAGTTGCATTCCATGCGCCTGCTTTGAGGCATTGTCTATGATTCCCTGTTACACATTCGCACAATCCGCATCCCTATTGACTAGCTACTAGCCCAAGAATACACGGAGGGCCGAGCAGCATCTATGGAGGGAAATAAACAGTTGTCTTTTCAGGCTGAGACTTAACATCTCATGATCTGATGAAGGGTATTGGTACGATATGTCAACTCTTCATTTCACTGAGTTCCTCCAGCGTTTTGTGTGTTATCGTGCAATGTTTGTCGTATTTTTGTGGAGTTTCCATTATAAATTTGTGTGCCGGGTGTAGACTGGAAACTCCCTGCGTAAACATGTCGCAGTGTAATTGTGCACTTTCTCCATGGGTGGAAGCATAACGAATCCTTGTAGATGTATATGTAATGCATAACTGTGCAGTTATAAACTATTTCTGAAGCCTTATTAATTATCTTGAAGACTTGTTTTGCCTCAATATTATACTTGGTACTGACTCCCTTATCTAGTATTAATATCAAGTAGACTTAATAAAAGTAATAAAAAGCAGAATGTGGATTATTCAGAATGTGCATTCATTTATGAATGCATAGTTCAATTATCCCCTACCAACAGATTCCAGTTCAGTTGAGATTGCATGTGATCTTAACTTTTGTGTAATACAATGGGAAGTATTCTAATTTTGTTACTATATGACATGCCAACACCAGTTTTAAGTAAGAATGGAACCAAAGTTCTGAGACCTACTACTTCAGAGAACCTGGAAATTCAGGGCAGTAAACAAAGTAAAGGTAAGTTATGTAACAACAAAGATGAATCTCACAGGTATCTATTGCTGTAACTTGAAAAATGGTATCTGAAATAATTTCAGTAAAGTGTTTTGATGATTTGATATAAATATCAGACTTTCTAATCTGAAAAGTAATAGGTTAACATCAAGGGGGTCAGAGCTTTAGTTTGTTATTGCTCTTTGCTAGAATTTTTACCATTATTCTTTTTTTTTTAGCATCCTGTGTATTGTGTGAATGTCGTTGGAACACAGAATGCTCATAATCTGATCACAGTTTCCACAGATGGAAAAATGTGTTCCTGGAGCCTGGATATGTTGACTCAACCACAAGTAAGCTGGTTCATTACATTCGTCTGGGTGGATTGGTAGTTACTGGCTTGTCAAAAGTAAAAGTAGCTGATTTATTGTTATAGGCAGGAAGAAATATAACTAAAGGGGCAATATTGTAGGGTACTGATTAGCACAACATTTTACAGCATTAGCAACACTGGTTCATTTCCTGCTGCTGCCTATAAGGAGCTTGTACGTTCTCCCTGCAATGGAGTAGATTTCCTCTGGGTATTCCAGTTTCCTCCCACAGGCCAAAAATGTACTGGTTGGTATTTTGATTGGTCATTGTAATTTGTTCCATGATTAGGCCAGCATTAAATTGCTGGGCAGTGTGGCTTGGAGGGCCAAAAGGGTGTGTTCCATGCTGTATCCGTGTAAATAAAAATGTAAACAAAAATTAATTGTTTTCATCTCTCATTTCTTGATGTATGCAGAGATGATGAAGCTTCATGTCCTGCTAAATTGTGATTCAAGTGGATTTGTGTCATGAAGTGTGTCTATACTTGGTATTGAGCAATCAGAGATATAGTATGGAATGGTAGAATCAATGGCAAAGTTATTGTTTGTTTGTGCTATGAACTGATACAAGACAAATTTGAGGAGAGGCATGACAACATTGAAAAAAAGCAGAGATAGGCCATGTGGTCCATCAAGTCTACTCAGCCTTTTAATAAGTTCATCGTTGATCTAATTGCCTTACTGTAATTTCCTGTGTGCCCTCCTCAATATTTGCTTTCTCTAACTCAGTGGGTCTGTTTCAGCCTTGCATAAAAGGTCTACCCTTCTCTCTGGGATGGAGAATTCCTCAATTTCCTAACATTGCTTAGAGAAGAGGTTCATCCCATATGTATGCTTGAAGTTGTAGATCCATCTAGAACGGGGTTTCCCAACCTGGGCCCACGGACTCTTTGCTTAATGGTATGGATCCATGACATTTTGAATTGGTCAGGACAGCTTGCGATCCTCAACTTCCAAAGCAAAGAACGAGACCTTCTGTATTTTGCAAAAGTTCAGCATAGTTTGTCACAGTGGAGTATAGCATACAACAAATTTTGAAGCATGTGAAGATCTGGAGAGTGGGCAAAGATTGGAGCAGCTGAAACAATTGTCTTTAAAGTAGAGAAGGCACCAAAGAGATGAAAAGTTAAAAATTAATGAGTGGCTCTAGACAAGAGGAAACTATTTCCATTAATGGAGGAGTTGGAAGAAACAGTTTTTTATCTATCCTGGTGTGGAGTTTCATGGATTGTTTTCAAGCTTTCAAACGTGTTTTTCAAGTTTATTAATATCTTTCCTATAGGCGAGTGACCAGAACTGCACATGGCACTCTAAATTTGGCCTCAGAGTCTTATATAACTTCAATATAACATTTCAACTCGGGTACTCAGTGCCCTAATTTATGAAGGCCAGTGTGCCTCAAGCTCTCTATGACCCTGTTTGCCTGTGATGCCACTTTCAAGCAATTGTGTATCTGTATTCCCAAGTTCCTTTGTTTTGTCACACACCTTAGAGTCCTGCAGTTCACTGTGCCAGTCTTGCCCTGGTTTGTCTTGACAACATACAACAGCTCACACTTCTTGGCATTAAATTCCATCTCCAGTTTTTCATTCCATTTTCCCGGCTAGTTCCGATCACTTTACAAGCTTTTATGACCTTCCTCGCTGTCCACTGCACCCCCAATCTTGGTGTCCTCTGCAAATTTGCAGATCCAGCTTACCACATTATTTAGATTATGAATATTGATAAACAACAATGGACCCAGCACTGATCCCTGTGGTACATCTGATGCACCATCAATAACTCTCTGAGACGTGAGGCGAGATATCGGCTTTTATTGACTGGAAGAAAGAACAAGCAGCAATTGACCACCATGCTACATCCTGGAGACTGAGGGCAGGGCTCAGGCCTCAATCGCCTTTATACCGGGGTCTGTGGGAGGAGTCACAGGAGCAGTCAGCGGGGGGGGGGGGGGGGGGGCGTGTCCAGACAGGTATATGTAGTTCACCACATTCACCCCCCTTTGTTTTAAAAGAGAGTCCCCATGGGGCGAAGTTTCTTACAAGTATATTTACAGGTTAAGTCTATCAGGTGGTCGAATCTGTCGCTGCGATCTACGTAGCACCGGCTGTGATTGCACAGGTGCCGGTGGTGATTGCACCGGAGATGGTGGTTGTGCTGGTTCCGGCCTAACTGGAGGTGTCAGCCCACTAGGCGTCAGTGATCCCTCATGCGTGTACGAGGCGCCTGGTATATGCACGTGCGAGATGCCCGGTATAGGAGTGTCGTGAGGAGTCTCAATCGCCGAGCATAAGGTAAGATCGGCATTTTCCAGCAGCCGCTGGCGCACGTACACTGACCTGATCCCCGTAACAAAGGCGTCTCTTACCAGGAGCTCCGAATGCTGCTCCGCCATCAGAGCTTTGCAGTCGCAAGTTCACACAAGTGCTGTAGGGCTCGGAGAAACACAGCGCTCGACTCTCCAGCCCGCTGTCACCGTGTCGCTAGCGATGTCTTGCGTAGATGGTGTTCACTGGCCACAGGTACTGTCTTTTAAGGGCGTCCAGTGCCCCTTGGTAGGTCGGTAGGTCCCTGATAAGGGAGAATACTTTCGGACTTACTCTAGATAATAATATTTTGTACTTCGTGGCAGGCTCAGTCACTGGAATCTGTTCCAAGTATGATTGGAAGCATGCAAGCCAGAGTTCAAAGGCAAGAGCTGCTTTGGAGTCTTGCGGATCAAGGGCTAATTTTTCCGGATGTAAAATGCTGTCCATGGTTTAAACTTCCAGTCAATACGTCTCAGAGAGTTATTGATGGTGCATCAATTTTATTGACTGGAAGAAAGAACAAGCAGCAATTGACCACCATGCTACATCCTGGAGACTGAGGGCAGGGCTCAGGCCTCAATCGCCTTAATACCGGGGTCTGTGGGAGGAGCCACAGGAGCAGTCAGCGGGGGGGCGTGTCCAGACAGGTATATGTAGTTCACCACAACATCATTAATCACATGCCTCCAAAAAGAGAGACAACTATTTACTACCACTCGCTGGCTTCTCTCATTAAGCCAACATTAAATCCAATTGACTATTTCATCTTGAATGCCAAGCGACTTCACCTTCTGGACCGCCTCCCATGTGGAACCTTGTCAAAGGCTTTGCTGAAGTCCATGTAAACAATAGCCACTGCCTTCCCTTCATCGATGTGTAGGAAGTCCCTACTGAAGGTGGTTCAAAGAACATGAGCACATTGGCAGATGTGGAGTATATTCCACTGCAAGAAAAACCTAGGAGGTGATTTTTTTTTTAAAAAGCTGAGGTGCAAAGGTCTGCCTCCATAGTAGCAGATGAGAGTTCAGCACATCCAAGTAATTTGTAGGTATGGCTTTATATTAACTGCTTGCTCCCCCTCCACGCAGGTCGCTGCCTCAAGTCGGTTAATGAAGTGGTATTCAAAAGTGCAAATACTTTTGAATCTAATGCAGTGCATCATCTTGGGCGGAGTAGAAACTGGAAGAGCTCCAACAGGTTTTGGTGCTTCAAGTGTACAGCTGCAAGTTGTATTGTTTTCTGGAACACTCCTACTGTGTATCAGTTGCTATAATTGTTTTAGCTGCTGTATGTACTTCACTGAACATTGTGGGTTGTCAGGGAATGGGTAATTCAGGGGGTCACGTGAAAGACCAGCTGCAGCCTCTGCTTATTATTGACAAAACCTCCCTATGGATGGGAGAAATGATGGTGGGTCCGATACCTGCTCGGAGAACTTTGGATGACCATTATTTTTGAATGTAATTGGTTATGGGCCAGATTGATTTTGTTCGTGGCTCTGAACAGAGCAACAGTGCAACCAGTGTTTTAACTATTCAGACTGAAGTCTGAGATATCCGTGTAAAGACTGGACTGAACTGTCCTGGTGAGGTTCTAGTGCAAGACCTGAGACCCCATTCATCCCTTTAGGAGTTATTGGGCAGTGTGTGAGAAGGTAATGGGTGAGCCAAATTACTTCTGTCTTATTATTTTGTCATCTTTAAGCTTTGAGTTTTTTTTGAAGTTTGATTAATAGGACTGGATGTTACAATCCCTAAAGTTTCTGCACTGCACTTGACTTGAGTAGAAATAGTTCTTAAAGATGACCACTAGATGATGTTACTACCGTTACGATGCATCTTCAGTTGTGTACCGTGACATCACTGGGTGTTTCGGCCTTTTATCACAAGACGCCCTCAGCCGAGGCGGGCCCACCACAGGCTGATCAGACCTGGGTGTGTTTTACATGGTGAGTCTCTAGATGGTAGCTTGTCAGCCCAGACACCATCCCTTCTTTTCAGCCACAGCCAGTGACTGCTCATTTTGGTGGCATTAGCAAGTACTTTGATTGCCTTCCTATGGGCCTGCCCTCTGACTCCTACTTCCCTCAGCAGCCTTCCTGTGGGCCTGCCCTCTGACTCCTACTTCCCTCAGCAGCCTTCCTGTGGGCCTGCCCTCTGACTCCTACTTCCCTCAGCAGCCTTCCTGTGGGCCTGCCCTCTGACTCCTACTTCCCTCAGCAGCCTTACGGTGGGCCTGCCCTCTGACTCCTACTTCCCTCAGCAGCCTTACGGTGGGCCTGCCCTCTGACTCCTACTTCCCTCAGCAGCCTTCCGGTGGGCCTGCCCTCTGACTCCTACTTCCCTCAGCAGCCTTCCTGTGGGCCTGCCCTCTGACTCCTACTTCCCTCAGCAGCCTTCCTGTGGGCCTGCCCTCTGACTCCTACTTCCCTCAGCAGCCTTACGGTGGGCCTGCCCTCTGACTCCTACTTCCCTCAGCAGCCTTCCTGTGGGCCTGCCCTCTGACTCCTACTTCCCTCAGCAGCCTTACGGTGGGCCTGCCCTCTGACTCCTACTTCCCTCAGCAGCCTTACGGTGGGCCTGCCCTCTGACTCCTACCTCCCTCAGCAGCCTTACGGTGGGCCTGCCCTCTGACTCCTACTTCCCTCAGCAGCCTTACAGTGGAACTGGCTACAAAGCCCCTGCACCCCACCTCAACTGGGCGCACTTTTACGTTCCAGCCTCGTTCCTCTGCTTCAACTGCAAGGTTAGCATATCGCAGCCTTTTCCGATCGTAAACCTCATCCACAGCATCCTCCCAGGGGACCGTCAGCTCAGTGATAAAGACAGGAGTTGGACCAAAGGACCAGGCCAGGCTGCAGATTGGTCGTTGCAATTTCAGATGGGAAGGTAAGTTTCTGGCATAAATCAACTCGCATTTCCCAGTCCCTGGCTGCACTCAGTGGGCATGAGTCGTGAGGCAAGGGGTTAGCCCCCGGTTTCTCTCCTTCCTGGATGAAGGATGGTAGTTGTGGGACTGTTGTCTGGGCACTGAGAGGCCTGGCGTTGGTGGTTACTCTCTTACACTCAAGTTCAGCTGCCAAACACCTCAGCACTTGGTTGTGTTGTCAGGTGTATCTGCCTTGTGTTAGGCTGGGCTTGCAACTAACCAAGATGTGCTTGAGGGATGCCAGAACTGTGCACAGAGGACAGGCTGGATCCTCTCCCAGCGAAGGATTTAGGTTTGTAGAAGAGGGCAGGACATCATATGTTGCTCTGATGATGAAGCTCAATCTATTTGACTCCCATGCTCCACAGCTCACTCCATGTGGTTTTCCTCCTCTCAACACCCTCCCACCTCATCCAGCAGCCTTGCTTGGCTTGGGATATTGCTTTGGCACATCTGGCTGCTTCTTCTTGGTGGCACATCTCTTCCTCTACCAGGTGCTGGCATTCAGTTGTAGTAGCCTTTTGCCTGGTAGGTTTCATTACTCCAAGGCCACAGCCTCCTCTGCCCTGTTGGACATAGCCCACTATGTTCTGGTGTGGAAGGGTGGCTTCTGCATCCAGTACTGCTGTGGCTGCAGTCTATTTCTTCCCTGTTGCTAGAGCAGGAGCAACGCCTCTTATGACTGGGTCCCGAGATTTTTTGAATGTCATTTCCAGCCTTGCTTTGGCACATTTGGCTAGAAATTGGCAGAGAAAGGGCTCTGTTCCCATAAAGTCCTGTGCTACTAAGGCATCTCAGTAGCCCAAGCCGCTTCCTCGTGTGAGTTCACCAGCCTCTCCAGCCGATTTGCAAGAGGCATCATGACCTCATAGATGGCAATTGGCCACATAAGTTGGGGCAGCTGTCCAAACTGAAAGCACCAAAGCTCCAAACTCCCTGGGAGAGCCAGGTTGTTGATTAGCTTGAGTGCACTGATTGTATCCTGCCTTAGTTGTTCCACCTGCTCGGTGTCTCTGAGTTCTGCGTTGCACCAACATCCAAGGCTTTTGATGGGCTTCTCTAGGACAGTTGGTATTGGCTCACTGTTGATACAAAACCTTATGTTGGTTAGCCGGCCTTTGACAATTGAGATACTGAGAGACTTACTGGGTTTGATCTCCATTCGTGGCCATTTGATGTTTCCCTGGAGTTAATCCAGCAGGCGTTTGGTGCACGTTTTTGTTGTTGTTATTGTGGTCATGTCATCAATGTACGCCCTGACTGGAGGAAGGCACAGCCCATTCTTCAAGCGTTTCCCTCCGACCACCCATTGTGTTGCTCGGATAATGATCTCCGTTGCCATGGTAAATGCCAGAGGAGAGATCTTACAGCCCGCCATTATGCCTATCTCAAGGTGCTGCCATGTGGTGGTGTGATTAATTTGACCTTGTATGTCAATTTTGTTAAGTTTTGAATGTTTCCTGGCAGTCAG
The DNA here is from genome assembly GCF_048418815.1 of Hemitrygon akajei. Taxonomy (NCBI): domain Eukaryota; kingdom Metazoa; phylum Chordata; class Chondrichthyes; order Myliobatiformes; family Dasyatidae; genus Hemitrygon; species Hemitrygon akajei. Next base: position 94,028,397 of record NC_133131.1, read on the forward strand.
AGAGTAAAGCTATGAGAAGAGCATTTTTAACAAAGATTTCTAGGATGCTCTGGAGATGGGCTTCAGTGTTCAATGTACTGTACCTCTTTCAACCCTTCGGGCCATGATACTGGAGTCCAGGATGCTTCAAGCCAGCTAGGAACATCAAGTTGGCGAATACAATACTCTAATTAAAACTATAGATGCTTAGGAGTTAGCATGCTTGTGACAATTGGAGACTGAATTATTGAGATTTGTAAACCCATCGAAGACCAAATGTGGCATTTCAATTTGGGAATAATATACTTTGGTCAATAGCAGTATGGTGTTACCTGTTCTGAGAAATTACATCAGGTAAAACTTTGTATGCTTGTAATAAGTTTTCTATTTGTTTTGACAAATAGTAAGAACTACTCCTATTTTTATAACTGCATTGCGAACAGCAAACATTTTAATCTCAGTGACATGAAGTAGGAGGATAATGTTCACCCAACATTTTGGAATGTGTAATTTGCTCCAGGTTGCAGAAGAATAATCGGGGCCTCTGCAATATGTAATTAGATTCAATCATTGTCTACATGCTACTGACCTTGGAGAACACACCATGCTTACACAACCAAAATTAAGGAATTCACTGTACTAGCATGTGAGAGGTCAGAGAACACATTTCACTAGCATTAGAAGTTATTGGGACATATCACAGAAACCATTTTCAAGCTTGCAGCTAAGTGAAGGTTAGGGTAAGATCACTAACTGTTAATTAACTAGGTTAAATTGCTAAATAGTAAACATAAATATTTCAGTCTATCCTGGAAATGCAGTGTATTACCAATACAGTATGTAGGAGGACCAATTAAATGACTCATTTAGTACATGTCTATATCATAACATGCACTCATTTTAGTGCATGTCTGTATTAGCTTTGGAGTTTTTGAGCTAGAGTAAAGAGCATCAATAAAGAGTAGTAGAGATGGGGAGAGTTACCTGGAAGGCAATCAAGACTTTGGGTTAAGTAGCGATCTGGATTTGGCAGTAAAGTTTGCAATGTAAAAGAAATTCAGCATACACTGATAGGAGAATTCATATTTTACATTACTCTGCCAGGTACTTAATGTTTATGCGGATGTGAACAAAGACTGCAGAGAAGATGGGCGTTCAACCATAACTATAGTGTGCAACAGACTTCAACCAGGATTTATGGCAAAAAAATGTTTTGACAGAAGAATGGGTAGTATTCTTTGCAGCCACATTCAAGGTTTTCCTTCTCATTCCCACAATTAAGGGAATTTGGTGCTAGAAAAAGTCTTAGATTAGGAGTTGGAGGACCTGATTGTCTTGGTTTACATGTGGTTAGAAATGGGAATGAAGTTGTGCTGAGAAAATTTGAGGAACTAGGCACCAAATTTAAAATGCAGAATAGCAATGTTGTGTGTTTATTCAAGAAGGGAAATGGGGATAATCTAGGTAATTATAAACCAGTGAGCATCATGTTGATGGTAGGGAAATTATTGGAGAAGACAGTTGAGAATAGGATTTAAGTGCATCTGGAAAGGCACAGCCTGATTAGATACAGTCAGCGTGGCTTTGTGCAGGGCAAGTCATGCCTTACATAATTGATAGTTATTTCTTTGAAGAGGTGGCAATGTGCTTGTTAAGGGTATGGCAATGGATGTTATTATGTACTTTGGATGGACTTTTGTAAGACATTTGATATGCTCCTCATGGTGGGTTGATTCAGAAGATAATGATACATGGGATCTATAGTGAATTTCAAATTTGGACTCAAAACTGGTTTGTCCATAGAAGGCAGGGCAGGGGTGGAAAGCTGTTTTTTCTGGAAAGTGGTCTGTGACTAGCAAGGATAATTATAGGGACCTCTGTTCGTGATGTTTGTTAATGATTTGGGTGGTAATGTGGATGTGCAGATTAGCAAGTTTGCAGATGATGACAAGATTGGCTTAGTTGTGGACAGTGTAAAGTATTATCAAAGAATACAGTGATTTATGGATCAAGTACAGATAAGGGCAGAGAAGTGGCAGATGGACAAGTGGGGGATGTTGCACTTTGGCAGGTCAAATGAAAGGAGAAACTATACAGTTAATGGATAACAGGTCATGAATAGTGTTGCAGTAAAGAGGGATCTTGAGGTCCAAGTCCACGCTTCACTGAAAGTGGCTGTGCAGGTGAATAAGGCGGTCAAGAAGGCCTGAGATATGTTGGTCCTCATTGGTAGGGGTGTTGAGGATAAGATTAAGGAAATGGGGCTGCAGCTATATGAATCTTCATGCGGACTGCATTTGGAAAATTCTCTGCAGTTTTGGTCACCCATTATAGGAAGGATGCAGAGACTGCGGAAAGGGTGCAGAAGCGATTTACCAGGATGCTGCCTGGATTGGAGAGTACGAGTTATAAGAAAGGCTGGACAAACTTAGGTTGTTCTCCCTACAGTATCAGACTGTGGGGAGATCTGATAGATATTTTTAAAATTGAGAATCATAGATAGGGCAGATGGTCAGAATCTTTTCCCCAGGGTAGAACTGTCATATACCAGAGAACATGCTTTTAAGATTGGGGTGGGAGGGGGCAAGTATAAAGGTGATGTGAAGGACATTTGTTCATGCAAGGAATGGTAGGTGCCTAGAGTAGGTTGCTGGGGTAGTATGGGAGGCAGGTATTTTGGTGGAGTTTCAGGTTTTTGGTTAGATACATGAATTATGAAGGGAATAAAATATATGGTTGACACACAGGAGGAGGAGAGAATTTAATATCAATTAGCATCAAGATCAGCATAATATTATGGGCCAAATGGCCAGTCCAGAGTTGTATTGTTCTATATTCTTTGTAATCTGAAGTGTCATAATCTTGATATTGTTACTTGAGTGACATGAAAGTTGGACATTATTTGAGGAGTTTGGAGTTTGAATAGGGCTTTGGTGAGTCCTGATTTTGGTATTTTAGTCTCTATCTGAAGACAGAAGTGTCTTGGAATTGGAAGAGATCTTGTAGATTCAGCATATTAATTATTAGGAGGTGGGCATTATTCACTGAAGAGTAAATATGGCCAGAATTTGATTTTGTTTTATTTATATAAGTGATGTTCTAAGTATCGGGGAATGTGAGGATAAATGCTGAGACACTGTCTTAAGGAAAGAGTAAGACCAAGGAGGATTTCAGTCACGGACTAAGTGGGAGCCTCTTTTAAGACTGAGAATATTTTTTATTGGAGCATTGTAAATTTTAATAAGCTCTGATTCAGGGCTTTGGATGTCCAGGCATGGAATGTTTCCATGGTTTTGTGAGAAATTTGGGGGCAATAAAGGAAGCACAGAACATAGCATTAGGTGAAAACATAAACTTGAGGAATAGTTTTGTTTTGGTGTTCAACCATTACATTGTACATAGACCTCAAGGCACTAAAGGTATTGGAACACTCAAACGGTGGTCTGCTGTGTTCCATCATGATTGGCAACGTCAAAATATGCTTTTGCGCAGTCTTGGTTCCTCTTTCCCAGCTATTTAAATCCTCATCTAAACCGAAGTTCAATGTAGCTCAGGTCTTTAATAGGGTTAAGAATTTCGCAACTTTATTATTGACATAAAAATAGAGTAACTGTAGTTATCTTTGTTTCAATTACTACTTGTATATCACAAAGTAGCAGCAGTATCAATTAATGCACACCATTTAATTTACATGGACAGTTCCTTTCATGATGACTAAATTTAGCCAGAGTTGCTCATTTGACAGAATAAAAATTTCTAAATGTATTTTGTAATTTAAACAAGAGTCAGCTGAACCAAAGAAGGATATGGTGGGAATGGATGACTAAAAGCTTTGTTGAAAGAGTGGTTTTAAGAGGGGTCTTAAAATACAAATGAAAAATTGAGACTTCTATTTCAAGTGGTTAGAGGCATGGGCTTGATAGTGGAGTAAGGTTTGTGAAAAATGCAATGTTGGAAGGAGTTGGTGAATTGTAGAACTAGAAGAGATTAAGGAGATTGAGAAACTGTCAGGGTGGGGTGGAGGCTGGGCAAAGATATAAATTGAAGATGAAGATTTGTAAAATCCAAAGTGATGGTGGGTGGCAAACAATGCCAGTCTGGGCATAAAAGAGCAGGAGCTGTGGGCAGTTAGACTGCAATTACTAGACTTTTTTTTTGGTTTAACTCACTAGAAGATGGATGTTGGTAGGCAGACTAGGGAAGCAGTAGAATGGTTCAGAATGCTCTTGAGGCGTTACCCAGGAAAAGGAGCGCTGATATTGACATTAAAATGGGTCATCTTTAGAATTATACAGAGTTACATTATGAACTGGGAGCTTAGCATGATCCCCTGCTTTACTAAGCCAAGAACTTGGGCATTGAAATCTGGTGCAGATTCGAAGAATTACCCATGCGTTGGTGTGCAGAGGCTGGTTTTGTGTGGGCCAGGTGGAGTTCATTGCTAAGATGCAAGATTCAGAGCTGTATGTCTCTCCCTAGCCCAGTGATTTCTCTCTGAAAATGAGCTCTATAGCGTCTGCTGCTCTTGGAGCATCACAGCCAGACACAAGGAGGGTAAGTCAGCAGCTTGCATGAGACAAACAGCAGTGGTCTGTCAGTGATGAAGCAGGATCTGCCAGTCCCTAGCAATGTCCTGTTCTCACCATGCTGCCCAGAGTGCAGCCTTGATCCCCAGATCTCAGCAGTGAGTGGCCTTGCTGCAACCTATTCAATGTAAGCCACCATGGAAGCCTCCCCATATTGCACTGAAGATGATTTACTGCTAGGAGACTGCTAGGTTTCTGGTATTACAGAATTCAGAACAATGATATATAGACCCCCCCCCCCCCAAAGTGTTGTCCTGTCCAAGCGGTGCAGTAACGAGAAAATATTCTACATGACAGTGCTCTGTCATCTTCTCCAAACCCCAACTGGATACTGGTGCATTCTGCAGATGAGGATTGTGGGTGTCAGATGTGCAATGAGGGGCAAGCACAGAGGATTTTGCCCTACAAGTCTACAGTTTTGCTGATGCTGAAGTTATGGATTTAGAAGGCCAAGGTTAAGATGCCCGACTTACAAATAATTTTATTAGGTCCATGATGATTATGGACAGATATGGAATAAAATGGGCATAAATAAATACCAGCATGTATTCACAATGTAAACAGCATTGCAAGAAGTGGTTTAAAGTGTCCACAGTACAGTGACTGAGGTAAAATATAGAGGGGGTTGGGGGGGGGGGGGGTCTAACTAAAATGGTTGATCAGATTAACTGCTTGAGGGAAGAGATTTTAAGATGATGTTAAGGTATTGTTTTAATGGCTCTATAGTGCTTCCCAAGAGAGAGCTTTTGGCAAAGGCAGTTAGCAGGATGAGTGGTGTCTGCAATGAGTTTTCCTGCCTGCTTCTTTGTACTGGACACATATAAGTCCTACAGTAATGGTGGACTGCAGGCAGTGGCCTTTTCTGCAGGCCTGACAGCTCGCTGTGGTTTTTGTACATCTCTGACTACAACTGAATAGGAAAGAGGGAAACTGGTTTAAGGTAGTCTGGTGCACAGGCCTACAGACACCAGGTAATGGAGGATGTTGGAGTGATTGCAGTTGCATAGAATGTGGAATTCAATTTGAAGTTTCTTTGGGCTGCCTTCCCAGTAGTTTATGGCTGGCTCCATAGCGACAAGAGTTATCATTTTCTTTAATACACAGTGGCCACGCAGCAATCTATAGGTGGCAATTTTGAACTAAATTACTACCTCAGTGTTTGGTAGAAGGCTTGTTCCATTCTACATAGCATCCACAGATAACTGTCCAGCATCATCTACACTAGAAGTGACTCGGAGTTTTTAATGGAACTGTAGAGATATCAATCCATCCTGCACTGGCTAATGAAAGCAAATGCATTGAGGATTTTTTAAAATTATGTTGTAGTTCTAAACTGTATCTGAGGAGAGGAACCAATTCAAACTTGGATGGCATGGAAGCAAGGGCTGACGGGAATGAGCAGAAGGGGATTCTTCACTATTTAAGCAGCATTTTTAAAATAAACTGTTTTCTATTTATGTGATTGCAAAATATTAACGTTTTTTTGTAAGGAGAGATGTATTATTGGGGGGGGGGGTTCTCTTCAAATTCGGGGCATGTCACAAAATTTGTTGAGTTTCCAGTTAATAAAGATGCATGTCTCGAAGATTCAGTCTAGTCAGTGATTAACCAAGTCATAATACAGAGTTCAGACTGAAGACTAAACAAATCTACCAGAGAATTAGGGATAGGGAGCCATATACTGTACCTACCCTGTGTAACCCTGCCTAAGAGAAGGAGAATCAGCTGTACTTTTGGATCTTTAGGCATGCAAAGCTCTGTTTTTAAGCATCAAAGGGGAGTGCTGAGGGCAATCCAAAAGCTTCATAGTTGTATAGCTTCCCAACTTCCTGGAAAGTTTTGCATGTAAATGTAGTGCTTCAGGTACTTTCATATATAGCCAGCCACCTGTGATAGTTGGATTTTGCTGTGTTTTGCGAGCATTTTCGCAGGGAACTGCCAGCTTTTCTGAAGTGTATTTCAGGACAGTTCTTTTCAAGGAAGGACTGATATTTCTTGTTGAGCATTGGAGGTGGTTTTTTTTCACTTTGTTGCATGCAAAGTTCCCTTTCGGGTCCAATGCCAGAGCAGGATCCATAAACACTTACATAACCTAAAGCACACATAGTTCCTGTGAATGTTACATTTTTAATTTTAAAATGTTTACTTATATCAATCTTGTGAATGTTTTTGAATATTTATAACCATTGAAGAACTTCAACAGGTGGTAAAATTTTGCTGTCTGTCAAAGACTTCTGGGGGAGTTTTCTCAGCAGAGATTGGTATGTTCTTTCCATCATCATCTTATTCCATGTTGAAGGCCCTGTTGTCACTACTCACTGCTTGGCTCCAGGTGCATGATCAAATGGCGGAGCAGACTCGATGGACTGAATGGCCTAATTCTGCTCCAATGCCTTATGTTCATATGGCTCATCTGGATAATGAGATTTGCATTCCGGATTCAGAGAGGATAAGTTTGGGAGAAATGAAGGTGGTAAATATGAGCAATGAGAAAATCAACTCTAATGAGAAAAAAAATAAAGAAAAAAGCATCTAACTTAATTGTTTTCTTTTTAATTTAGGAAAATATGGAGTTGGTGTACAACAAGTCAAAGCCTGTGGCTGTCACTAGCATGGCTTTTCCAACAGGAGATGTCAACAATTTTGTTGTGGGCAGTGAGGAGGGCATGGTTTACACTGCATGTCGCCATGGCAGGTAACATTTGTAACCTTTTATAAGGTAGAATGAAAAATCAATTTCTCTATTATGCTTCCAAATTGCATTTGTTAGCAAATAGAATAACTTGCTGATGTAGAGAATGTTTGCTATTAACAGAGCAAAACACATTAGCTCACATTTACAGAATACATTTTTACATCAAAAGATGCAAATACAATTTAGGATTAAGAGCTGCAGTTGAGAAGATGGAAATAACATTTGATAATTGAGTGTAGGGAAGTGGGAAAGAACAGCAGACCACCGTTGGAAATGTTGAGTATCAAACAGTATAGGACTTGGAAGAAGGGAACCTGAGGAGTGAGGCCACAAAGCTGTTTGAGGGACAATGAGTATTTTAAAATTAATACATTGAGAATTGGGGAACTCTACCTTGAGATTATTACAGTTTGAGCTAGAAATCTGGAAATGATCCAGAGTGCAGTCTGGAACCCCAACAAAGAGTGATGAAAAGATTCAATCAGGAATGAAGGGGCAAAGGAAGAATTCTTCAGTAGTGAGGGTGACTATTGCACAAAGATGGGTGATATTTTGTACAGTATGTTAAAGTGGGCACTATTTGGATGGACATAGTGTAGGATTCAAGTCAGCATCAAAAGTTAATGTTAAGTTGAAAATTAGAATTCTTCCAGTAGTTGTATGGATCATGGGCTGAACAGGCTGAGTTTATTTATTGGACTGCAGAAAGCGCAGGAGCAATCACTGATACATTAATCCATAGTTATGTGCTCCTTATAGCCAAGTACTTGCGTCAAGCAAATTTTTGCCAATACTGGAGGTATAAAGATTACCATCTGGTTATATGTTCACTATAGCTATATTGTAAATAATTAAATTGGAAGTTGTTTTTAAATTGAAAGTAAATGGTAGTAAAGTTAAATGATTTTTCCCCCTTGTTATTAATGGTGACACTAGTGAGATACTTTTAAAAAAAAACAGGAAGAAATCCCTCTGAGTGCATCATGCTTAGTAACATTTTCCATATTCTTGAGGCCATATGCTTTTTATATTAAAGTTACACTGTCTCCATTTCTGGTACAGCACTTATTAAGTAACACCCATTCAATTAATTTTCCAATAGAGAGAAATTGTATCGTCACTCAGTATCTTCGTTTGCTTGTTCAAGAGGCTGGAATACAGGAGTCACATGTTTTATTTTGGAGTAAATGTTTAGGAGTGGTAGCTGGCAAATATTTTTGTCTATGGTGTAAGGAATAGTATGATTTGGATTCCTTATGTGGGAAGGGTGTCAAAAGAAGATTTGAGCTATATTTTCTATTTTAAAGCATGGATTACAAGTTAGTGTAACAGATGGTTAATGTTGACATTCTGTGGAAAATCCTGTGTTGCAAAATGATCGCTTATTACTTAGTGCAAGCAATAAAAACATATTGCTAATATCTTGACATACTCTAGTGTGTTGAATGAATCTTCCAACGGTCAGTGGTCAGGGAAAATTCAGCATTAACTTCAGCTCTGCTGTGAAGTCACCTTCTCAACTCCAAGACCCTCCACCCACCAAATTACCTATTCCCCCCCACCTTACCAAACTCATTGCAGTAGCTCAAGTGGGAAAGCTGATGGAAAAGCCTACTATTCAGTGACTAGTATCTTGTCATTGTTTATACTCCCCACCCCACATAAAATCTGAGGGAGAAAAAATAGATTAAAATTGAAGTTATGTTTTGAATGGGGTGGAGGGCATGAGAAACTTGGTGGTACAGTAGTGATTAAATTAAAGATAAAGATTTGCTTTACTTGCCACATCTACGTTGAAACATACGAAGTCATACATTGCGATGTGTGCATCAACCACCAACGCAGTCCAAGGATGTGGGAGCAGCCCACAAGCGTTTCTGTGATTCTGGTGCCAACCTAGCACACCCACAAATTTCTGACCCTCACTAGCCCATACGTCTTTGGGGTGTGGGAAGAAACTGGAGCACCCAGAAGAAACCCACATGGCCATGGGTAGAAGGAACAAACTCCTTATGACTGACTTACCTTGTGGGTGAGTTTCAGTGCTTATGTGGTGGTTACAGTCATAGTCATTAGAACACCACAGTACCCGGACCAGAACTCTTCATACCCCTCCCATCCACGTACCTGTATAAAGTGTTCTTAAATATTGAAATCAAACCTGCATCCACCACTTCCTCTGGCAGCTCGTTCCACACTCTCACCACCATCTTGAGTGAAAAAGTACCCCCTCATGTTCACCTTAAGCATTTCCCCTTTCACCTTTAACCCATGACCTCCACCCAACCTCCAGTGGGAAAAGTCTGCTTGCATTTAGCCTATTTAACTCCCTCATAATTTTGTTTACCTCTATCAAATCTCTCCTCATTCTCTTACACTCTAGAGAATAAAGTCCTAAGCTATTCTGCCTTTCCCTATAACTCGTCCTCAAGTCTCAGTATTTTCCCAGGGCTGAAATGGTTGCCACAAGAGGACACAGGTTTAAGTGCTGAGGAGTAGGTACAGAGGAGATGTCAGGGGTAAATTTTTTTACTCAGTGGTGAGTGCATGGAATGAATGGGCTGCCGGCAACAGTGGTGGAGGTGGATACGATAGGGTCTTTTAAGAGACTTTTGGATAGGTACATGGAGCTTAGAAAAATAGAGGGCTATGGGTAACCCTAGTGATTTCTAAGGTAGGGACATGTTCAGCACAACTTTGTGGACCGAAGGACCTGTATTGCACTATAGGTTTTCTATGTTTCTAAGTAAATTTTCTCTACACTGTTTCATTCTTATTGATATCTTTGCTGTAGGTGGGTGATCCAAACTGCACATGATACTCCAAATTAGTCCACGCCAGGGTCTTGTACAACTTGAACATAATGTCCCAACTTCTGTACTCAATACATTGATTTATCAAGGCCAATGTGCAACGAGTTTTCTTTCTGACCCTATCTACCTGAGATGCCATTTTCAAGGAATTGTGGATCTGTGTTTCCAGATCCCTTTGTTCTACCACTCTACTCAGTGCCCTACCACTCACCGTGTGAGTTCTACCCTGGTTGGACCTCCCTAAGTGCCACATCCATCCTTGCCAGCATTAAATCCAGTCTGCCATTTTATAGCCTATTTTTCCAGCTGGTCAAGATCCCACTGCAAGCTTTGATAGTCTTCCTCGCCGTGTACTACACCCCTAATCTTGGTATCATTCACAAATTTGCTTAGCTGGTTTACCATATTATCATACAGATCATTGAAATAGATGACAAACAACAATGGACGCAGCACTGATCCCTGTGGCACTCCACTAGTACCAGGCCTCCAGTTAAGGAGGCAGCCATTTACTACCACTCTCTGGTTTCTCCCACGAAGCCAATGCCTTATCCAATTTACTACCTCATTTTGTATATCGTGGTTCTCAAAGCACATCCAGTAATAACTTGTATAATAATTTTATTAATTATCTTGATGATTTAACTATTAATAACTTTAATTTGGAATTTACTAGCACATGTAATTTAAATACAGTAGCTGAACATTGATATTTACATTTTAAATGAGGCTGTTTATTTTTGAAAATCTAAAACCTAATGCACTGATACTCTGATATGTGCTTAATTATTGTACCACAGAACTTTAACTTTGCTTAACTGCCCTTGTAAAGGTACTTTGCAGAAACCTTTTAAAGAGTCACTGCAACCCCCTCCATCCAACACAGACCCCTCATTCCACCAGTCACCTCTGGCCTCTGTATCACCACTCCCCTTTCCTAGTTATGTAACTATTTCCCTTTCCCCCTCTCAGTCTTGACAAAGGACTTCATCCCAGAATGTTGACTTTGTGGCGACCCACTTTCTACGCAGGCGAAATGGTGCACACGTCGGCAGAGAGGTCAGCCCCAAAATGACGCTGGGCCTTCTTCTTCACCAGCAAGGGGAGAAAGTCCACGCGCGGGAAGAGACTTTTGTAATGCACCTCTGACGTCATTTCCGCCCTGAGAGGGCGGGAACAGAACTGCGTAAAAGCCAGTGCTGCGAAGTTTGAATAAACTAGTCTCGAGTGCAACTTACAGACTGCGTGTCATTATTTGTAGCACATCACTACATTGGTGACCCCGACGGTCCAAACAGGATTTGGACCAAATACGATCGACTCTTCATCTGTTGACGCAGTTTCGCTAAAACTGCCAACTTTCTGGATGCTGCGTGTGGTTTGACCAAGCTCCAGATTCAGCAGATAACTTCTGATTCCACGCGTTACTTTTACGTGGTGAGCTCCCTTGACCAGGAGACAGCCACCTAGGCTGAGGATTTCATACAGTCACCCCTAGAAGAAGGCAAATATGCAGCATTCAAAGTGCTGCTCATAGGGACCTTTGGCCTCTCACTGCGACACCCGCAACAGGAAGCCAGGACCCACCCTGAGGGCCACAAACGGCAGCATGATACGGACCTACGGCACCCGCACAGTGCAGCTGCAGTTTGGCATCAGCCAGTTCACGTGGGACTTCACTCTGGCTGCCGTGGCCCAACCATTTCTGGGGGTGGACTTCTTGTGAGCTCACAGCCTGCTGGTCGACTTGCAAGGGAAAAGATTGGTTCATGTCAAGACTTTCCAGACGTTCTCCCTGGGTGAAGCCAAGTTGCCAGCCCTACACCTGGACTCCATCACGCTGTCTGACAATGAATTCACCAGAATCCTGGCAGACTTTCCATCGATTCTGGCATTGCAGTTCACAGCAGCAATGCCCAGACACGGGGTTCAGCACCACATTCCGACCCAAGGACCACCCCTCTATGCCCGCGCACGAAGGCTCCCCCTGGAAAAGCTCCGCCTGGCGAAGGAGAAGTTCGAGAGGATGGAGGAATTGGGGATCGTACAGCGGTCCGACAGCCCATGGGTCTCCCCCCTGCACATGGTGCCCAAAGCAGCCGGGGATTGGAGACCATGCGGCGACTACCGCAGACTGAATGAGGCTACAACTCCAGACCGCTGCCCCGTGCCCCACATACAGGACTTTGCAGCAAACCTGCATGGGGCAAGAATCTTTTCCAAAGTAGACCTCGTCCGGGGATACCATCAAATCCCAGTACACCCTGAAGACATCCCCAAAACAACACTCATCACCCCATTCAACCTGTTTGAATACCTCCAAATGCTGTTCAGCCTGAAGAATGATGCACAGACGTTCCAGCGGCTAATGGACGCGGTGGGATGCGACCTGGACTTTGCGTTCATCTATTTGGATGACATCCTTATAGCCAGCAGTAGTCGTCAGGAGCATCTGTCCCACCTCCACCAGCTCTACTCCAGCCTGAGTGATTTCGGCCTCACGATCAACCCGGCCAAATGCCAGTTCGGTCTCGATACCATCGACTTCCTGGGCCACAGGATTACCAAAGACGGGGCAACACTTCTGCCCACCAAGGTAGATGCGATCCGCCACTTTGCCCGGCCCAACACGGTCAAAGGCCTGCAGGAGTTCATTGGTATGGTGAACTTCTACCACCGCTTCCTCCCCTCAGCAGCCCGTATCATGCGCCCTTTGTACACCCTGATGTCGGGTAAAGGTAAGGATGTTACTTGGGACGAAGAGGCCACGGCCGCTTTCGTTAAAGCCAAGGAAGCCTTGGCAGATGCCGCGATGCTGGTGCACCCCAGAACGGACGTTCCATCCACCCTCACAGTGGACGCAACCAATACAGCAGTCGGTGGGGTGCTGGAGCAACTCATCGAGGGGCGCTGGCAACCCCTGGCGTTCTTCAGCAGGTACCTACAGCCACCCGAACTCAAGTACAGTGCTTTCGACCGGGAGCTGTTGGCACTATTTCTGGCAATCCGGCATTTCAGAAGGCAGGCCATTCACCGCGTTCACGGAGGTGTCCGATCCCTGGTCGGGCTCGCCAGCAGTGACATCTGTGCTACATCTCCGAGTACACGACAGACATCCAGCATGTCTCGGGAAAGGACAACGTCGTGGCGGACACACTCTCCAGACCAGCTGTCCAGGCCCTGTCCCTGGGGGTGGACTATGCAGCACTGGCGGAGGCGCAGCAGGCAGATGACGAGATGCCCAGCTACAGGAATGGAGTCTCGGGTTTGCAGCTGCAGGACTTCCTTGTAGGCCCAGGTGAGAGGACCCTCCTGTGCGACTTGGCTACCGCCCGACCTCGCTCCATCATCCCAACAGCCTGGCGGCGGCAAGTTTTCAACTCCATACACAGTTTTGAGCACCCATCTATCAGGACAACTGTCCGGGTGGTCTCCAGCAAGTTCGAGTGGCACGGACTTCGCAAATGGGTCAGCGAATGAGCCAAAACGTGCATGCACTGCCAAACAGCCAAGGTGCAGCAGCAGACCAAAGCCCCGCTGCAGCAGTTTGAATCCACCCGCCGGAGGTTCGACCACATTCATGTGGATATCGTGGGGTCCCTGCCAGTGTCCCGAGGAGCGCGGTACCTCCTAACTATGGTAGACCGGTTCACGAGATGGCCAGAGGCAGTCCCGCTCACCGATTCCTGCGCCCGAGTGCTGATTGCAACCTGAATAGCACGTTTCGGGATACCGGCCCACATTACCTCCGACAGAGGCGCCCAGTTCACCTCCAGCCTGTTGGGAACACAGCTACACTATACAACTGCCTACCACCCACAGTCGAACGGCCTGGTGGAACGCTTCCGCCGTCACTTGAAGTCGGCTCTCATGGCCCGCCTGAGAGGACCTAACTGGGTGGACGAGCTTCCCTGGGTCCTGCTTGGAATCCGCACAGCGCCCAGAGGATCTGCACGCCTCGTCGGCCGAGCTGGTGTACAGCTGGTCACGGTATGGCCCCGGGTCATCCCAGGAGAGTTCATGCCAGCCTCAAGGGGGCAAGAGGAAGAACCCGCAGCAGTCCTGGACAGACTACGCAAAAGGCTCAGCAACCTGGCCCCCGTACCACAGCACGGACAGATCCCGACCTGCGTACCCAAAGACCTGCAGAACTGTAAGTTTGTATTTGTACAAAGGGGCGCACACCGGGCAGCACTACAGCAGCCGTTCGAGGGGCCATTCAAGGTGATCAGGAACAACGGGTCCACGTTCGTGCTGGACGTTGGGGGCAAAGAGAAGGTTTTCACGGTGGACCGACTCAAACCAGCCCATGTGGACTTGGCGCAGCCGGTCGAGGTTCAGGCACTGCGGCACAGAGGCAGACCGCCCAAACAGAGACTGATCCAGAATGTGGTCATTGGGGGGTGTATCGCTGGTTCTCGGGGGGGGGGGGGGGCGGTTATGTGTCGACCCACTTTCTACGCAGGCGAACCGGCTCACAAAATGGTGCGCGCGTTTGGCGGAGAGGCCAGCCCCAAAATGGCGCTGGGCCTTCTTCACCAGCAAGGGGAGCAAGACAGCGCACAGCAAGACACTTTTGTAATGCACCTCTGATGTCATTTCCGCCCGGAGAGGGTGGGAACGGAACTGCGTAAAAGCCAGTGCCTCGAAATTTGAATAAACTAGTCTCGAGTGCAACGTACAGACTGCGTGTCGTTATTTCTAGCTCTGCGTGTAGCACATCGTTGCAACTTTTCATTTACTACCTTTTGATCTTGCTCGACCTTTTGAGTTCCTCCTACAGATAGATTGTTCACTGAACCTGTGTAAATGTAATTATAATAAACCAATTTACCAAAGCCACTTGCCAAAAATCCAACTCGATGTTTGGATACAAGTTACAAGAGTATATTTGTTGATTCTAAAACATCTGCATAGCAGTTAAATTCTGTTACCTGATTAAATAGATTGCGACCTCTTTGTTACCTCCTCCAGCTCTGCAATCCGCTAAGGTCTTTGTATTCCCCCACACTTCCAGCTTCATGCATTACCTGATCTTTATGACACAGCACTGATGCTATTGTCTCTAGCTGCCTAATCTCTTGGCTCTTTTAATATGTGGTATGTTCGTTTTACTAAGTATTTTTCACAACTATTTTGCCAATTCAGTGACTTGTAGTTCTATGTTTGATCAGAATTCTGTGAATCACTAGGATGATTTACGTTTTTAAAGATGCTGTGTAAGTATTGCTGCTGAAATGAGCCTACATTAATAAAACTCCAATAATCTAGTGCCCTTGTGATTTTAATACTAGACTGGCAGATTTTTGGGGCTATTAGATATTATTACTACCCAAGCACATTTTTGTTTCACTGTTTATCACGTTACACCGTTGCATAATGTTTTCCAGTGAACCTGCTGAGGTTGGGAGCAGGAAGTAGAAATACACAGACCCTGACTGCTTTACACTCCCGAAACACCCAGGCCACCCAGGTCATATTCCAGGCTAATGAATGAGCCAAATACTGGCCCGTTAGAATTTCTCAGCAAGCAGATGCTGGACTCCTTTATTCAAACTTTTGAAGTTCTGAACATTTGTAATCCTCTGATAAAGCTTGCAAAATAAATAAAGCTTTAAATAATTCTCTGAGTGAATTTGCTATTAGAGAATGCAGTCTCATATTTGAGCTCACTCTTAAACATGGTTGATCAGAAAGCTGACCAAACTAAACCTTTTCTCCCCATTTTAAGTGCAGTGAACTTTTATGTGGACTAAATTGGGGGTTTGCATTTCAAAGTAAGCTTTTTTTTTGTGAATGCTACACAAGTTTTCAAATTCATTATGGATTTCAGTATTTCATTGAAGTGTGATCTTTTACTTTTTGTTGTTGTTACCCAATTATTCTGAGGCCCTCTGTTGGTCAGAATTGACCATGGATGTTGCATTCCAGCTGTCTATGTGATATGTAAGCCAGGGCAGTTCGATATGCAGAGCAAACTGTAGCCCGTGCAGCAGGCTGCCCTTCTACGCAGCTGGTGAATCCAAAAGAACAGCAGAGACCGATAACAGTTTGGTACCAGCGGCATTGCAGGAGTTGCCAGTCAGTGTTGAACTCAACATAGGGCTGCCTTAGGACTTTTCCTCTGGGTTTACTCAGAAACCTACCCAATTATTAATGTAATTATTTTTATTTGGGTGGAATCAATTTCCTCTTGGGTATCTCCCTGTTCCTGCTACAAGTTTTCAAATTCAATGACTGATTCTGCAGACTCACCATAAGGATAGAACAGAGCTAGTATCTTGTTTACAGGAATAGTGTAGGTATTTAGTGGGATATTTTCAAAGCATTTATTTAACTAATTGGGAAATCAGATTTTATGCCAATGATTTCCTTGTTAGCCACCCTACCAACACTTTCATACTTTGGGGGTAGCCAGGCATGGAATAATTGTGCCATCCCTTACTGACGAGACTTACTTTAGTTTCAAGCATTTGATGAAATCACCCTTTAAACACAATGTTAAAATATTTTGATACTTGCATAAAAATTATCTAATAATTTTAATAAAGGTTTCCTCCCAGAGTTTAATCAAAACATAACGAATGAATCTGCAGATGCTGGAAATAAATAAAAACACAAAATGCTGGCAGAACTCAACAGGCCAGACAGCATTTATGGGAGGAGGTAGTGACGACGTTTCGGGCAGAAACCCTTCATCAGGAGTGAAGTAACATGGGATGGTCGAGGGGGGATAAGAAGTGGGGGGAGGGATAAAGTAGAGAGCTGGGAAGTGATAGGCTGGAGGGAAATGGGCTTGGGGGAAGGTGGAGAATTATGGGAAATAAAAGAGAAAGCCTACTACATGCCGGCATGAACATCCAACTCACAGACCTCTGTTGATACCCCTGCCCCCCCCCCCTTACTCCCATCCCTATCTATTATTTTAGTCTGGTTCTCTTTCTCTTTTTTCCCCCCTCACTATAATCTCCCCCCAGCCCTACCTTTCTTTCTCTTTTATTTACTATTTATTTACAGCTGCTGTGTAATTTTACTACTTATGGACATGTTTCTGCCGTATACTGGAATAAACAGTACAAAGTGTTGGAAAGTCCTGTTGCATCCTGTGTTGATGTCTATTAGTTGTCACAGATTTTTTTTCTCCTTCATTAATGTACATCATGGGCTGAAACATCTGGGCTTTGATTTGTGATTTTGCAACTACTGAAACATGGAAAATCTTGGGTGATAGGTGTTTGATGGGTCACAGTAATGTATCTTTCAAACAATTATATTTGTTTTTCTAGTTAATGAGTTATTTCATCTAAAACTTGTTTTTCAGTAAGGCCGGTATTGGTGAAATGTTCGAGGGCCATCAGGGTCCAGTGACTTGTATTAACTGTCACATGGCTGTGGGACAGATTGATTTCTCTCATCTCTTTGTCACCTCTTCATTTGACTGGACAGTCAAATTATGGACCACAAAGGTAAGATGTACTTTCTTGTACCCAACAATAGGAACTATGAGAATTTTGCCTGAATCTTTTCTGAGCCTTCATTTCTTTACTGTGACGTGCATTTTTTTTTTTACTTATCATCTAATTTATAAATTGTTGGGTAAGCTTCGACATTGTTAGGTGTTTGAATACTTAGGTATTTGTTTTTTTCATATTTATATCATGCTCATAGTTTCTAGATGCATTTTACAGTTTTTGGTCATTCTAGAATGTATTGATTCAACATTTAATAAAGCAGTCAATCTTCACCTCTCTCCCTGCACCCCTGCCATTTTAAATAGCTTAGCTTAGTAGCTTCATCAAGTTTGAAATACAAATCTTCTCATCCCCAAGACATCTGTGGATTTTGTCAGTGTGACTGGAGTCTTCCAGTACACGTTGAAGCATTTCTAACTTGGTTGCAGTGTTTCTTGATCTCTCCCTGTGGCTTTCTCTTATTTTTAAATGATACGTCTAGTGAGTGAAATCCTGCGTTTTTAGGCTGGGTGAGTGGGATGAAGAAAGAAAAACTGACAGCTTGTGGGCGAGCGAAGAAAGGAGGTTTGAAGCTGGCAAGAGTAACTGCAGGAGGTCAATAGAAGGAAATACTCCAAGCAGAAATAAATGCTTTCCCACTAAAGTATTTTTTTTGTGAAAATCACTGTGGTAGTTTGCATTTGTTAAAGTAATTGTTGAAAAGGGGGTTCAAGTTTGAAATGGGTTTTATTTTAAATTTTAAAAAATGAAAATTTTTAGAGCTTAACAATGGGATGATACAGCACAATTACTCTTGCAGATTGGCAAGCAGGAACTTCAATGTTGTGCACACTTCATTGTGTTTCCTGCTCAGGCTGTCCCTTGGGATTGAGGATGACTTCGCTTTCACTCGTTCTGTGGGTTTTTTGCTGACTAATGAGTTCTATATGGGATCAACAGACTCAGTCAGAGGTAGTCTAGGGGATGAATTGGTTGTTTGGGATCTTATGTACTTGCTCCTCTTTTTATATTTTAATATATTAGAACATAGAAAGCACAGGAACAAGCCTTTCAGCCTGCCATGCCTGCATCAACCATTATGCCTGTGTAATTCCATCAGCCTGCACTTGATTTTTATTCCTGGTTCCTTCTTTGTTAATGTGTCTGTCTTAACAAGTCTGTCTCTTAAAAGTTGCTACTGTACCTGCTCCCAATACCTCCCTTGGTAGCATGTTCCAGTCAACTAAAAACAAAATGTTTGCCTTGCAAATCTCCTTTGAACATTCCCTATTTCATTTTAAGATGTCCTCTGGTAGTTGACATTTGCACTGGGGGGGGATGGGGGGGGGGGGAGACTCTGAGTATCTACTCTGTGCCCTCTCATAATTTTACTTTATGCTTCTGTTAGGCCAACCCTTGGCCTCTAACGCTCCAGAGTAAAATATCCAAGTTTATCCAACCACTCATTATAGCTAATACTCACTAATCTAGACAGCGTCCTGATGACCCCCCTCTGCATCCTGTCCAAAGCCTCTGTATTCTTCCTGTGATGTGGCGACCAGAGCTGTGCACTATCTTCCAAATGTGGTCTAACTAAGGTTTTGTTCAGCTGCAACACAGCTTCCCAATTTTTATACTTAGTCCTCTGACCGAGGAAGCCACGTATACTGTATGTCACTTCTGTTGTTTAATCACCCAGAATCATGATTAATATCCCTGGCATTATCATAAAATGGGTTGTTTTGCAGCAGCAGTACAGTGCAACACAATAATATAGAAAGAAAAAAAATCAATTGCAGTAAGTATATATTAAATATGTATGGTATATTAAATAGATTAAAAATAGTTCAGAACTGAAATAATATGTACATTTTTTAAAAACTGAGGTGATGTTCATGGGTTCAATGTCCATTCAGGAATCGCATGGCAGAGGAGAACAAGCTGTTCCTGAATCGAGGGTGTGCCTTCAGGCTTCTGTACCACCTCCTTGATGGAGGCAGTGGGAAGAGGGTATATCCTGCGAGATGGGGATCCTTAATGCCACTTTTGTAACTTTCTGCATCTTTTTATGATCTTGTGTAGTGGCCCCGGTGATGTGGCCAGTTAGAATGCTCTCCATGGTACATCTGTAGAAATTTGCAAGCGTCTTTGGCAACAAACCAATTCCCCTAAATCTCCTAATGAGATATAGCTACTGTTGCACCTTCTTTGTAATTGCATCAATATCTGGGATCAGGATAGATCTTCAGAGATGTTGACACCCAGGACCTTGAAGCTGCTCACCCTTTTGCACTGCTGAACCCTTAATGACAACTGGTGTGTGTTCCTTTGACTTCCCCTTCCTGAAGTTCATCATCAATTTCTTGGTCTTACTAACATTGAGTGCAAGGTTGTTGCTGCAACATCACGCAACCAGCTCATCTATCTTGCTCCTCTATGCCTCCTTGTCACTATCTGATGTTCTGCTAACAATAGTTGTGCTGTTGACAAATTCATAGAAGGCGTTTGAACTATGCCCAGCCATACAGTCGTTGGTGTAAAGAGAGTAGAGCAGTGGGCTAAGCACACATCCTTGAGGTGCGCCAGTGTTGGTTGTCAGCGAGGAGGAGATGTTATTTCTGATCTACACAGATTGTGGTCTCTTTGTGTGGAGGTCAAAGATTAAGTTGTAGAGGGAGGTACAGAGGTCCATGTTTGGAGTTTCTTGATTCAAACTGAGGGTAAGACTGTGTTGAACTCTGAGCTGTAATTAATAAACAGCAGCCTGATGTAGGTATTACTATTGTCCAGGTGATCCAAGGCTGAGTGGAGAGCCAGTGAGATTGCATCCTCTGTGGGCCTATCGTGGCCGTAAACAAAATGCAGGGGGTCAGGTCCTTGCTTAAGCAAAAGTTGATTCTAGCTCTGACCAACCTCTCAAAGGATTTTGTCACAGTAGATGTTTCTGCCACTGGGCAATAGTCATTGATGAAGATCACCCTGCTTTTCTTGGGCACTAGTATGATTTTGAAGCAAGTGAGAACATCCAACTACAACAGTGAGAGATTGAAGAGGCCCTTGAACACTCCTTCCAGTTAATTTTCAGAGCCCTACTAGATACACCATCAGGGCCTGACGCCCAGCACGGGTTTACCCTCTTGAAGGATGTTCTGGCATCGGCCTCTGAGACAGAGATGACAGGGTCATCAGATGCTGTAGAGGTAGTTTCATTCTTTCTTTCTAAGCATGCATAAAAAGCATTGAACTTATTTAGGAGTGAAGCATCACTACCATTCATGATGTTAGGTTTCGCTTAGTAGGAAGTAATGGCCTACAAACCCTTCCAGAGCTGGTGTGCATCTGATTCCATCTCTGTCCTCCATCAATTTTTTGCCCATAAAATATCTTTTTGTGGGTTGTACCTGGACTACTTACATAGTTTTGGATGATCAGTCTTGAATGCCACAGATCTAACCCTTTGCAGACTGTGAATCTCCTGGTTCATCAACGGCTTGTGGTTTCGGTATGTCCGGTATGTTCTTGAAGGCACACACTCATCCATACAGGTCTTGATGAAGTCAGGGACAATTGTAGCATATACATTCAGACTTGAAGATGAATCCCTGAATATTGTTCAGCCCACCGACTTTAAAACAGTCCTGTAAGTGCTCCTCTGCCTCCCTTCACTATATCATACCTGAGATGCACCTCTACTGGTGGTGAGTGTGGAGATGTTGTTGCTAATCTATACTAACTGGGGTCTGCTAGTAAGGAAAGCAAGGATCCAGTTACATAGGGAAGTATTGAGGCCTAAGTCTTGGAGCTTAGTGATGTGTTTTGAGGGGATGGTAGTTTTAAATATTGAGTTGAAGTCAATTAAGAGCATCCAGATGTATGCATATTAATTGTCCAGTTGTTCCAGAGTTAAGTGAGGAACCAATAAAATAGCATCTGCTGCTGACCTGTTGTGATGGTAGGCAAATTAGAGTGGATCCAAGTCACTCCTCAGGCAGGAGTTGATGTGCTTCATGGCCAACCTCTCAAAGCTCTTCATCACAGTGGATCTAAGTGCTACTGGATGATGGTCATTGAGGCAGTTACCACATTTTATTGGGCATTGGTATGATTGTTGCCTGTTTGAAGTAGGTACTGGATTTCTGTTCATAAATGTGATTATCACTTTACAAATTTGAATACCAGTTGCTGAAATTCCAAGCCAAGTGTGGCGATTTTGAATGCTGTCTTCAGTTAGCTTTCTAATTCCAGGCTTGAACAGAGTATCTTGAGAAATCCGTCCTTTACTAGTCAGCAGAGAAGTATCAGTGTTTGCCATTTTTGAGGGAAAGAAAATGCCAAAAAGTCCTGACCCATCATGTTTTTGGCAATGGTCTGCAGAGAGTAGTTTTGTGGTATGTGTAGCACTTAGACTCGCATTATAGATGGAGGGGAATGGAAATGAGGGTGAGGAAATTTGTTTTTGTAAGAATGTAAAGAAAGTTGAGGAAGTTGAGCCTTATCAAGCAGTGTTGAACTTTGATTATTTTTAATATAATATCAAAGCCAAGAACCAAATTTTATCTTTTGAAGCAGATATTGAGTGCCTGAAATGAGGCATTAGCAAAATGATGGCTGACAAAGGCATTCCTGACTTTGCCCTTTGTTGTTTTATTAGTTTGACACCCTAGTTTGGGTATCTCTCTCAGCACATTGTTTCCTTTTCTTTGTCAGATGCATTGATTTTTCTCACATCAGAAAATCAGACTGATCGTTGCTTTTTGTGTGACTCATTTCTCAAGCTCATTTGTCAAGAATGCATTGACTTACAGAACAAACCTCAAAAAAAGTAACCGATGCAGCCTGCACGTATTTTTGAATGTTTAGTTATGGTTAACCTGAATCCACTGTTTACCAAGCTGCAAAGTATTTCTCTTGATTTGTAACCACTGTTTATAGAATCATTGTCATGCTATGATCAGCATGTTGTTTGAAAATCTGTGGAAGAGTCTAGACACTTCTGTTGCAATTGGAATAATCTGAATGGCAAAAGTGATGCTTCTATTCTAAAAGAGGGGCAAGGATCAGCCTGTTAGTTACAAACTGATCAGTTTATCCTTGATGGTGGGGAATGGGGAAGTTTCAGAAGCAAATGAATATGATTTGATGAGGGTGTGGGTAGTGAATAGGGGTGTCATTTGTAGAGACAAGTTTCTGTTAATAAAGAAGGGTCAGTTAGCACACACATTAGAGACTAAATGTGCTCAATTAACCTGCACAAATTTTATGAGAAGTAATGGGGCAATATGACAAAGTAAAGGGGGAAGTCGTGGATATACATGGATTTTGGGGTGTCTGCCCAAGTGCCACATAAAAGATTGTTTTAGCAGAGCTGTGGGCTCATACTAAAAGAAAAGAAATTAACCTTACATTTGCTTTTTAGACGGTGAAGGTAAATGATGGCATTCCCCAGGAATCTCTGCTGGTTGTGTGATTATATACTAATGACTTTGACATGGGTGTGTAAGGTAAAATTTTCACAATTTGCACAGATCTCCAAACCTGGAATCGCTGTTATAATAGGCCCGAGGAGAAGGTACAGTAGGCTATAGGATAACTGGATGAGTGGCAAATGGAAAATGCAGAAGCATGTAAAATGAAATGATTTGGCCTTGAAAAGTAATAAAGATAGAAGGCATATGGAAGACATGGATACTAGAGCATGGGGGATTTTTCTGAAAAGGCATCTTCTATTTAATCCATAAAAAGAACCATCTTAGCATCTGCAGTAAAACTCCAAACTGGAATCCAGTTTTTCAGGAATCCTGATGGTCCGACACCTAGCTCATTTATTACTCTGGAATGTTAAATGAAGTGTGATAAACAGTGGAACATAATAGACCATAAGTGAATATAGGCTGACATGTGGCAAATATAATTTAATACAGTGGGGGGGGGGGCAAAACTAAGGGTGCAGCTGAGGCCACTTCCCAAACTGTGGAACAGGAGTGCAGTCCGAGGCAGGTCAGGATCCAGAACACTGGTGGTCAGTAACATCGAAGTGATGGAGCCATGGTCTAGAGTGTTTGTATATTTCACATTCTCTTTAAACTTGACATGTTCACTGCAAAATTTGCTGAGGAATATGTTTTTAAAGATGAAATAAAAGTATGCTTGGCTTTTTAAAGGAGTAACTGACAGGAGTCTATAAAGTTTGCTTGTCTGGAACCACCAGAGCCCCTAGGGTGCTAGACTATTGGAGATTTATTTGTACCCAGTTGATCTCTCTGAGAATCTTGTATGTTTCAACAAGCTCATTTTTCCATTTTGTAAATCGAAATAGCAATGAGCTCAGTTCCAGGTTTGGTGGGTCGGATATGTTAGCTATTTTTCTTACCACGAATGCTGCCTGATCTGTTAAGTGTTTACAGCATTTTCTGTTTTTAATTGACTATTAGCCTAACCTACTTAAATCTCCATTATTAAAGGTTGTCTACTTGAAAGGTTAACCCAAGAATCAACCAGGTGAACTTTTACTGAACTGCCTTCAATATAATCCATGCAGCCAGAACTGCACCTGTTGTCTCCCCCATGCTCTTGCAGACATAAAAACAGGAAATGCTGGAAAAGGTTAGCAGGTCAAACAGTATTTATGGGTAGAAAAGTCGTTGATCTTTCAGCCTGAAGAACAGTTAACAGAACTGAGTTGAAAACCTCCCTATTTTTATACTGCATCCCCTGTGCAATAATGGCCACTGTTCCATTTGCTTTCCGAATTACTTCCTGTAGCTGCCCACAAGCTTTTGGTATTTCATGTCTGAGGACTTCCAGGTTTCTCAGTACTGCAAGCTTCCATAATGTTTATCCACAATATTCTGTTCTTTTTTTATCTGCATTAAATACTACTCCCTGCAAGCTGCTTTACTGTCTTTCTTGAATTGTCTGTAGATTTGGTTGGTGCACACTATTCCTCCTAGATAATATACATTTTTCTTATAGTTGCTTCTGGTATCATCTCACTGGCTGCATCTTCATCACTCCTGACTGTTTGTTAGCAATCCATTGTCATGCTTATGGTTCTCTAGGTGCACAAACCTTCTCCATGATGCCTTATCCAAAGTATTTTGGGGTCTTTAGTCATGGCCGATCACAGTTACCTTGACACCATTGCATTCAATTCTGGTCTCCACACCTTAGGAAGGATGGAAAGAGGGTGCAGAAAATATTTAGTGAAAAGGTTAAACACATTTTAGTTTTGTTTAAACTGGAGGAGATGAAGTTGTCTTTGCAGCATAGAAGATTGAGGGGAGAGCTGGCAGTGTTGTATAAAATTCTGATGGGTTTGGATGGGTTGTGTAGGGAAAAGTTGTTGATAGTTTGAGAGATGGGGGACACAGATTGAACATAATGGGCAAAATATGCAGGTTGTTGTCAGGAAGTTCTTCCCTATACAAAATACATGGGTAAATTGGAAGGTAATGCAGTTTGGGATTTCTGAAATAATTTGGACTGGCTCTAGAGCAAAAGTTATTTGCTGGACTTTGGAGAAAGGGTGAAGCAATGATAATTGGTAGATATCCCTACAAGGAGCTGGCATGGATCTTCCTGTAGGTTAATTCTATGATCATGTGACTTGATCTTGATGGAACGCGCGGGACGCAGTGGAAGCTGTTGAGTTCGTTGGCTGCACAGCTCTCCCTAGGTTGGAGACCTCTCTGTGGTAATAAGCTCAGTTCCGGTGACTAATGCTGAACTTGTCACCATTGAGAAGCCTCTGAGCTAGGGAGAGGTGTGTATTCAGACAGGGAGCGGCAGTGGTTTGCATCACATCCAACTGGTGATTATCAGCGAGACTGTAGAATCCAGGCAGTCTGACGCCAGGTACAGACAGTGAATATTTAGACTCCACGATCTCAGCTCTATAATGAATCAGCATTCTGCAAGGCAGCACTAAGTGAGCCACCATAATAAGATCAGGAAAATAGCAGTTTACTTTACAACTCTTTAGTAAAGATAGTAGCGTTGTGCTGGGCACAGAATGCTATGTATCAGAGCTGCTGCCTCATAACTCCATCAGTGTGTTCTTGTCTTGATCTCCAATTCTGTCCAAATTCTAAAGGTCCTCCCTGTGGCCCAAGTGTGTTTCCTTGATTTGCCCCTGTTTCCATCCATATTTCAAAGATTGGAAGGTCAATTGCCCCTAGTGTGTAGCTGAATGGTACAAGCTTTGCGTGGGAGGGGCGTGTTGATGGGAATGTGGGGGAGAGTAAAGCGGGATTGGTACAAATGGGTGCTTGATGGTCAGTATGAACTTGGGTTGACGAATCTGTTAACTTTCTACATGAATCTTGTACATTTAGTTCATTTAAGGCCATAAGCAGTTACATTTATAAGAATGCAACCCAAAAGGATAACATGTAATTTACAAAGTTAACCATTGGATTCTGAAAAATTAATGTCATACACTGATCTATCTGACTACCTACAGTACTATATGAAAAGCTCCATTGCTTTTGGATGGTAGTTCATGATTTTGATCGGTCAGTTGAATAATAAAAGTGTATAACACTAGTTATTCGAAGCCTTTGACGTTTCTGCCCTTGGTTGAGGTGGCAGGAGAAGTAATAACTTGATAGTTACATACTACCAGGATAGCTTAGACTAATATGCGCAGGGTGAGTCACTTCATGTTTAATGAGTCAAAAACTATAAAATTGTGCCTCTGGTGCAAAAGCCATATGTGTTCATTTTTAAGTGTGGTGCGTATTCTGAAGTGCCTGTGTGTGAAAACCTTCTTGTGATAATGAAGTGGTAGAAGGTGTTGGGAAGACTAAAAAGATTAATCTGATCTGAAGTGTGGTGCAACAATTAAAGACGTTCAATGACATTGTCAATGTATACAAAAATATCCCTGTTTTAGTTTTCCACTAAAATGACAATTTTGCCCCCTGAGGAAGGCATTTCCTGGTGCGAAAGTGATTGTGTTGGTTTGGGGGAAGCATGAGATAGCATGTGCCTTTGAATGTGTGAGGGTTAAGGACAGAAATATGGGAGAAGCATCTTTTATTCAAGTATCTTTTTCTTAGGAGAGAATGACAATTATTAGCAGTAGCCAGTATGTTGGTCTGTGAAGTTAATTGTTTTGGCTCTGATTGCTGGTTTGCCCTTGCAGCTGTCCGCAGTGTAGATGAAATGTCTGGAGTAGAGATAAGTAGAGCAGGTAACATGGCCCCTGGGGAAAAGGTTTGCCTCAATTTGAACAGTTCTGCTGCACAATATTTCTTCACTAGATGGCACTCTGTATCTATAAAGCCAAGTTATTGTCTGGAAGTCTGCAGTTAATCCGCCTGCGTGCTTCACTTAAAGCAGGTTTACCACAGTTTGATTCATTTGGACATGTAGCCTCCTACTTGTCGTGAATGAATTGTGAGTTGGAAGCCTAAATGTCTACCTGTCTGCGGCATACTCATGAAGCCCTTGTGGATTTTTAAAATTATATTATTTATCTTACCAGGCAGCTGTTGAAGTTACTCCCACCTTTACAGACTTTCATCTCATTGGTTTATGACACTTTGAAAATGTGCAAAGTTTTTAATTAGACTTCCCAGACAGCCTCGGGCAGTACTAGCGCCACAAAGTCGTCTTGCTCTCTCTGCCTTACAGCACAACAAGCCTCTCTACTCCTTTGAAGACAATGCAGACTATGTCTACGACGTCATGTGGTCACCAGTGCATCCTGCACTATTTGCCTGTGTGGATGGGATGGGACGATTAGACCTCTGGAACCTCAATAATGACACTGAGGTAAGGAAGAAGTTAACCCTTTATGATTTAACTTTTGAAAAATTTATTTGGGAGTAATTGCGGCCATCCAGTCATTGAATGCAAATGTAGGATCTTCATTGCACAATTCTGTACCTGTTAATTTTAAACTACAAGATTTCACCCAGGTATGGGATATATACATTTGCAAATTATTTAATTCCAATCTTGCTTGTAAAAGATCAGGGAGATATCCCATTTTTAGATTAGAGCTTGCTTTGATTACTCTTGGATGTTTTAATTTGTACATTATGTAGTAATATCACAGCACTTTGGAACTTCATCATTGGTTTTGTTTACTTGTAAGAAAAATCTAAAACACTTACTTACAACCTTATCTTGTTACTTTTTGTCTTGCTGATTTTGGGTCACAATAAAGCAGTTCATTCTTCTAAGCTTGACATTTTTTCCCACTTTTATCAATATATAGTTCACATATAATTTTGTTATTTAACGCAACTCAAAAATGTGGGCAAGTCATTTCAAGCTGGACGTCAACAGATTGGAGACGGAAAAAAAATCTTTTGAAGTGTCCGCAGCAGGAAGCAGTGCAGCCTTTTTAATTATGAGTTACACAGCTGCAGGATATGAGTGAAGGAGGTTTCTTTCTGCAGCAGCTATGTTTTAGGAGGAGGTTGTAGTGCTGTCAGGTATATTTTGTGAAACTCATTAATTGACCAAATTTAGATAAATTTATCATGGTATGATTTGGTCATCTCCCTGTTGTGGTATGAATTTCTTAGTGAAACTTGTATATTTAACCTTTTCATCTCAGTTTGGTACCAGAATATCTCTCCAGTTGCTTCCAATATTTGAATGTAAAATGGTTTTTAAAAATACTCCCAATTTTGAGTTAGTTCAGCTCAAGTAAATACATTAGTGATGTTTTAAGATGCTTGCATTTGGTGTATTTTGAGAATTTAAAGTTAAGATACTGGCTCCATATGATTTGATCAAATACCGCCTTAATATTATAGAATTGTGTCTATAGGAGCCTATGCTTCTAGGTGCGTGCAATTTACTTGCAAAATAGATGCTCGACTAGATCAAACAATCCCTATAACTAGTTCCAATGTTCAGTAAGGTGGAGACTGATCCAGTACCTCATCCACATTTCCACCTAGTCCCTACACCCTCAGATTCCACTGGTGTGCTGAATCCTTTAGTGTGCAAAAAAGATTGAACTTCTCCACCCCCGCGATGATCTCAAAGCTTAGCAATTGTCTGTGTAAGGGGTACCGCCACAAATGCCTGCCATCCTAGCCAATTCCCTTTCCTGTCTTCTACATTCGAGAAGAAAGTACTGGAGCTTGAAAGCCCAGATGAGAAAATTAAAGAGCAATGTCTTCCCACGGCTCTTAGGCTTCTA
The DNA here is from genome assembly GCF_048418815.1 of Hemitrygon akajei. Taxonomy (NCBI): domain Eukaryota; kingdom Metazoa; phylum Chordata; class Chondrichthyes; order Myliobatiformes; family Dasyatidae; genus Hemitrygon; species Hemitrygon akajei. Next base: position 94,057,085 of record NC_133131.1, read on the forward strand.
AGCTCAACACATCTTTCACATCCTTCCAGATGGAAACCAATCACCTCTTTAACATCCCTTTCACTTCACTAAACCTCTAATTTCACCTTTCCATTATTGTCACTTCAGCTTTTCTTTTTGCACCACTACGCTTTGCACCATTCTGCTTTTCCCCCATTACTATTTATTGTTGTATTTGTTATTACCATGTGTACTGTAAGTTTCATATGAGCCAGGAGTGTCTTCACCGCTGGTGTTTATGACAGTAAATTAATCTGAAACTTGCCTTCATCTCAGTCTTACATGCCCTAAAGCCTTTAGCTCAAGATAACCGACAAAATATTGCTGAAAAATCAGGTCAACTGTATCTGTGGAAAAAGAAACAATTTAAACAACAAAACAATTTGCAATCATCAGAAACGATTAATATCTGAGGTGAATGTTAGCAGTTTCTCTTTTTGCAGACTGCCTCATCTGCTGAGTTTTATAGCATTTTCTATTCTTACAGATTTTCAGCATCTGCAGGTTTTATTAATTTACCTTTTATCCTGAGACTAAACAGGCAAATCTTAGATTCATGTGCGAAGGAAGCAGGAGATGCTCTGCATCTAGTCTGTCAATCCTTAGCATATCTTGGAGAGCTTTCAATCTTTTTAAACCCGTCTTTCAGTATAGCAAGAATCGATCCAGTGTGGTCGGCGTCGTAAAGCACAGAAATGACCCCTTTGGCCTACTACATCCACGTAAGATGTCCGTTTCCTATCTATACGAATCACATTGTCCAACACTCAGCCTGTAGCCTTCTCCACATACTGCTTAAATATTGTGAGTGCATCTACGTCGACCAGGCGGCAGTGTGTTCTAGGTTATAATCACTCAGGAAAAAATACTTCCTACAATCCTTTCCCTTTCTTCTACCCCTTAAAAGTTTAGGCTTGAACCTATACCCTGGTACAAGTATCTCTGCACTCTAGTCAGGCTTCTGCTCCAAGGAAGACAAACCCAGCCCAACCAATTTCTCCTCACAGCTGAAACTCTTCATCCCAGGCCGCCTCCTGATGAACCTCTTCTGCATGAATCTCCAGTATCATCGTATACTGCTTCTAGTGTGATGAACAGAACTTTCTGTAGTCAGCTTGGTTCCTATTTATAATTCCTGTTGCACATCAGTAAAATCTACAGATGGATATAATGAAAAACATGCCAAAGATTTTAATTCATTATTTTTATAGTTTGAGTGTTGCTACTTTTGACCACTGGAATCGTGCAAGTCTTTTTGACAAGAGCACTGATTGGCCTCCAACTCTGAAGTGCCACTTGTTTTATTCATTTTCTCTTCCAGAGAAATGTGACTTCAGCTAAATATTCTGATTAAATTATGGAAGTATTTCTGAGAAGATCACGGAAAAATTTGGATAGGAATTAGAATTGGATTTAGACTTGGGAATCATCACTGTCTTACATGATGTGAAATTTGTTATTTTTCAGCAACAGTATGATGCAAAGACACAAAATTACTATTAATTAAAAAGTAAGTAGTGCTTAAAAAAAGAATAATGAAGTAGTGTTCATGGCCCATTCAGAAATCTGATGGTGGAGGGGGAAAAGCTGTTTCTGAATCATGGAGTGTAAGTCTTCAGGCTCCTGTACCACCTTCCCTCATGGTAGTAAAGAGAAGGGGACAAGTTCTGGATGGAGAGAATTATTATTGATAGATGCCACCCCCTTGAGTCATCACTTCTTGAAGATGTCCTTGATGGAGGGTTGTGTCTGGGATGGAGCTGTTCAGCCCATTTATATCCTGGGCCTAGGTTGTGATGTAACCAGTCGGAGTGCTCTTCTCCATGTGGCCTTCACGATTGCACAGCGTTGGGTCCAGAACAGATCCTCAGTTTCCCACCCTAAAAGTACTTCCACTCTTGTAAATCATAGAAATCAAAACTTGCACTGTGAACTGCAGCGTGTTGTCAAGTAAGTGCCAATATAATAAATTTTAAAAGTAGGCTTTTGTTAAGATTGTCTGCTCTGAAAACTATTAATTTTAGGTTGTTAAGATATTGTTTCTTAGAGCGTGGCATGTTGTGATTTGTGAAAGAAAAACTGACAAATTTAATGGATCTCTTTGTGGGTATAACTAAGAGTAGGTAAGGAGAATCAGAACATTTTAAATGCATTGGGATGTTTAAAAGAGATTCGATCAGACAGGAGTTCACGTGATTATGGTCAATGAATTCTTGCGAGTAATAAACCGAAGTAGGAATAAAACAGATGATTGGTTTGGCAGACTGCAGTCAGTTAAGTATTAAGGATCTGGGTGACAGGAGAGTGTCACGTATCTGACATTGCTGTACTCGGCTGGTGGTGAACGGAGCTTGAGGAGGTGACAGTGAGTCTGTAAAGGGATATTAAAAAGTTAGGTTAAAAGATGACCATGTACATTGTGGGAAAACATAAGGTGATTATCAGATTTAAACTAGTTTTGTAGGGGGATGAGAACCGGAGTGCCAGAACAGTTAGTAGAGAGATTTTGGAGGCAGATGTTGGTAAGACCTCAGACAAAGCCAATAATCAAAAGGTTGAGCATGGTGCGAGTAGTATCCTGAGCTGCCTATATTTCAATGTGAGAAGTATTGTGGGAAAGGCGGGTGAACTCAGGGAACGGATCCACTCATGGAAATATGATATTGTAGCCATTAGTGAGACTTTGTTGCAGGAGCGGCAGGACTGGCAGCTCAATATTCTGGAGTTCTGTTTCTTTTAGACGTGATAGTGCAGGAGGGATTAAAGGAAGAGGGGTGGTGGTACTAGTCAGGGAAAATGACAGGCCAGTGCTCCGTCAGGACTGACTGGAGAACTCAACTAATGAGGCGCTATGGGTGGATCCGAGAATTAAGAACGTCAACGGCACGATATTACAGATCACCCAACAGTCTGAGGGATTTAGAGGAACAAATTTGTAAGGAGATTGCAGACTGTTGCAAGAAACATAAGGTTGTTATAGTAGGTGATTTTAACTTTCCGCATATTGACTGGGACTCCTGTACTGTAAAAGGATAAAGTTTGTTAAATGTGTTCAGGAAAGTTTCCTTTATCAGTGTGTGGATGTCCCCATGAGAGGGAGTGCAATTCTGGATCTGCTATTAGGGAATGAAACAGGGCAGGTGACAGAAGTTTGTGTAGGGGAACACTTCGCATATTTTCTTTGAAACTGATGGCATTGTGGTCACTGGATGCAAAGAGGTATCTGGTCCGTAGGTTGAGATTCTAAATTGGAGAAAGGCCAATTTTGATGGTATCAAAAATGATCTGGCAAATGTGGACAGGGACTGGCTGTTTACTGGCAAAGGTGTACCTGGAAAGTGGGAGACCTTCAAAATTGAAATTTTGAGAGTACATAGCTTGCTTGTGTCTATCAGAATAAAAGGTAATAACAAGTGTAGGGAACTTTGGTTTTCAAAGGATATCGAGGCCCTTGTTAAGGAAAAAAAAGATGCATAGCAGAAATAGGCAAGAGGAACAAATGAGGTGCTTATGGGGTGCAAAAAATGCAAGAGAACAATTTAAGAAAGAAATCAGGAGGGCTAAATGAAGGCATGAGTTTGCTCAAGCAGACAAGGTGAAGGAGAATCCTAAGGGATTCTACAGGTATGTTAAGAGCAAAAGGATTGCAAAAGGCAAAATTGGTCCTCTGGAAGACCAGAATGGTAATCCAAGTGTGGAGTCAAAACAGATGAGGGAGATCTTAAATGCATTCTTTGTATCTGTCCCATGAGCAAATACAGATGCAGGGTCTATAGAAGTGATGTAAAGCAGCATCAACTTTTGGACCCTGTACAGATTACAGAGGAGAACGTGTTTGCTACCTGTAAGGCAAATCAGGGTGGATAAATCCCCAAGGCCTGACAAGGTGTTCTTTTGGAGCAAGTTTAAAAATTGCCAGGGCTCTAGCAGAGATTTTTAAAACATTCTTAGTGACAGGAGAGGTACCAGAAGACTGGAGGAAAGCCAGTATCATTCCACTGTTTTAAAAAGGCTCTAAACAGAAACCAGGAAATTATCGGCTGGTGAGTCCCATCATGGTGGGAAAGTTATTGGAAGGTATTCTAAGGGAACAGATTATCAGTATTTGGATAGACAAGAAATGATTAAGGATAGTCAGGATGACTTAGTGCATGGTAGGTCATGTCTCATCAATCTTAGATTTTTTTGAGGAAGTTACCAGGAAAATGGATGAAGGGAAGGCAGTGGATGGTGTCTACGTGGACTTTAGTAAGGTATTTGACAAGGTACGATGTACAATACCAACTAGGAGTGATGCTGTGAGAACTATCAGTCTGTAAGTAATTGAAGAAATAGACCATCTGGTCTCTCGCTCGGGCTCTACCATTCATTGAGATAATGGCTGATCTTGTACCTCAGCATAATTTTGCAGCACAATATCTACATCACCTGCTTGCTTAAGTGTCCAGAAATGTATCCGTTTCTGTTTCCAATGAACACAATGACTGAATCTCCACAGTTGTCCAAGAAGGAGAAATCTAAAGATCTGAGTGAAGAAGTTTTCCCCTCTTCTAAGTAATTTATCCCTCATTCTCCATCTCTACCCTGAGGCCTTAGATTCCTTGGTCAGGGTAAATGTCCTGCCAGCAAGCTTCAATGAAATCTCTGCACTAAGACTGCTTGATCAGTCTTCATATGGCAAACCTGCCAAATCTAGACTTACTCCAGTTAATCTTCACTGCACCTTCTCTATAGCAGCTACATTTTTTCTTGGGTCAGAAGATCAGAACTGTACATGACGCTTTGACTGTAGTCTCATTAAGGAATTCTACAAATTGGACAAGTCTTTCTTATTCCTGAGGAAAGGACTAACTTGTACTAAAGGTTAACGTACCTCTTTTCATCCCCTTTGCTGCACCTGTATGATGGCCTTCAGAAACTTGTAGGTTTACACTGCCAGTCTCTCAAAATGTACTATAATCTTGCATTATATGCAGCAGAGTAGGTGACCACACATTATTCTGTATTCCGTCTGCCTTGTTCTTGCTCTTTTGGCTTGTCCACAGCCCCGCAAAGCCTTATTTTATATATTCCTTTGCACCCACAACAATGTCATCTGCAAATCTTGGATTGGCCAGTTTGCTGATATGGATGATTAAATTAGATTTATTAGTCACGTACATCAAAACATTCAGGGAAATGTGTTGTTTGAGGATGTGCGGGCGGGGGGCAACCCACAAGTGTCACCATGCTTCCTGTGAAACAGAATTGCCGGAATGTTCTGTAGGATAATGCACAGCCAACATACAACAAGACAGACTCAGCAACAATGATGCAAACTCCTTCCTGCCCCCCCCCACACACCTCCCATTGGGGATTACTGGTGGTTGGGCCTGCTGACTGCAGTCCTTAACCTCAATGATCTCAAGTCTTCATCAACTGACACCTGACCTCCATTGGATTTCAACTGGACCTGCCTACTGACCTCAGATTCCTCCTTCCTTGGAGCTGCTAATTGACCCTGGGGGTCTCCTCCCCCTCAACTTGCCAACTGACATCAGGAGCCACCATGGACCTGCCAGGGCCCTATCCCCCCATTCCCACCCTGGACCTGCCAGGGCCCTATCCCCCCATTCCCACCCTGGATCTGCCAGGGCCCTATTCCCCTATCCCACCCTGGTCCTGCCAGGGCCCTATCCCCCCATTCCCACCCTGGATCTGCCAGGGCCCTATTCCCCTATCCCACCCTGGACCTGCCAGGGCCCTATCCCTCCCTGGATCTGCCAGAGCCCTATCCCCCTGTCCCTCCCTGGATCTGCCAGGGCCCTATCCCCCTATCTCACCCTGCACCTGCCAGGGCCCTATCCCCCTATCTCACCCTGCACCTGCCAGGGCCCTATCCCCCTATCTCACCCTGCACCTGCCAGGGCCCTATCCCCCTATCTCACCCTGCACCTGCCAGGGCCCTATCCCCCTATCTCACCCTGCACCTGCCAGGGCCCTATCCCTCCCTGGATCTGCCAGAGCCCTATCCCCCTGTCCCTCCCTGGACCTGCCAGGGCCCTATCCCCCTATCTCACCCTGCACCTGCCAGGGCCCTATCCCCCTATCTCACCCTGCACCTGCCAGGGCCCTATCCCCCTATCTCACCCTGCACCTGCCAGGGCCCTATCCCCCTTTCTCACCCTGCACCTGCCAGGGCCCTTTCCCCCTATCTCACCCTGCACCTGCCAGGGCCCTATCCCCCTATCTCACCCTGCACCTGCCAGGGCCCTATCCCCCCATTCCCACCCTGGATCTGCCAGGGCCCTATTCCCCTATCCCACCCTGGATCTGCCAGAGCCCTATCCCCCTGTCCCTCCCTGGACCTACCAGGGCCCTATCCCCCTATCTCACCCTGCACCTGCCAGGGCCCTATCCCCCTATCTCACCCTGCACCTGCCAGGGCCCTATCCCCCTATCTCACCCTGCACCTGCCAGGGCCCTTTCCCCCTATCTCACCCTGCACCTGCCAGGGCCCTATCCCCCTATCTCACCCTGCACCTGCCAGGGCCCTATTCCCCTATCCCTCCCTGGATCTGCCAGGGCCCTATCCCCCTATCTCACCCTGCACCTGCCAGGGCCCTATTCCCCTATCCCTCCCTGGATCTGCCAGGGCCCTATCCCTCCCTATTCCCCTATCCCTCCCTGGATCTGCCAGGGCCCTATTCCCCTATCCCTCCCTGGATCTGCCAGGGCCCTATCCCTCCCTATTCCCCTATCCCTCCCTGGATCTGCCAGGGCCCTATTCCCATATCCCTCCCTGGATCTGCCAGGGCCCTATCCCTCCCTATTCCCCTATCCCTCCCTGGATCTGCCAGGGCCCTATTCCCCTATCCCTCCCTGGATCTGCCAGGGCCCTATCCCTCCCTATTCCCCTATCCCTCCCTGGATCTGCCAGGGCCCTATTCCCATATCCCTCCCTGGATCTGCCAGGGCCCTATCCCTCCCTATTCCCCTATCCCTCCCTGGATCTGCCAGGGCCCTATCCCTCCCTATTCCCCTATCCCACCCTGGATCTGCCAGGGCCCTATTCCCCTATCCCACCCTGGACCTGCCAGGGCCCTATTCCCCTATCCCTCCCTGGACCTGCCAGGGCCCTATTCCCCTATCCCTCCCTGCATCTGCCAGGGCCCTATTCCCCTATCCCTCCCTGGATCTGCCAGGGCCCTCTGCCTCCCTATTCCCCTATCCCTCCCTGGATCTGCCAGGGCCCTATTCCCCTATCCCTCCCTGGATCTGCCAGGGCCCTATTCCCCTATCCCACCCTGGACGTGCCAGGGCCCTATTCCCCTATCCCTCCCTGGATCTGCCAGGGCCCTATTCCCCTATCACTCCCTGGATCTGCCAGGGCCCTATCCCTCCCTATTCCCCTATCCCTCCCTGGATCTGCCAGGACCCTATCCCTCCCTATTCCCCTATCCCACCCTGGATCTGCCAGGGCCCTATTCCCCTATCCCACCCTGGACCTGCCAGGGCCCTATTCCCCTATCCCTCCCTGGATCTGCCAGGGCCCTATTCCCCTATCCCTCCCTGGACCTGCCAGGGCCCTATCCCTCCCTATTCCCCTATCCCTCCCTGGATCTGCCAGGGCCCTATCCCTCCCTATTCCCCTATCCCACCCTGGATCTGCCAGGGCCCTATTCCCCTATCCCTCCCTGGATCTGCCAGGGCCCTATTCCCCTATCCCTCCCTGGATCTGCCAGGGCCCTATCCCTCCCTATTCCCCTATCCCTCCCTGGATCTGCCAGGGCCCTATTCCCCTATCCCTCCCTGGATCTGCCAGGGCCCTATCCCTCCCTGGATCTGCCAGGGCCCTATTCCCCTATCCCTCCCTGGATCTGCCAGGGCCCTATCCCTCCCTATTCCCCTATCCCACCCTGGATCTGCCAGGGCCCTATTCCCCTATCCCTCCCTGGATCTGCCAGGGCCCTATTCCCCTATCCCTCCCTGGATCTGCCAGGGCCCTATCCCTCCCTATTCCCCTATCCCTCCCTGGATCTGCCAGGGCCCTATTCCCCTATCCCTCCCTGGATCTGCCAGGGCCCTATTCCCCTATCCCTCCCTGGATCTGCCAGGGCCCTATCCCTCCCTATTCCCCTATCCCTCCCTGGATCTGCCAGGGCCCTATCCCTCCCTATTCCCCTATCCCTCCCTGGATCTGCCAGGGCCCTATCCCTCCCTATTCCCCTATCCCACCCTGGATCTGCCAAGGCCCTATTCCCCTATCCCTCCCTGGACCTGCCAGGGCCCTATCCCTCCCTATTCCCCTATCCCTCCCTGGACCTGCCAGGGCCCTATTCCCCTATCCCACCCTGGACCTGCTGAATGACCTCAGCCCCACAAGCCCACCGACCTCGGGGGCGGGGGGAGACCTGTCACTTCCTTAGAAAATTCAATTTATTCCTCTCCTTCCTTTCTGTCCAAGAACCAGTTCTCCATCTGCATCATTATATTACTCCAGATTTTGTTCTTCCATCTTAAACTAGCTTCCTGTTCAGAAACACATCAAAAGCACTCAAGAAATCCACATACACCACATCTCTCTTAATCAGATTATATCCTGAAATAGCTCTTAAACTCTTAAAGTTAATGTCAGCTTTTTTCTTGATTAGTCCGTATTGAATCTGTTCAATCCTTTTATTATTGTCAGTGTGTTATAACTTCTGTTTTAACTTCCAGCATTTTCCCTCCCATTGATGTTTGGCTACCAAATCAATAGTTCCCTGTTTTCTCTCTCATATAGTTCAAAAATAGTCAGGCCGTGTTTGCCACCTGCAAGAACAAATGTGGGATCTACAGAACCCTGCAAGGTGACACTCAAACCACTATTGTTTTTAAAACCACTTCTATCAAAATTCAGGTCCTTGGAATTCATAAGCTTTTTAGCTCATCAATTCTTCAGCTCTAATTATTTTTTGATGTATAGTTATTTCAGTTCATGCTTCTGACCCCTTTCCAATATGTATAATGGCATTGATTCATTATTGTCACATGTGCCAGGATACAGTGAAAAGCTTCTCTTGTGTAATGTTTATACAGATTAGATCATTACACAGTACATTGAGCTAGAATAAGGTAAAACAATAAAATGTAAAGGCTACTGAAAAGACAAAGTGCAGGAATTTTGTGTGGCTTCTACCATTAAGACAAACACAAGGTAATTGTTTAATCCTCTGGTGTTTCCTATTCCCCGATGTCTGTCTGTAAGGGGCAGCATTTGTCTTGCCACTCTTTCCTCTTTCTATTTCTATAAAAACTTGTATCCTCTTTTGCTTCTGTTCTGTATGTATTTGTCTTTTACCTTGACTAATTCTTTACTAAGAACACGCCTGCTTCTCACAAGCATCATCAGGATTGAACCTGGACCCACAGGGGCTGGGCAGCAGTAGCTCTAACAGCTGTGCTATATGCCATCCACAGCAATTATTGCAAAGGGTTTACAAGGCAAGTTGTTTGTTGGTCCATTTTGCTAGAGGGTTGGAGTACAAACGTAGATCAGTCATATTGGCAGCATCTACAATATTTTGTGGAGCTTTGACTTGATGGCTGAAGAAATGCTTGCCTATGAGGGGGTAGCTTAAATTTAGCAGATTCCTGCAATAAGATTTTTCCTTTGAAGAGAGATTGAGTAGAATATGTTAACTGACAAAAGGTCAGAATGACAGATGGCTCACAGAATGTGCAGGAATTAAGGATGACGAGCTCCTAAGAGGCTGAGTTTTCTGGCTTAGTTGCAGAGTTTAAAAGTAGGGAAAAGTTGCTGAGCACAATTTGGACCTTGTGAGAAATTACTGAGGTGATTGTAAATCTTTGGACTGCTTTATTGCAAAGAACTGTGGATCATTCAAACTTTGTACACTAGGAGAATTGGGGATTATGGAAACAGGTGGGAGAATGGATTGAGTTGTTCAACTATGAACAGCCTGATTGGAGGAAAAGACAAGAGAAGCCTTGAACCCCCTATCCAGTCCTTCCAAGGACACAATTTAAATCCCAGCTACAGCAGCTTGAACTGCAATATCTTCTGTTACCACAAGCTTCCCAAAATGGGATAACTTCTCTTTATATTGTTGAGTGTCAAAATTCACAATCAAAACTGAAGACAAATTTTTAAATGTGATCAGAATGTATTTGATAGAAAATCCCTTTGTAACCTGTGAGATAAATAGTTCAGAGCTATTATAGTGCATTTTAGCAACACATACAAAATGCTGGTGGAACGCAGCAGGCCAGGCAGCATCTATAGGAAGAAGTACAATCGACATTTCGGGCCGAGACCCTTCGTCAGGAGTTCCACCAGCATTTTGTGTGTGTTGCTTGAATTTCCAGCATCTGCAGATTTCCTCGTGTTATAGTACATTTTAGGTTGCTTTAAATGTTTGTCACTGCATTATGTAAAACAAGATGTATTAATTACAATTTAATAAATTCAAATTAGCACCAACATTGCTGGTCATTTATGTTCATCCCAATTTGTTATATACAACGGTTTTCTCTTTCTTATAATGTGACTTATTTGGAAGATGTTGCTCGAATGTTCAGGTATTTTTTAATAACTGTTCTCTTTTGTGTATCAAATACAGGTTGATAGATCACTGCCGAGGTTTTCACGAGGGGCAAGTTTGGTCACAGCAATTTGAAAAGAAAGGTTTATAATTTATACAGGCAGCCCCCAGGTTATGATGGTGTTTTCATTCCTAGAACTATTCCTAACTGAAACCAAAAAGGTGGAAATAAATTTTTTAAAATCGTCATGTGGGAGAGGAGCACACAAACAGCTGTGCCAGGAGAGTGAGCCGGTACAGGGAGAGCAGCTGCCGGCTGACTCGAGTGAACGAGTGACTCTGCTCAGTACTCAGCTCTGCTCGGCTCAGCTCAACCCCTTGTGGTTTGGGGGATGAGGTTTGTGTGGGAGAGAGAGAGGCAGCACGTCAAAGCGCTGGCAGAAGATGCTTGCAGTCCCATGGTAGAGAGAAAAATTCATCCTGCTGGTCTCCCAAATGCTTGTTAAAATGAGTCCACTAACAACACTGGAGGTGGGGTGGTGGGGGGGGATTGTGGAATCTGTAGTGATGAAGCAAAATAACACTATAGACATTTTATTTACCTGTTTGCAGTTCACTGGATACATTTAACTTACTTTTGAATTCAATCATGAAAACCTGCTGCTTAAAGAAAGCTAATCAAAAATGACCTATATTTCTCATAAAAACATCATTTTAATATTATTTCATTTTAGGTGCCAACAGCCAGTGCAGCAGTGGAGGGAACCTCTGCACTAAATAGAGTTCGATGGGCATCAACTGGCAGAGAGGTGGCAGTTGGAGATTCAGAAGGACATGTATGGGTTTATGATGTCAGTGAGGTAACTAACAAACATTTCTTTATAATTGTCTTTGAAATCATTTTAGTAAGTCTGATTTGCTGTTATTTGTATGTCTCTGAATTTCTGACATTTCACATCTTAAGTCTTGGAAAAGCATTTTTACACTTGTGTTCTACTCGAATACAAAGGACAAGTATGTTTGCATATACCCGCACCAAGTTTTTATATATGCTGATTTAATGCCACACTTTATGTACACACTTCTGACAATCAGCTATGACTACAGATTACCACTTGCTCTCTTCTTGGGCAGTCCCTCTGGATTGAGGATGGCATTTCTGCTGAGCTAGCTAATGAGGATAATGTGGCAATTGCAGACCCTTCAACAGTGTAGATAAAAATGGCCTATGAGACAGCTTTTGAACTGGTATCCTATCACTATAATGCAGGGCTCCTGTAGAACCTCCTTGCATGGCCTCGAGGTCTCTCAATACTAGTCCAAATGCTCTTTCTCAAACTTGAGTGGATTCGAGGTTCCTGAGAATTGTTACGTATTCGGGCAACAATAATATAGATGAGTTAGGCAAGGGGTTTTATAACGAATAACACGTTTATTAAACACTGATAACAAACCCCCTTCAAATGTAAACAAACCCAAACAATGGTCCGAGCTCAGCTGCTGGCAGCTGGTCAGACAGTTCTTAATAGCTTTGCAGTCTCAAACAGTCTTTAAAGTAGTATTGAAAAAAACAGTTCTCCAAAGCGAATTGCCGAATGAAAACAGTTCAAAGAACGATATGCCGACAGTTCAAAAGCTCACGGTACTTTTAAAAGGAGAGACTTTTTAAAGCGATGTAAATTCTCTTCCACGTCGATGTCCTTCGATTCCCAGCGTCGAACTCCCACGTCGAATTTTATTAAATATAACAACTTAAAGTGACTGACCTTCCTTCCAAAATATTCTCAATCTCCCGCTTTTTCCAGCAGAGACTATCGTGAGAATAGTAACCGAAATCCTTCCGAATGAGGATCACACAAGGTCGAAGTCAATCCATCGAAAATCGATTCTTCTCTTCACTCTCCATTTTCCAAACTTTTCTTCACTCTCCCTTAGCAAAGAAACCGTTGGCTCTGACCCTTTTAAACTTCAGGCATTAATAAAACTTCATTTTTAACTAAACTGCGTCATCACATTAAATCACACAGTAACATGAAGTCATCTTGGCAAATCCAGCCACGAACTGCCCCACCTGACAGGGTGGGTCTTCCTTTTATACCCTGTAGAAAAAACCTGTCACATGACCTCTACTGGCGGGAAAATGACATCACTCCACCATTACCTCATGTCCAGTATAACTTCAACCCCAGTCACGTGACAAGGGTACCACTGTCACGTGTCACGGGTACGTAACAGAATCAACAGGAATGTTGCATTTCACAACAGTAATCTCTCATTCAATGTCAGCATTCCAAAGAGCTGATTATTGACTTCAGGAGGAAGAAGCTGGAGGTCCGAGAGCCAGTCCTCATCGGGGGATCAGAGGTGGAGAGGGTCAGAAACTTTGAATTCCTCAGTGTTATCATTTCAGAAGATCTGTCCTGGGTCCAGCATGTAAGTGCCATTACAAAGAAAGTAGGGTAGCACCTCTACTTCCTTAGAAGTTTGCAAAGATTCAGGATGTCATCTAAAACTTTGACAAACTTCTGTGGATGTGCGATGCAGAGTATATTGTCTGTTTGTTTCATGTCCTGGTATGGATGCACCAATGCCCTTGAACAGAAATACCTACAAAAAGTAGTGGATACAGACTAGTCCATCATTGGTGAAGCGTTTCCTCCCCCCTCCCCACCACCATTGAGCACATCCACATGGAGCGCTGTTGCAGGAAAGCAGCATCCATCATCAAGGACCCACCTACCATTCAGGCCATGCTCTCTTTACACTGCTGTCGTCAGGAGGAAGGTGCAGGAGCCAGAGAACCCACACCACCAGGTTCAGGAACAGTTATTACCCCTCAACCATCAGGCTCTTGAATCAAAGGGGATGACTTCACTCGCCCCATCACTGAACAGTTCCCACAATCTACGGACTCACTTTCAAGGACTTTTCCATCTCATGTTCTTGACATTTATTGCTTATTAATTTGTTATTAATATTATTTCTTTCTTTCTTTCTTTCTGTATTTGCACAATTTGATTTTGCACACTAGTTATCTGTCTTGTTGGGTTTGGTCTTTCATTGACATTTATTGCTTATTAATTTGTTATTAATATTATTTATTTTTTATTTCTTTCTTTCTGTATTTGCACAATTTGTTTTTTGCACACTGGTTGTTTGTCCGTCTTGTTGGGTTTGGTCTTTCATTGATTCAGTTGTGTTTCTTGTATTTACTTGAATGCCTACAAGAAAATAAAATTTCAACATTGTATGTGGTGATAGTAAATTTACTTTGAACTTTGTATGCATTGACTATATCCTTGAACCCTAACCCCAACCCTATTTTTAAGAGGAACAAACACAAAAAGCTGGAGGAACTCAGTAGGTCAGGCAACGTTTATGGAGAGAGATGAAGAATTGACCTTTCAGGCTGAGACCCTTCACCTGGCTGGAATGGAAAGGGGAAAAAGCCAGAATAAGAGGGTAGGAGGGCGGGAAAGAGAATAAGCTGGAAGGTGACAGATGAGGCCAAGTTAGGGGAAAAGTAGGTGGGTGGGGAGGTGGGAATGAAGCGAGAAGCTGGGAGGTGATGGGTGGAAGAAGTAAATGGCAGACGAAGAAGGAACCTGTTAGCAGAGGAGAGTGGACCATGGGAGAAAAGGAAGGAGGAGGGGCACCAGAAGAAGGTGTAGGGTAGGTGTGGAGAAGACAAGGGGTAAGAGGGGAGCTAGAATGGAAAAGGTGGTAGTTTCAAAATGACCAGAAGTTAGTGAAATCAGTATTCATGCTGTTGGGTTGGAGAGTACCTAGACAAAATATGAGTTGTTGCTTCTCCAATCTGAGACTGGCTTCACCGTGGCAGTAGAGAAGCCCATGGACTGACATGGCAGAATATTAATGGGAAGTGGAATTAAAATGGGTAGACACCAGGAGAGCCCACCTTTTCTAGTGGAGAGAGCAAAGCTGTTTGATGAATCCGTCCCCAGTCTACATTGGGTCTCTTTGATGTAGAGGATATAAGCTATTTCTTAAGAATTCATTCTATACTTTTTTTTTTAAGGATTCTGCTTTTCTCTATTCTGACATATGAGGCCATTTCCTTTATTGGCTTCCAACAGATGAATCTCGTCACCACCCCCACCCCACCAACTTCCCCATATCCTTGCAATTTGTTCTTTATTACATGCCCAGTAAATCTCCTCTCATTCTTTTACCACGTACATTGTGGTACTTTTATAGTTGGCAATGAACTTACTAGCAAGTTTTGGGGACGTGGGAACAAACTTGCATAGTGATTGGGAGAACATGCAAACTTCACATGCATGTCAGGATCAAACCCAGATTCCTGGAGTTGAGAGCTTGTACCATCATTTTCATTTTATTAAATATGAGAGAAGTTTGTTCCTTTCAGCATTTAGATGAGTTTTAGAAACCTGATAAAAGTGCCTGTCATGTTTTATCAAGATTGATTTTAAGTGAATACAATAATTAATAACATGCATTTGAAAATAAAAGTAATTGACAGTGTAAAACAGAAATTTTCAGAGTTTTAATTTTAATTTTGTATTTCTTCCTTTATCCTCATTATGTTTATAGTAATCATGATAAACAAGATAGATTCAGGAAATGGGGATCTGTTCGTTGGAATTTAATACAAAATTTTGTAAATCAAAGTTTCTCCAAACATTTTTAGTAACTATAGAAACTTGGACATGCATTTTATGATGTACTCAATATGCATTGCCTTTCAATTTTGTTTTTCCTCCTGATTTCAAAGTCTTTATGGAACAGGATCTGGCATTACTTTGTGCCTGATTTAAAACAGTCTTCTATCAACGTCCAGATTTTATCAGAGAAAATACTAGCATGAAGGGGCAATTGTGTAGAATTAGTGACACTATAAAGACTACTTTTCAATAGCAAAATTTAATTTTAATGCCTAAGCTGTTTAATATCAAATATCATATAAGAAAATGAGGTAGGAATAATTTTTTTCCTTTTATTCTGTGTGTGTGTTATATAGCAATAGTGATAGATGTGGCAATCCTGAATGACAGTAACATCAGGAAGAAAGAATATGAGAAACTGAAGAAATACCAGGGCTTGAAAGAGCAGATAGAAGAGGATGTGGAAGGTTATATATGTATAAACCATTTTCTTAAAACACTTCCATTTCCCATCGGCCACCAACTTGGCTTTACTTTGTATAACAGCTTCTCTAGTGTATGTATTTAAATAAATGATTCCTTGAATCGTTTTGGAGGATAATTCTGCACCCTTTCCAAAGCTTTCATGTGTCCTGAATTACGATGCCAAAACTAGACCAGTCTCCAGTTGTAGCTTAATTAGTGTGTAATAAAGTTTCATCATGATCTTATTTTTGTATCTGGCCTTCCAGATGCTACTTTAACCATTTTCTCAATCTTCCCTTGTACATACTGTACATTCTAAGATCTCTGTCCATGAACCCCTAACCTCCTTCAGAACTGTGTCCTCCAACCCTGCTGCAGAGAGTTTAGCTAGAGAATAATGATTTTTGTGCTAAATAGCAAGCATATCTTCCAATCTGTTTCTCCCTATTCATTTTAAAAAAAATGTATGTGACTAATAGAAATAATTACTATTGAGATGTGTAGATAGAGAAGCATTTTAATTTTAAAAATTCTTGCCCTATTTATTGATGAAAATCTGCAATCTACTAAGAGTATGATCTTAGTCTGGGACAACTGTTCCGAATTAAAATTTCTGAAACCTGGAGCAGTATATATATGTAAATTTATAGTGCAAATAAAACTTGTGTAATAGAGGGTCAGGTGATGAATTGATCTAGAGTAAAACTACATCCTGGGTCTCCATTTCCATAAATTTTTTTAACAGTTGAGACAGTTACATCAGAGAATTCTATCATAATCAGTTGTTCAATCAGGATGGAATGTAAAGGCATAGACGTCATTCAGCAACTGTGCAGAGTGTGGCTGAGACCAAATCTGAATTGCTACAGAACAGTTTTCTTATTGTTTTTTGTATTTCCTTATGACATGGAATGAAGTTATTTTGGTACATTGAAAATGGAAATTTGAGTTCATAAACCACTTGGTGCTCAAAATGTGCTGCCTCTACACTGGTGAAATTAAGCATAGGTTAGGTGATTGTCTTGTAGAGCATCTGCGTTCTGTCTGCAATGTTCAGCCTGAATTTCTAGTTGCACATTATTTTAATTCCTTACTACTTTTACACTGGTCTCTCTATCCACAGTCTTCTCCATTACTCTGGAGAGGCTAAAAGCAATAAGCAGCTTCCAGCCAATTGATGTAAATATCAAATTGTCCAATTTTTGGGTAAGCCACATGCCCAAATTTCACATTCAGCCAGATATTGGGTTTTCTATTCTTCGACTTACATTATAAATATTGTAAACAAACAGCAGACATTTTGCCGGAGAAACTTAGCGAATTGAGCAGCATCTGTGGGAGGAAAGGAATTGTTGACTTTCCGGGTCGAAACTCTGCACCTGCAATATCTTCCTGAAACTTTAACCACATTGTAAATAAGCAACCCTGTTTCTCTATTAATTAGAAGTAGTTGATTTGTGATGCCTTTTGGAAATAATTTATTTGAATGAATTAAGTGTGGGTGTGTGTCTGTCCGCCAGTAAGTTCTGGTTTTGTTTCCTTCTGTATTTAAGAATGATTACCCATACATTGGCCAACGTCTATGAAGGTGTAAATCAGTAGCGGTGATGTTTTATTATTTTTCTGTCTCCTTGTGGGATGCCGCTCAACCTGCATCAAGTAGTTCACCATCCAGGTTTAGCTCTGCTAATCTATTTCCAGTATCTCCAGTAGGGCAAAGATCACTGGCTTCCTTCTTTTTGCATTTTCACTTGGCTTTACAAAGGACAAGTCATTCTCCATGGCCTCAAATCTAATAATGTTTACATCCTTATCAATCCTTCCTGACCAGATGCTAGCACGTTCTCTGACCTCACCCAATCTCACCTGAAGTAATTGCCCCTTTGGCATACAGCTATCCATTCCCTTGAATTTGTTTTCCTGGGCATTGTGTGCATTTTCCATTCCACTGCGCTGGCTGTCTAAGCTCGGCAATTTTCTCATTATTCTTATGCAGTTGTCAAAGTCATCACGAGAACTTTCTTCACAACTCCGTTAGCTTGTAATTTTTGAAATAAATGTTTCAGACTGCACTTTAGCGTAGGTGTAGAGGAGGAATAGAACTGTTTTAGATTTTTTTGTATGCAACTCTTAGCACACATGTTTATGAAGAGAAGATAGCCACTAACTCTTTGTAAGGTAATCTTTACCACCTGGTCAGGCAGATGGTGGCCAAATGTAGACATCTGAAGCTATAGATCAGCAGTTTAATGGCCACAATAAAATCTGATTCTCAATCACTCACTGTTGTGTGAGAATCTTCATTTAAAATACAGTACATTGAAGCAATTAAATTCAGCATAATTTCAGCAGAAATGTTATTGCACATTCCGACTCCCTTTCTAATGACAGGTACATTATTGTGTGATCCTAATACAAGCATATCATAACTTTCACTCTCAAATTAGCTTAACTGCTGTAGAGATATATTTCTGAGCCATTACTGGATTGTGATGGGGGAATTCTTAGGGGGATTCCTGTTGGACAGCATTTCAGTGTCCTTACTGATCTTGTCAGTGAGATAGAATCAGGCCTGGCTGTAATGCGTCAGAGTACAACAAAGTCTGGCATTGCTATCTTAGTTTGCATGGGATGGTTGATAAAGCATTTCAACCAATGACTGGTTAATAGTAAAGGAGTAGTTGGGGGTGGGGGCATGAATAAATATGACTCTCAGCAAACAATAAGTTTATTGTATAACAGTCTAATTCAGTAAATAGCTTCTTTAAGGAGCAGAGAAGACAAATTATTACAATTTCATAATGAAAGTGGGGTACCTCCTCTGGAAAATGCGGTGTATGAGGACTATTCAACTGTAAGCCTTATATGAAAAATAAATCTCGGTTAATTATAGGAATATGTTCAAGTTTGATTGACAGGAATTACTCAAGTCATCTGGTAAGCTATAGCACTGTCACCATATGCAGTCATAAATGTCCTATCTTCAAAGGCAAGTTTGAATGGAGTTCGCTTAATAAATTTGAGTTCTGGGAGGCGAATTGCCCTTGCATTTAGTGTATTGGCTTAGGTAATGGCTTCTTGGCAAATTTTAAAACAACGTACAATTCCTGCTGAGATGACCAGAAATGCTGACAAAATGCAAGTGGTTTTATATAACCACATCTCTGCTGCTGGATAAACTGGGCCGCAGTTAAATCCTTCTATTCCACTGACTATGGAATCAAACCTTTTTTTTTAAACAGAAGAGCTTTGATATTTTTTTTGTTTTTCCTATTAAGAGAAATTTAAGCCTAGTATACTTCAATGCCATCTCTATTTCCCTCAGCATTGCCTTTAGTTTCCTGCAGTAACCATCTTCGGGGTACTCTTTTGAATACAAATACTAAGTTGTGTCAAATTATGGGGATTTTTTTGGCCTGCAGGCCTACATCCACTAGGGAGTAGGTCGAGACTAGCCAAACTTGCATCATATATGACCTTTACACCAAGCCTCCGGAGTATCGTCCTATTTGTTTCTGCTAAATTTGCTTCCATAAGAATGAAAGAATGGCTTCTTGTCTAAATTCCATAACAGGAAAGTGCAGAATCCTGAAGTTTCCTGACATATATTATATAGTTGATAACTTATGGTTGTTAAGCTACATATATTTAAGGCCAGTGGTTTAGCAATGTGCCAAGATATAGTAATTAAACTCTTAAATGTTTTATTCTTGTAACGTGCTTTTATTCATGTTATACAGTAATCTTGACTAATCAGTTTATAAACTACAGTTTGATGTTTAGTGCACAGAATAAAAATAAAACAGGAAATGAGGAAACTCTAAAAACTTGAGATTTTCTAAAAGGTGAAGCTCTTCTACGTTATTCTCATTCACAGCAATTGGCAATCCCTCACAGTGATGAATGGGCTCGTTTTGCTCGGACCTTGGTGGAAATCCGGGCTAACCGGGCAGATGCTGAAGAAGAAAGTGTAGTTGAACTGTCTGCGCAGCTGTAAGCATTTGTCTACACCCAATGCCTTGTTCACCCAATGATGCCATCCGAGATATGCCAGTGTAAAGTGCCATTTAAGATGAAAAGCTGCTGCTATTATTTTTTTCTGTTTCGCACTTCTTTATAAAATGTTAAGTGTTCAAAAGCCATATTGCAAATTGAAATAAACTTCTGGGTTCTGTGTTGTTAAATGGGTGTTAAATTCTAAAACTATACAGTAAATACTTATTAATGCGTTGTAATTAGATGGTTTTATTTGATGACATGAACCAATAGTTAAATTTTGTGTTGGCAGGCTTGTATGCTATAGATCTATTAAATCCATATGATGTGCAGATGTAGCAAGTCATGCTGTAAAAAAGTAAGCCAAGAATTTCAAATGTGGTGTTTTGAAATGTGCATTCATAGTGCACACATTATGAATGGTTGTACTGAGTTAGGTTGCTTCATATTTATTAAACTACTGTATGGAAATTCTAGAAAATGATTAAACTAATTTAGAACATGTGCCATCTTTGTTGTCTCTGTGCTTTTCAGTTTTTCTCAGTAAGCTGAAATATTTAGCTTTCATTTAAGAGAACACTTCAAACCATCACCCAAATCATATGGTAGTAGCTCTCATTTAAATAGGAGTTTTAAAAGTTCCAGTATATTTGCTATACCATCACTGTCATCTGCATTCTACTAAATAAACTAATACTATGGCTTGAGTTAACAGCGTGACCTAAATCTACTTCAAGGTTTGAATATTAATGACCATCTCTCATGGAATCTGACTTTTTGTGTTAAGCATGTTTTGCTGTGGTTAAATGAAGACACAAAGTGGATGTTGTGGTTTTCAATTCAGCCCTTCTAGCTTCACGACCCCAATGTGATTTTTGGCTGATCCTTGTTTTAATGTCATTTACCCTTGACGTATTTTGTTTCTGGAAATGTTACCCCATTATATATGATATCCTGGCATCTAACACCTTCTGCGTTGGAGAATTTGTCAGGTTCACTACTCTCTCTGAATTTTCTCCTCATATTTGTTCTCATTGTCCTTGTAATTTTGGACTGTGACTACTTAATCTGGATCCTACAGCCAGGGCAAACAACCTCTTTGCTGTCTATCTAGTTCTATCAGAATTTTGCATATTTCAGGGAAACGTAGGGTAAATTTAATTATGTACAATTCTCCTCCAAAGTTACATGCTCTCTTTGTACATTAAGGTTTCACAATACTATTAAAATGCTTATTCCTAATTGAAATACATGTGAGGTCAGTGTATAGAGAAGGAAAATGATAAAAATGTCTGACTTTAAGCAGTGGTTATATAAAAATATGCACTGACTTTTATAAAAGTGAACTTGGTTCTATAAGGACTTCATAAAATATCTAAATACAATTGGTAGTATTGTAGTAAACTATGGCCTACTAGGCCTTGCAATATGGATAATGCCTCTTCCTATATGCACTTCTGTTGAAGAGCAGTACAGGGAGACAAGGTTTAGAAACAACTTCATTCAAACATTTAATTCAACTTCTAAGCTATCATCACCTTTAGTGACAAGTATTCAACATGCAGGCTATTGTATTTGACAAATTAGGCAGTATTGTAGGATGTTATAATAAGAATTTGAGTTCAATATATGAAAACATGCTCCCAAATGTGTTACTTGTAGATATCAGCCAGTCTATAAACATCCGTACGTTGGGTGTTCTAACTGAAATAAAAAGAAAATGCTTGAAATTTCAGCAGGCCTGGTACCATCAAGGTACAAGAAACTGATACAGATGGCCCCCCTTCTCCCATCTCCAACTCTCCTTCTCTTCTTGGACTCGGACTCCCCTGTCACTTCTTGGGTCCTCCCACCTTCCTTCGCTGGACACACAATCCAGCTGCCTTCCTTTGATGCCACCAGCACTCCTCCCCTTCAGACCCCAGCTGTAATCCCTGCCCTCTCTTCACCATTCCCTCTAACCTTCCCTTCTTTGAGACAGATCATTCTGTCCTCGGCAAGGTCCTTTCCTTTGTTGCCCCTTCACCTGCACCTCAGTGAGTTTTTCACCTGCCATAATGTCAATCTCTTCCTCTTCTTGGACACCCCACTCTGGTTCTCTGCTTGCTCTGGATCCTTTCATGTCTAATTGCCCACAAGGCATCAACTAGCCTGACTTCACTCCTCTCTCCTCCTAGAAACTTGCCCCTGTGGAACGCACTGTCCTGCATTCTTTCTGCACCAATCCCAACCTTACCATCAAACCTGTAAAGGGGGTGCTAATGTAGTGTGACAGACTGACCTCTACCTTACTGAGGCCAGGTAGCAACTCTCAGACACCACCTCTTATTTGCCCCTTGATAGGCACCCCACTCTGGGCCATCAGAAAATTGTATTCAACACCATCACTAGCCTCATCAACCTTGGAGAGCTCCCATCCACTGCCACCAACTTCACAGTTCTGTTACTCTGCACTGTTCATTTCTACCTCCTACCCAAGATTAACAAACCTGGCTGTCCAGGTGGGCCCATTATTCCTGCCTGTGCCTGCTCCTGCCCCACTGAACTTGTGTCCACGTGCCTCGACTCCATTCTAGCCCCCTTGGTTCAGTCCTTCCCCACTTGCATCCATGACACTTCACATGCTCTCAATCTCCTCAACTACATTCAATTCCTCGGCCCTGACCACATCATTTTCACCATGGATGTCCTGTTTCCGTACACTTCTACCCCCATCAAGAAGGTTTTAAAGCTCTCTGCTTTTTTCTCAACTAAAGACCCTACCAGTTCTCCTCCAGCACCACCATCCTCCATTCTGGAAGAACTGGTACTCACCATTGGCAATTTTTCATTTGACTCTCTTGAAACTCAATAGGTAGCCATAGGCACCCGTATGGGCCCCAGCCATGACTGCCTTTTCAGTGCCTAAGAGAAAAGTACATGTTCCAAGCATTATTTGGTGATGCTTCCCAATTTTACTTCCGCTGCAACGATGACTACTTTGATGCTGTTTTATGCATCCATGTTGAGTTTGTTAATTACATCAACTTTGCTTTCAACTTCTACTCAGTTCCCAGGATGAGGCTTTCCTTTCCTTTCCAGGGCATCAGAGATGTCCTCCTTCAGTGAACAGTGTTTCCCTTCTTCCATCATTGATGCAGTCTTCCAACTTAACCTCCTCCATTTCCCAGACATCCACGCTCACCCCCATCTTCCAGCTGCCTTTAACAACGATGGAGTTGCTCTTCACCTACCACCAAACATACCCCTACCCCCACTCTCTACAGGGATCACTGCCTCCATGACTCCCTTGTCCATTTGTCCCTTTCTGACACACTTCCCTGTATGTGTCAGAAATGCTACACCTGCTTATTCACCACCTCCCTCACCTCCATTCTGGGCTCCAAACTGTCCTTCCAGGTGAGACAGCCTTCATCTGTGAATCTGAATTGGGGTCGTCTGTTGGATCCACTGCACTTTCCTCTACAATTGGTGAGGCCCAACTTAAACTGGGAGATTGCTTTGTCAAGCACCTCTGCTCCATCTGCCAAAAACGGAATTTCCTAGTGGCCAACCATTTTAATTCCTGCCCCAGTTCCGGTTCCGACACATCAGCCTTCTCTTTTGTCACGATGAGTCCGCTCTCAGGGTGGAGGAACAACACCTCATATTCCATCTAGGTAACCTCCAACTTGATGGCATGAACATTGATTACTTCTTTTGGTAATTTTCTTTTAAACCTCCTCCTTCCCTCTTCTATTCCCCACTCTGGCCGCTCTCCTCTCCTGCCTATCACCTCCCCTTTACCAATCCCAACCTGGCTTCACCTATCACCTAGCTAATTCTTCTTCCCCTTCCTTTACTATTCTGGTGTCTTTCCCTCTTCCCTTTCAGTCCTGAAGAAGGGTCTCGGCCAAAACATTGACTGTTTATTTCTATAGATGCTGCCTGACCTGCTGAGTTTCTCTGCTGCTGCTGCTCTGGATTTCCAGCATCTGCAGAATCTCTGGTGTTTGTAGATATGTCAGTTCAGACAAACAAATCACTGGTCCAAATGTTGACATTTTTTGTGTTTTTACAGGTGCTGTCCGAATTGCTGAATATTGATGGGATTTTGTTCATATCTTTGGCAAAGATTAATTACAATTTTGTGATTGAATTCGTGGCATCACACTGAGCTGCATTTTGATTCCTGAAAGCTTTGCTAAAATTTATTATTCAGGAACTAAAACCAGCATGCATATTATCACAGCTAGCAGTTGAAATTCAGCCTCTGTTGCAAGTGCTAAACACCAGATGCAACAACGTACTTGTATTGGCCATGTTCTGCTGAGGCTGATAGAAATGCCTGTACTTTACTGCATGTGTTTAGTGCACACTGAAGAAAGTTAATTTATGCTCTTCAAAGACTTAGATGTGTGAAATAAGAATCACTGCACTATTTAAGACCATAAGATCTAGGAATAGAATTAGGCCATTTGGCCCATCTAGTCTGCTGTGCTGTTTCATCATGGATGATCCATTTTCTGTCTCAACACCAATATTCCTGCCATCTCCCAATATCCCTATCCCTTCATGCCTTGACTAATCAAGAAACTATCAACTTCTGCCTTAAATATACCCAATGATTTTGCCTCCACAGCTGCCTGTGGCAATGAATTCCACAGATTCACCACTCTCTGACTAAAGAATTTTCTCCTCATCTTCATTCTAAAAGAATGCCTCTCTATTCTGAAGCTGTCCTCTGGTCTTAGACGCCTCCACCAAAGGAACCATCCTCTCCACATCCACTCTATCAAGGCTTATCAACATCTGACAGGTTTCAATGAGGTTACCCCTTATTCTTCTGAATTCCAGTGAGCACAGCCCCAAGGCCACCAAATGCTCTTCATATGACGAGCTTTTCAATCTTAGAATCATTTTCGTGAACCTCTTTTTGAACCCTCTCCGATAACAGCGCATCCTTTCCTAGATTTCTTTCCTAGAATCCTTTCCTGATTGGCAACTAAATATTCCTGGATTTAGTTGCTTCAGGTGTGATAGAGTAGGAGGGGCCAGAGGAGGAGGTGTTGCATTGCTTGTCCGAGAAAATCTTATGGCGGTGCTTTGGAAGGATAGATTAGAGAGCTCCTCTAGGGAGGCTATTTGGGTGGAATTGAGGAATGGGAAAGGTGTAGTAACACTGATAGGAGTGTATTATAGGCCACCTAATGGGGAGCATGAGTTGGAAGAGCAAATGTGTATGGAGATAGCAGATATTTGTAGTAAACACAAGGTGGTGATTGTGGGAGATTTTAATTTTCCACACATAGATTGGGAAGCTCATTCTGTAAAAGGGCTGGATGGTTTAGAGTTTGTGAAATGTGTGCAGGATAGTTTTTTGCAACAATACATAGAAGTACCGACTAGAGATGAGGCAGTGTTGGATCTCCTGTTAGGGAATGCGATAGGTCAGCTGACAGATGTATGTGTTGGGGAGCACTTCGGGTCCAGTGATCACAATAGCATTAGCTTCAATATAATTATGGAGAAGGACAGGACTGGACCTAGAGTTGAGATTTTTGATTGGAGAAAGGCTAAATTTGAGGAGATGCGAAGGGATTTAGAGAGAGTGGATTGGGTCAAGTTGTTTTATGGGAAGGATGTAATAGAGAAATGGAGGTCATTTAAGGGTGAAATTATGAGGGTACAGAATCTTTATGTTCCTGTTCGGTTGAAAGGAAAGGTTAAAGGTTTGAAAGCGCCATGGTTTTCAAGGGATATTAGAAACTTGGTTCAGAAAAAGAGGGATGTCTACAATAGATATAGGCAGCATGGAGTAAAGGAATTGCTTGAGGAATATAAAGAATGTAAAAGGAATCTTAAGAAAGAGATTAGAAAAGCTAAAAGAAGATACAAGTTTGGTTTGGCAAATAAGGTGGAAGTAAATCCGAAAGGTTTCTACAGTTATATTAAAAGCAAGAGGATAGTGAGGGATAAAATTGGTCCCTTAGAGAATCAGGGTGGTCAGCTATGTGTGGAGCTGAGGAAGATGGGAGAGATTTTGAACTATTTCTTCTCTTCGGTATTCACTAAGGAGAAGGATATTGAATTGTGTAAGGTGTGGGAAACAAGTAAGGAAGTTATGGAACCTATGACAATTAAAGAGGTGGAAGTACTGGCACTTTAAAGAAATTTAAAAGTGGATAAATCTCCGGGTCCTGACAGGATATTCCCCAGGACCTTGAGGGAAGTTTGTGTAGAGATAGCAGGAGCTCTGACGGAGATCTTTCAGATGTCATTAGAAACGGGGATTGTGCCAGAGGATTGGCGTATTGCTCATGTGGTTCCATTGTTTAAAAAGGGTTCTAGAAGTAAGCCTAGCAATTATAGACCTGTCAGTTTGACATCAGTGGTGGGTAAATTAATGGAAAGTATTCTTAGAGATAGTATTTATAATTATCTGGATAGACAGGATTTGATTAGGAGTAGCCAGCATGGATTTGTGCGTGGAAGGTCATGTTTGACAAACCTTATTGAATTTTTTGAAGAAGTTACGAGGAATATTGACGAGGGTAAGGCAGTGGATGTAGTCTATATGGATTTCAGCAAGGCCTTTGACAAAGTTCCACATGGAAGGTTAGTTAAGAAGGTTCAGTCGTTAGGCATTAATGCTGGAGTAATAAAATGGATTCAACAGTGGCTAGATGGGAGATGCCAGAGAGTAGTGGTGGATAGTTGTTTATCGGGATGGAGGCCGGTGACTAGCGGGGTGCCTCAGGGATCTGTTTTGGGCCCAATGTTGTTTGTAATATACATAAATGATCTGGATGATAGGGTGGTAAATTGGATTAGTAAGTATGCCGATGATACTAAGGTAGGAGGTGTTGCGGATAATGAGGTGGGTTTTCAAAGCTTGCAGGGAGATTTATGCCGGTTAGAAGAATGGGCTGAAGGTTGGCAGATGGAGTTTAATGCTGAGAAGTGTGAGGTTCTACATTTTGGCAGGAATAATCCAAATAGAACATACAGGGTAAATGGTAGGCCATTGAGGAATGCAGTGGAACAGAGAGATCTAGGAATAACAGTGCATAGTTCCCTGAAGGTGGAGTCTCATGTAGATAGGGTGGTGAAGAAGGCTTTTGGAATGCTGGCCTTTATAAATCAGAGCATTGAGTACAGAAGTTGGGATGTAATGTTAAAATTGTACAAGGCATTGGTAAGGCCAAATTTGGAATATTGTGTACAGTTCTGGTCACCGAATTATAGGAAAGATATCAATAAATTAGAGAGTGCAGAGACGATTTACTAGGATGTTACCTGGGTTTCAGCACTTAAGTTACAGAGAAAGGTTGAACAAGTTAGGTCTCTATTCATTGGAGCGTAGAAGGTTGAGGGGGGATTTGATCGAGGTATTTAAAATTTTGAGAGGGATAGATAGAGTTAACGTGAATAGGCTGTTTCCATTGAGAGTAGGGGAGATTCAAACGAGAGGACATGATTTGAGAGTTAGGGGGCAAAAGTTTAAGGGAAACACGAGGGGGTATTTCTTTACTCAGAGAGTGATAGCTGTGTGGAATGAGCTTCCTGTAGAAGTAGTAGAGGCCAGTTCAGTTGTGTCATTTAAGGTAAAATTGGATAGGTATATGGACAGGAAAGGAGTGGAGGGTTATGGGCTGAGTGCGGGTAGGTGGGACTAGGTGAGATTAAGAGTTCGGCATGGACTAGGAGGGCCGAGATGGCCTGTTTCCGTGCTGTGATTGTTATATGGTTATGGTTATATGGTTATAGATAAGGGGCCAAAACTGCTATCAAAACTCCGTGCAGTCTCACCAGTGCTTTATAAAGCCTCAACATTACATCGTTGTTTTTATATTCTAGTCCTCTTGAAATGAATTTCAACATTTAATTTACCTTCGTCGCCACCAACTCAAACTGCAATTTAATCTTTAGAGAAACCTGCACATGGAGTCCCAAGTCCCAATTGAGCAACACACACAAAATGCTGGAGGAACTCAGCAAGCCAGGTGGCTTCTATGAAAAAGAGTACAGTTGATGTTTCAGGCCAAAACCTTTTGCAGGACTGGAGAAAAAAGCTGAGGAGCAGATTTAAAAGGTAGTGGGGGGGGGGGGGAAACGGTGGGAAGGGGAGGGAGAACCACCAGGTGATAGGTGAAACCTTGAGGGGGAGGAATGAAGTAAAGAGCTGAGAAGTTGATTGGTGAGATGAGGTGAGAGAGGGGAAAAGGGGATGCGAAGTGGAGAAGTAGGTGGGGGGGCCATTACTGGAAGTTTGAGAAATCGATGTTCATGCCATCAGGTTGGAGGCTACCCAAACGGAATATAAGGTGGTGTTCCTCCAAACTAAATGTGGCCTCATCATGACAGTGGAGGAAGCCATGGATGGACATATCAGAATGCGTAGTGGAATTAAAATGGGTGGCCACCAGGCGAAGCCACTTGTTTTGGCAGATGGAGTGTAGATGTTCAGTGAAGTGGTCTCCCAATCTATGTTCGGTCTCATCAAAGTATAGGAGGCCACAGCAGGAGCACTGAACACAGTAAATGACCCCCAACAGACTCACAGGTGAAGTGTCTCTTCACCTGGAAGGACTGTTTGGGGCCCTGAATGGTAGTGAGGGAGGAGGTGCAGGGGCAGGTGTAGTACTTGTTCCACTTGCAATGATAAGTGCCAGGAGGGAGATCCTGGTGGAGAGAGACGAATGGACAAGGGACTCAGAGAAGGAGTGATCCCTGTGGAAAGCAGAAAGTGGGAGGGGGGAGGGAAAGATGTGCTTCTTTCCTCGTTGGAGGTGGCGGAAGTTTTGGAGCTCTTACCCCATCCTCCCACCACCCTACAAGGGATAGTGCTTTTCTTGTCCTCCCATACCACCCCACCAGCCTCTGCGTCCGTCAGCTAATTCTCCGAAACTTCCACCTTAACAATTGACTCCAACATCTTCCCAACCACTGAGGTCAGACTAACTGGCCTATAATTTCCTTTCTTCTGCCTCTCTCCCTTCTTGAGTTGAGTGATATCTGTGGTTTTCTATTCCCCCGAACAATGTCAGAATGAATTGATTCTTGAAAGATTATTACTAATACCTTCAGTCACTTCTTTTAGTACCCTGGGGTGCATACCATCAGTCCAGGTGACTTGTCTCCCTTCACACCTTTCAGTTTCCCAAGAATCTTCTCCCTAGTAATGGCAACTTCACACTCTTCTGCCCCCTAACACACTCAATCTTCTGGTACCCAACTAATGTCTTCCACAGCAAAGAATGATGCAAAATACTTATCCAGTTCTTCCTCCATTTCCTTGTCCCACATTACTACCTCTCCAGCATCATTTTCCAGCAGTCCAGTGTCCACCCTTACCTTTCTTTTACACTTCTATGTATCTTTTGGTATCCTCTTTAATATCATTAGCAATCTGACCTTCTTCCATCTTTTTCTTCTTAACTTTTTTAGATGCCTTCTATTGGTTTCCAAAAGCTTCCCAGTCTTCTAACTTCCCACTAATTTTTACTCTATTATTGGTGTTCACTCCTTATAGAAATGATTACAAAAGACAAAAACTGTAGTTGCTGGAAGTCTAAAATAGAAATAGAAGAAGCTTGAATGACTCTAGATCTAGCAGTATCAGGAGAAGGAATTGGAGTTAATATTTCAGGTTGGTGACCCTTCAACCTAATGAGTCAAATTTACAGCAGTGAAAACATTAAAGCAGGATTATTATAGTGGATAGAGTCAGTCATGTTAATTTCATTTACAAAACCACACGTTATTTATACAAAACTACAAAATGCTTTTTGGCATCATAGCTTTTGATGCTGGATAACACAAGGGAAATTGCAGCAACTTAAACCTTTCTGTGTATCCATTCTTTTCCTGGAAATACCAAAGTTGCTGTCAGTTACTGAGTTCTCCTCCACTAACTAAACTATTTAAAGCTTCCTTCACAATGAAAGAAATCAGGTAAATTGGCATACACTTTTTGCATTTAGTAACTAGCTTTTTCAGCCATTGTCTTGGAGTCAACAATGACTTGCGCCCATTGCAGTTCTGTGGGTTCTAAGATAGTTGAGAAGGCCATGTGTGACCTGATCCTGCTATAGTTGCAACATGAGGAATTTGATAGGTCAGTAGTTTGACAGGTGTGAATTTACTGGGCTTCTGCATTCCTTCAACAAATAGAATCAAGGCATCTCCCAGGTGTTCCATCTCCACCTTATCTGGACACAGCAGGGATTTGCTCAAGTTGCTGAGAATAGCATACTTTTACTTTTTTCAAAGGCTTCTAGGTTCTGTGCTAGTAATCTCATGTGGTGGAGCTTGGAACAGTGCCTGCTTTGGGATTCTGGTGTTGAACCTGTATCCAGTGTGGCCTGCTAAGTGTAACTAGAGTTTAGAGCATATTGCAGTGCTGGTGATACCTTCCCAGGTGCCTCCTGCATTTAGCTTATTTTGCATTTTTGAAGCTTCATGAGAGATGTGGATTACTGCCCTACTATGAATCATAGACTTTCTGTAACTGTGATAAATAAATCATAAGACAGACAGGTGAGGCTGTACTGGTGTACTGGAGATGGTGAATTTTATTATCGATGTCTACTTCACTTATGCTGTAGCTTCATGTTTTCCAGAACTTTGTATACCTCTTCCATTGGAGGGAAGTGTTGTGCAGTGGTTGGTAGAGGAGCATTGTTTAATGTAAGGGCCATTCTCTCACAAGCTTGAAGTTAACTTTGAGCATTTTCTCAATGTGTTCACACACGAAGATCAGCTGCATACAGTAGCTTGATGACCAAGGTTGAAGTCGTTCTCATTCCAGAATTGAAACATTGGAGGTTCAATAGTTTCTTATTTGTAGATTAGCACCACTACAATTATGGAAAGCTTAAGGTGAAGGAACCCTTAAGAGACAGTGATCATCGTATGATAGAATTTGCCCTGCAGTTTGAGAGGGAGAAGCTAAAATTAGATGTATCAGTATTTCAGTGTAAACGGAATGACAGGGGCACGAGAGAGGAATTGGCCAACATTGATTAGAAGCGGACACTAGCAGGGTTGTCGGCAGAACAGCAATGGCTGGAGTTTCTGGGAGCAATTCAGGAGGCACAGAATAGATACATCCCAAAGTACAAGTATTATTCTAAAAGGAGGGTAAGGCAGCTATGATTGACAAGAAAAGTCAGAGACAATATAAAAACAAAAAGAGAAGCCATATAATTTAACGAACTTTAATGGGAAGCTAGAGGACTATAAAGTTTTTAAACACCAACAGAGGGCAAATAAAAAAGCAATAAGGAAAGATGTAATACAATGTAAAATAGGATACTGTATATTTTATCATGTATATAAGAATAAAGAAGTGCCAGTAGATGGTCGACTGCTGGAAAATGCCAGTGGAGAGGTCATAATAAGAGATAAAGAAATGGTGGACAAACTTAAGTATTTTGTGTCCATCTTCACTGTGAAAGATGCCAGCAGTATGCCAGAAATTCAAGTGTCAGCCAGAAGTGAGTTTAGTTGCTACTATGAAGGAGAAGATGTTGGGAAGCTGCCAAGTCTTAAGGTACAGTAAATAAGTCTCAAAGAAAGACAGAACCCTACACTTCTGAAAGAGGTAGCTGAAGAGATTCTGAAGGCATTAGGTGAAATTTATCAAGAATCACTATATGCT
Organism: Hemitrygon akajei; assembly: GCF_048418815.1. NCBI lineage: Eukaryota > Metazoa > Chordata > Chondrichthyes > Myliobatiformes > Dasyatidae > Hemitrygon > Hemitrygon akajei. The sequence goes on from NC_133131.1 coordinate 94,088,362, forward strand.
GGAATGCTTCCAGTGAAATGGAAAATTGCAAATGTCACTCCACTCCTTGAGAAGGGAGGGAGGCAAAAGGAATCAAGTTATAGGCCAGTTACACTGCATTCAGTGTTTGGAAAGATGTTGGAATCCATTATTAAGGATGAGATTTAAGGGTACTTGAGGCACAAGTCGGTATGGTTTCCTTAAGATGAAATCTTGCCTGACAAATCTGTTGGAATTCTTTGAGGAAATAACAGGGAGGATAGACAAAGGAGAGCCACTGGCTGTTATTTACTTGGATTTTCAGAAGGCTTTTGACAAGGTGCCTCATATGAAGCTGCTAAGCAAGATAAGAGCCCATAGAGTATGAGCCCACAGTATTACAGGAATGATACTAGCATGGATAGAAGGTTGGCAAGAGCAAAAAGTGGAATGAAGGGGTCCTTTTCTGGTAGCCTACTAGTGGTGTTCCATGGGGTCGGTATTGGGACTGCTTCTTTTCACATTATATGTCAATGATTTGGATGACAGTATCGATAGCTTTGTGGCCAAGTTTGTGGGCGATACAATATAGATGGAGAGGCAAGTAGTGTTGAGGAAACAGGGAGTCTGAAGAAGAGATTGGGCAAGGAAGTGGTGGATGAAATATGGTGTAGGGAAATAAGTGATCATGCACTTTGGTAGAAGAAATATTTTCTAAACTGGGAGCAAATTCAGAAATCAGAGGTGCAAAGGGACCTAAGAGTCTTTGTGCAAGATTCCCTAAGGTTAACTTGCAGGTTGAGTCACTGATAAGGAAGGCAAATGCAATGTTACCATTCATTTAGAGAGGATTAGAATATAAAAGCAGGTGTGTACTACTGAGGCTTTATAAGACTGCACCTGGAGTATTGTGAGCAGTTTTGGGCTCCTTACTTACTCTCGCATTGGAGAGGGTCCAGAAGAGGTTAATGAGAATGATCCTGAGAACGAGAAAGGGTGTCAAAGGTTGCAGGGGGAAGGCAGCAGGAGAGTGGACAATAAATCAGCCATGATGGAATGGTGGAACAGATTCAATGGGCTGAATGGCCTAATTCTTTTCCAATGTCTTATGGTCTTATAAACAAATTCAACTGATCCTCAGGATCACTAATAGAGCCAGCATGCTATAGTTATTAGAACACCGTGTCCCAATTCTGGAAGCCAATCATTTAAGGAATGAGGATTTCTACTTTAACCTTAAAACTGTGAGTCATGTTCTGGAGGGTACAAACTGATCTTTCTGAAAGACTTCAATGTCATGATTAAAAAGTCATGATTAGCGAGGAAAGCCAGCTACAAATGAAACACTTGCATGTGACAGTTATAATCACCACTGTGTCATTGGAGGGGCAAGACAGCTATTAAATAGTTTGACTTCAAAATCCCCTAAAACTATTAGGCTGTGCTGAAGACTATCACTAAGCCATAATTAGTTTCTGGATCTAAAATCTAATTTTATGACTTGATTGTTTTTCTTAGATTTTAAGTCAGATGGTGAAAAAAATAAACATTTAATCACTTTATATTCCAACTTATTGAGCACAATGATGTCATAAAATATCTTATAAATTATCTACTTTTTTTCCTGTGTCATCTGCTACCTGTTAGAATGCTTTAATATGATTGATTGTTAGGCAGTTTGATGATATCATGGCTTGATACCAGGCCTCAGAACAGAAGATGCTCACTGGATCCTTATCACTGTATCTTTTTCAGATTTTTCTTTGAGGTCCATAGTGATGTTGGTATGAGGAATGCAGGGTTTTCAAAATCGTCCCTCACTCAACTCTCCTCCACCTGAGCTGCATTGGGAGCCAGTCTCTTTCCCAACTGGCAAACTACAGTTTGGCAACTTAAAATCACCAGTGTTACTTCAATATTGGAGAATATGTTTATTTTCCCCACGCTGGCAATTTGTGGAATGGTATGAATTTTCTGCGATCCTGGGGTCTTTTTGAAGTAGAAGGAAAAGACTATCGGATTTGTACTCTCCTTTTTACATACCTTCCTAAATGTCCCTGGTAATTCAAATAGTTTCGATATGCAGTTACTGTTGTGATCTATTGGTTTCCTTTCCATGTCTTATTTTGAATACTTTGCTGCCATTGCATAATACTTGGTCGCACATTAAAGGGAAATAAAATGCTGCTTAATAGAAATTGCAGAATGGTGCAGTTCATTGAGCCAGAAGGAACTGTTCTATCATTCTATCAGTAAATAAATAACAAAAATAAAATATCAAAGGGAGACGGTAGTATACCCCATTACTTTAGAATAGAAGGCGAGCAAAAAGAACTTGGCCCATCCCATACTTAATCGAAATAGTGAGGAATTTCTAGCTAAGTTGTTTTATAGGGGTCTTCTCTGATCTTGTAGTTCTTCTGATGTCCATATAAATTACAGTATACTAGGGAATCTGACGATACTCGCTTTTGCTATCTGGAAAATTGAAATTTAGAATGATTCCAAAACTGTTGGGACTCACAGGAAAGGGGAGATCAGGTTGAGTAAGTTTTGTATTTATTAGAGCAAAGAATGACAGGAGATCTAATAGAAATTCTCTTTCTATATTCAGATTCTTGATTGGTCAGGACATAAAGAGGTACGGAGAGAAGGCAGGACATTGTGGCTGAGAGGAAAATTGGATCAGCCATGATGAACTGGCAGATTAGACTTGATAATAGACAATAGACAGTAGGTGCAGGAGTAGGCCATTCAGCCCTTCTAGCCAGCACCACCATTCACTGTGATCATGGCTGATCATACACATTCAGTACCCCGTTCCTGCCCTCTCCCCATATCCCTTGACCCCGCTATCTATAAGAGCTCTATCTAACTCTCTCTTGAATGCATCCAGAGACTTGGCCTCCACTGCCTTCTGGGGCAGAGCATTCCACATATCCACCACTCTCTGGGTGAAAAAGTTTTTCCACATCTCTGTTCTAAATGGCCTACCCCTTATTCTTAAACTGTGGCCTTTAGTTCTGGACTCACCCATCAGCGGGAACATGCTTCCTGCCTCCAATGTGTCCAATCCCTTAATAATCTTATATGTTTAAATCAGATCCCCTCTCATCCTTCTAAATTCCAGTGTATGCAAGCCCAGTCGCTCCAATCTTTCAACATATGACAGTACCGCCATTCCAGGAATTAACCTTGTGAACCTACGCTGCACTCCCTCAATAGCAAGAATATCCTTCCTCAAATTTGGAGACCAAAACTGCACACAATACTCCAGGTGGGGTCTCACCAGGGCCCTGTACAGCTGCAGAAGGACCTCTTTACTCCTATACTCAATTCCTCTTGTTATAAAAGCCAGCATGCCATTAGCTTTCTTCACTGCCTGCTGTACCTGCATGCTTGCTTTCATTGACTGATGTATAAGAACACCTAGATCTCATTGTATTTCCCCTTTTCCTAACTCCATTTAGAGAGTAATCTGCCTTCCTGTTCTTGCCACCAAAGTGGATAACCTCACATTTATCCACATTAAACTGCATCTGCCATACATTTGCCCACTCACCCAACCTGTCCAAGTCACCCTGCGTTCTCATAACATCCTCCTGACATTTCACACTGCCACCCAGCTTTGTGTCATCAGCAAATTTGCTAATGTTACTTTTAATCCCTTCATCTAAATCATTAATGTATATTGTAAACAGCTGCAGTCCCAGCACCGAACCTTGTGGTACCCCACTGGTCACAGCCAGCCATTCCGAAAAGGACCCGTTAATCACTACTCTTTGTTTCCTGTCAGCCAGCCAATTTTCAATCCACGTCAGTACTCTGCCCCCAATACCATGTGCCCTAATTTTGCCAACTATTCTCTTATGTGGGACTTTATCAAAAGCTTTCTGGAAGTCCAGGTACACTACGTCCACTGGCTCTCCCTTGTCCATTTTCATTTTGATGGACCTAATGGCCTAATTCTCCACCCTGTCTGGCAGCAACAATCATTCCACAGTTAAATTCACTTAGATTGCTTTTCTTCCCTATTCTAACATTTGGTCTGAACAACAATTGAACTTCTTGACCATGTCTGCATGCATTTATGGATTTGAGTTTCTGCCACACCATTGGTTGATTAGAGATTTGCATTAACGAGCAGGTGTACCCAATAAAATGTTATTGTTAAAAAAGCAGATAAATTTCTCTGTGCAAAAGGCAAGAAAGGCCATATGGTGGACTAATTCAGCATGTTGGACAGCATCTGTGGAAAGAAATAGTTAATGTTTTAGGTCTGAGACTCTGAGAAAGAGATGTGCAGAGAAAATGGAGAAGGGCAATGGATGGAGCAAAAGGAATTTCTGATAAGAGAGACATGGTAGTGTAGCAGTTAGGGTAACACTTTACAGACCAGTGATTGGAAGATCAGAGTTCATTTTCTGCTATTGTCTATAAGGAAATTGTGTGTTGTCCCCATGCTCTAGTTCCCTCCCATATTTTGAAGGCGTACGGTTTAAGGTTAAATTGTTGGCATGCTCTTTTGATGCTGGAAGCATAGCGACACTTGTGGGCTGGTTGGTTGTTGGCGCAAACATCATGCTTCATTCTTTCAATGTACATGTGACAAATGGAATTAATCTTGAAAATAATGTTGTTACACATCAATAACAAATGTTCATACACAGCTGAAAAAGCCTTGGAGCATGTATTCCTATCTAGTTAGAGTGAAGGCTAAGAATACTTGTGGCATTAAAATATATATTTTTTTAAATCTGCCTAATCTTATATTTAAGTATTCAAAAAGAACTTCAATCTGAAACATACAGGTGGATAAGGTATCACCAGGAGGAAAATATATGCTACGCAAGTTTTCATGTTATAATCAACATCAGAAATCTTCACAATATTTATCTGGTTGCAATCCATCATAATTTATATAAAAGGCTTCAATAACATTGTTATCAATTTAACAGGAACAGTAAATTTTTACATATTTTATATAACTGGCTAAATCTATGTTCCAGCTATTCAAACTTAAGAAATCAAACTACAAGCTTCACAACAAAAAGAGTCAGTTTTGAAACAACTTCTTGTTTAAATATAAACCAAATCATTTCAACATGTAAACCTTCAATATTTCCACTAATTGGACCACTATAATTTCCTTTAATGAACTATTAATTCAAGCAATTCAAATCTCATCAATATATTAAATCAAGTTCTTTCAGCTATTTACAATCTACACAACAGCAGGAAATAGACAAGTAGTTTACATAAATCAGAAATAAGCAATGTAAATGATGATTTGGTGTTTCCAACATTGCTGCCCCTCTTCCAGATGAGCTAAATCTTTTTTTACTCGATTTGATATCGCCAACACGGAGCCCCTGAGAACCACTGATACGACCTGCAGCTTGCTCATCTCTGAGGCTGCAGTATGCTGGTGTTTCCAATGAGTGCACGGTCACAAGGCTGCAGGACAGGACGGCATCCCAGGGCGGGTACTCAAGAGTGTGCGCGGCACAACTGGCAGGTATGGTTACATTTTTAATTTCTCCCTCTCCCAGTGTAGAGAGCCCTTCTGCTTCAAAACATCCACCATTGTTCCTGTACCTAAAAAGATCCAGATAACATGTCTGAAAGACTGGCGTCCTGTTGCACTCACCTCAATAACAAGCAAATGCTTTGAGAGGCTGGTCCAGGTCTACATCTGCAGCTTGCTATCACACAAACCTGACCCCCTACAATTCACCTACCAACACAGCTGATCGACAGATGACGCAATAGCCACAGCTCTACACACCGTCCTTACACATCTGGAGAAGAAGGAGGCTTATGTGAGAATGCTGTTCTTGGACTGTTCAGCATCCAACTCCATAATTCCCTCTAGGCTCGATAAGAAGCTCAAAGACCTTGGCCTTCACACTGCCTTGTGTAGCTGGATCCTGGACTTCCTGTCAGATTGCCAGCAGGTGATAAGAGTGGTCTCCCTCACCTCTGCCCCTCTGACCCTCAACACAGGTGCCCCTCAGGATTGTGTACTAAGTCCACTCCTTTACTCCCTGTATACCCATGACTGTGTCGTCACCCACAGCTCCATTCTGCTAATTAAACTTGCTGAAGAGGCTACACTGATTGGCCTAATCTTAAATAATAATGAGGCAGCCTACAGAGAAGAAGTCATCAACCTGATACAATGGTGTCAAGAAAACAACCTCTCCCTCAATGTTGCAAAAAACAAAGGAGCTGGTTGTGAATGACAGGAGGAATAAAGATAGACTAACCCCTATTGATATCAATGGATCTGGTGATGAACAGCTTTAAATTCCTCGGCATACATATCACTAAGAATCTCATGTGGTCTGTACATATCAGCTGTGTGGTGAAAAAAGCACAACAGTGCCACTTTCACCTCAGACGATTGAAGTTTGGTATGGGCCCCCAATTCCTAAGGACTTTCCACAGGAGCACAATTGAGAGCATCCTGACTGGCTGCATCGCTGCCTGGTATGGGAACTGTACTTCCTTCAATTGCAGGACTCTGCAGAGAGTGGTGTGGACTGCCCATCGCATGTGTAGATGTGAACTTCCCACTATTCAGACATTTACAAAGACAGATGTGTAAAAAGGGCCTGAACGATAATTGGGGACCTGACTCAACCCCAACCAACAGGCTCCGGGACAGCTTCTTCCACCAGGCCATCAGACTGATTAATTCATGCTGATACAATTATATTTCTATGTTATATTGACTCATGTTGTACATACTATTTATTATAAATTACTATAAATTGCACATTGCTCATTTAGATGGAGACATAAAGATTTTTACTCCTCCAGTATATGAAGGATGTAAGTAATAAAATCAATTCAATTCAAGTAAAAGCTGATAAATTGATTATTTTTAAAAAATGAAGTGTTTGATCATTCTTTTATTATTCATTCTCAGTGTTCGTTAATTTTTGTGCTGCTCTTAGATTGCCTGATCATGCATCAGATGGTGAAAATCATGGAACATAATGTCCAAATTTGCATTCAATTCCAGCAAATGTGATAATGGCTGATTTGTAGCCATTGACTTAGTCTGGATTAGGAGCAGGTAAACTAAATTGTGAATGGGGCAATTAATCCTTCGTGTGTTTGGTGTTGTATTCACATCAGGAAGGAAAAGGGACATAATAATTAGATGATGGGTACATAAATTCCATAACAAAAGAAATTCATCAACTGTGCAACTGCTTTACTTAAAGTGTAAGAAACAAATAAAATCATATCCACACTCAGCGCAGATGCTCCTGTACACAATTCCTGCAGTTTGGGTGTGCCATTCAGTGTATGCTGTCCCTGCCTGCATCTTACACCCTGCTACTATGTGCTGGATGGTTTCAGCAGATTCCTTGCACAGTCTGCATCCTGGGTCTCGTCTGGTATGATAGACCCCAGCTTCTGTTGCTCTTGTGCTCTGGGCCTGTTTTCATGAGCAGTGCCTCTGGCTGTCCCTCAGCCCTGCCATTTCCAGCCATTGCTTTCCTATGACAGCCGCTGCTGATGGCACATCCCATGCAGTGGCTTGTCCTGCCATGGTTTCTGGTCCTCTGGCTCTGCTTCACCCTCCTTCATTTCCATCTCCCTGCCTGAAGAGTTCACCTCGCAGGTCATCCTTCGGAGTCATCTTCCTGGCATACGAGGGGTGATTGATATGTTCGTGGCCTAAGGTAGAAGGAGTCAATTTTAGAAAACCTAACACATTTATTTTTCAACATAGTCCCCTCCTACATTTACACACTTAGTCCAGCGGTCGTGGAGCATACGGATCTTGGACCTCCAGAAAGTGTCCACAGATAGGTGATTGATAAATTCGTGGCCCAAGGTGGAAGGAGATGAGTTATACAGCTTTTGTTACAGGCACATGCAGTTCAACTCTTTGAGTGATTATGCAGAAAGTTTGAAGTTAATAACTCATCTCCTTCTGCCTTAGGCCACGAACTTATCAATCACCCGGATGAGTTATTAACTGGTGAGTTATTAGCTTCAAACTTCCTGCATAATCACTCAAGGAGTTGAACTGCAAGTGTTTATAACGAGAGCTGTATAACTCATCTCCTTCTACCTAATGCCACAAACTTATCAATCACCTATCTGTGAACACTTTCTACAGGTCCAAGATCTGTATGCTCCATGGCCGCTGGTCTAAGTGTGTAAATGTAGGAGGGGACTATGTTGAAAATTGACTCCTTCTACCTTAGGCCACGAACTTATCAATCACCCTCGTACTTCTATGTAGGATATACATCAGGATATATGTTGTTTGGAAAGCAGCCTGGGCAGGAGATATGTCCCCAGACTGCTCTCCAAACAACAAATATCCGGACTACAATTTGAATTCAACGTTTCCATCTCCAATAACGGCTTTGTCAGCATTCCAGTTGCTGACCACAATTGCAAAAATGTTTTTGCTAGGATCTCTCTCCGTAAGTTAGTTTTCATCACTTTACTTGTATCTTGACTTGTATGGACTATTCTTAAAAGTAGCAAGTTATGGCCTAATTGACTAATGCAAAACATCTTTGGATCTAAAGCTTCTCCATCACAAATTGCATTTTCCAACTTCAGACAGGTGGCATCAATACAACACGTACAAACAAGCTGGATGAACTCAGCAGGTCGGGCAGCATCCATTGAAATGAGCAGTCAACGTTTCAAGCCGAGACCCTTCATCAGGACTGAAGAAGGAGGGGGCAGGGGCCCTATAAAGAAGGTGGGGGGAGGGTGCCAGGTTAAAAGTTAAAATTCAGGAACATTGAATCCTCTATCAATGAACATACACTTAATTACACAAGAATATCAGTTCCAGAAGAGTTTGGGGGAACAGAGTACCAATAATACTTACTTGCTTAATAAATATGGAACCAACTCTGAAAAAGTTCGTAAGACCTTTACCTTTGAAGGTAAGGAATAATTGTTACTAAGATCAACGTACTCCAGGTAAATAAAAATAGAGATTTATTTGCAAATGTGCTGCTCCTTTCCGGACCATCCTGTTGTAGAATTTTTACAAAAACAGTTCACGAATCCAATGTACATGGTTCGCCCTTCACGTACTGTACAGTCACCTGTCATCTTGTTTTGATAACGTCAGAAGGTGTCACCAAACAAATTGAAAAATACTTACAAGGAGTGAGAGAACATGTACCTGACACCATAGCAGTTTTAAGTTTGGAACAAATAAGAGTAGTTCCTGCATTTCCAAGTTTTTAAAAAATTATTTAGAGACAGCCAACATTGTGTTGTCAAGGACAAATCCTGCCTGACCAATTTGATTGTAATCCATGAAGAGGTAACAAATGTATCAATGAGGACAGGGCAGTTGATGTGATTTGATTAAGGCTAAAGTTTAGTAAATCCTAGTTGACCAAAATTATCTAGCTGACCATCTCAGCTAGTCCCATTTGCACGTGTTCCTCTAAGCCTTCCCTTTCCATGTACCTGTCCAAGTATCTTTATAACTGTTGTTGATGTACCTGCCCTAACCAATTCCCCTGGCAACTCATTCCATATACTGGCCACTCTCTGGGTGAAAAGTATGTCTGGTGGGTTCACATGTAAGGCTGAAGAGGTAAGGGTTCCTGGTATCCAAGGCAAGTTGGCAAACTTAATCCAAAGGAGGCTTAGCAACAGGAAGACAGAGGATAATAATAGACAGTTGTTTTAGTAGTAGAGGGATGCCCGTGATTGATGGTGTCCCAGAAGGACTGGCACAGGGGCCACTGTTGTTTCTAATATAAGTGAATGACCAGGTTGTAATTTGGAAGGCAAGAAGAATAGGTTTACAGATGACATGAAGATTGGTAGAACTGCTTATCAGGTGGAAGGTAGTCTTGGGTTGATATTTTTGAGAAATAGGCTGGAGAAGTGACAGAAGAAGGTTAATCCAGACAAATTAGTTGAAGCATTTTGGGAGTACTAATAAAGCTAGGATATACACAGTGAATACTAGGTTCTTTGGGGGTATTGGAGAGCAAAGACTCCTTGGAGTACACAACTGAAGATGGCAGCATCGGTAGACAATGTGATTAGAAGAGTGTATGGGACACTGGCCTCCATTGGTTGGGGCAATGAGTACAGATGGAGGGAGGTAACATTCCAACTTGTTCACACTTCAGCCTGATTATACAGTTCTGGTCACTGAGGCATAGAGAGGACATAACAGTGCTGGGAAGGATACAAAGGGGATACATCAGGATATTGTCTGGAATGGAGTAGTTCGGTTATGAGGAGATACTGAAAAAAACTATGCCTTTACTCACTGGAGTAGAGGAGGTTAAGGAGTGGGTGGATGGGGAGGTGCCAGAGAACGACATGACTTAGGTAGACAAAATCAAAGGGTATGGATCGGGTAGACTTAAATAAACTTTTCCCCACATCAGAGGTGGATAAATCTAGAGGACATACAGTAGGTCCACTTGAGATCCTATAAATCTCTCCCCCTTTTACCCTAAACCTTCATTGCTTCGAGTGTGGTAAAGTACACTGAATGTCCTGCGTGAGAGAGTGGTTGAATCTCGGTCACTGACGGCAGTTAGGGAGTGCCTAGATGGGCAATTAGATCCCTCAGCTTTGAGGGCCGTAGATCAAATGCTGGGCCATAGGGTTAATGCAGAAGGATGCACAGTGGCCAATGTGGACAAGCTGGACAGAATGACCTGGTTAAATATAATATTATTCAATGAAAACTGTGCAGCCATTTAAAATCAATAACAAATCTGTCTTAACTGAGGTGAATAACAAGAAAGAGTAAAGATCTTTCCTGTCATAGCACGCTAAATGTGGTAATCTGCCCTCTGCAGTAAACCGGAAAGATTTCTGAGAGATAATATTTCAAAAGCATCAAATTCTTGTTGAGGATTTTACTTTCTAATATTCCCAGTCTTTGAATATTGAAATTTGAACAAGCATCTTGTTTCAGAAAGTCAATTCCAGGTGTTGTTTCTGGTTTGATCCAGGCAAGACTGAAATGGTGTTTAACTACTGTGGATTTGGCAAATCTTTTTCCAATATTGAAGTAAATCCCATTAAGATCTTCAAAATTGCAAACATGTTTTACACTTAGAGTGTGTATAATTGTGGTTCTTTTACAGGCACAGTAACAGCTAATAGTGCATTTCTGAGAACCTCTGTAAGCACAATTGGCAGATTCAGTGACAAAAAGAGTACAAGTACATCACTCTTTCCAATAATAATAAATACGTCAAGATGAATCCAATTGCTGTCATGCAGGAAGGAACAAAAATAATGAGGAATATTCATATTATTGCACCATGCCTAGTGTTTAAATATTGCAAACCTAGGTTAAGTAGTCACAGCAGATACGACAGACTGACCCTTCTGAACATCGGAAAGACAGCATTTACCCACTGTGTGCCGCCCTTCCTACACTGGGATCCCCTGCTTGCGCGATCCATGGGAGACTCATCTCTTGCACCGCCACTACCTTGGAAGAAGCGCCGGAGGCGAGGCAGAAGGGCCGGTGTCATGGTGAGACTAAGACAGCGGGCGAATCGACCGCCGCTCCCTAGCAGACACCTGGACAATGTTCAGTCCCTGGATAACAAGCTTTGTGAACTGAGAGCCGGAATCTCCTATAAGCGGGAAACAAAGGAATGCAATGTTTTGTGCTTCGTGGAGACCTGGCTGACGGAGGAGATACCGGATCATGCCGTCGAGCCCTCTGGCTTCTCCCTGTCCCAAGTCGAAAACTCTCTCTGGGAAGAGTAAAGGAGGAGGGGTATGCTTCATGGTCAACAATGTTTGGTGTGACCCCCCAGAATGTGCATGCCCTCAAACCCTTTTGTTCCCCAGACCTGGAATACCCGGTGCTGCTGTGCAGACCCTACTGGCAGTCTAGGGAGTTCACGGCTGTTATCATCACAGTGGTGAGTGGACATTCCACCGCAGGCTGATACTGACCTGGCTCTCAGGGAACTGCACAAGACCATCAACACGCTGGAGACTGCACACCCAGAGGCTGCCTTCATCGTTGCCGGTGACTTTAATCGAGCATCACTGACGATTACAGTCTCTCTGAAGTTTTGTCAGCACATCCAGGTGAGCACTCGTGGAGGTAACACACTTGACCACTGCTACACTCCCTTCCGCAACACTTACAAAGCTCTCCTTCACCCAGCTTTTGGAAAATCAGATCACCCTTCGATCCTGCTTTTGCAGACATACAGGCAGAAGCTGAAACAAGAGGCGGCCATTGTTAAAACCATCCACTGCTGGTCCAACCAATCGGTCTCCATGCTGTAGGACTGCTTGGATGACGTCAACTGCAATGACTTCATGATGAGGATGTCTCCAAGTTCACAGATGGAGTGTCGTGATTCATGCAGAAGTGCATCGACGATGTTGTCCCCCGGAAGTCGGTCAGGGTCTTCCCGAACCAGAAACTCTAGATCAATATTTCCATGCGAGCAGCACTTACCACGTGACAGCGAGCTTCCATCACCGGTGATCAGCTAGAGCTCAAGAAAAGCAGCTATGATCTGCGCAAAGCTATCAACATAGGAGAAGACTGAGTCAAGATTCACAATGAATAACACGTGTGACTTCTGGCGAGGGCTGCATACCATCGCAGACTTCAAAGCCAAACGTTGTGGTGTCGCCAACATCGCAGCCTCTCTCCCAGATGAGCTCAATTGCTTTCACGCTCAGTTTGATGTCGCTAACTCTGAGCCTCCGAGGAAAGCCACTGTTACAACCTGCAACCTGGTCACCTCTGAGGCTGACGTACGCAGATGTTTCCAATACTAACACACAAGCTGGACCCCCTACAATTTGCCTACCAACACAATCAATCGATAGATGACGCAATAACCACAGCTCTACATACCGTCCTTACAGATCTGGAGAAGAAGGATGCTTATGTGAGAATGCTGTTCTTGAATTACAGTTCAGCATTCAACACCATAGTTCCATCCAGGCTTGACAAGAAGCTCAGAGACCTTGGCCTTGACCCTGCCTTATGCAAGTGGATCCTGGACTCCCTCACCTCCAACCCTCTGACTCTCAATGCAGGAGCCCCTCATGGCTGTGTACTGAGCCCCCTCATTTACTCCCTATATACCCATGACTGTATTGCCACCCACAGCTCCAATCTGCTAATTAAATTTGCTGATGACACTACATTGATTGGCTTTATCTCAAACAATAACGAGGTGGCCTACAGGGAAGAAGTCATCTCTCTGACACAGTGGTGTCAAGAAAACAACCTCTCCCTCAATGTTGCAAAAACAAAGGAGCTGGGTGTGGATTGCAGGAGGAATGGAGACAGGCTAACTCCTATTGACTTTCTACAGGGGCAAAATTGAGAGCATCCTGACTGGCTGCATCACTGCCTGGTATGAGAACTGTACCTCCCTTAATCGCAGGACTCTGCAGAGAGTGGTGCGGACAGCCCAGTGCATCTGTAGATCTGTAGTTGTGAACTTCCCATGATCCACGACATTTACAAGGACAGATGTGTAAAAGGGGCCCGTAGGATTATTGGGGACCCAAGTCATCCCAACCACAATTTATTCCAGCTGCTAGCATCCTGGAAGTGGTACCACAGCATAAAAGCCAGGACCAACAGGCTCCGGGACAACTTCTTCCACCAGGCCTTCAAACTGATTTGAGTGTACTCTATATTACATTGACTGTTCTATTTATTATAAATTATTATGATTGCACATGGTACATTTAAATGGAGATGTAACATAAAGATTTTTCCTCCTCATGTATGTGAAGGATGTAAGAAATAAAGTCAATTGAATTCAAATTCACAGACCCATGTATAGAAAAGTCAGGTTGGGGGAAATTAAACTAATTAAATAACAGAAAGTTGCCATCAGCCAAGTGCCAAGGAGGTATATCTCATAAAGTTAATTTAATTTCTGAAATCACTTAAGAAGTAGGCTGCTATGAATTGAGTGGTGTAACACTTCTAGAATGTTTACTTCATAATTTGATTTTCATGAAATGGAATTAAAAGTTAAATGTGATGTAACTTCACATCTTTCGAGCTTTCATTAATTTTCAGCAGTTTTCACAAAGATGGCCTGGTAGAAATATTTAACTGAGAACACAGATTTTGCCAGTGACGAATTTTTCACAGAATTGGGACAAAGCAACAATCCAGCTAAGCAGCCACAATATCTGCAAAGACAAAATACAGGTGCTCACCAAAAAAAGTCCCGCTAACAGATTTCTACAATTGACTTGCTCATACTCATCTGTCAAGGTGAGTTTTAAATGACAGTTCTTTGCGAAATAGATAGCAGAGAATGGGTATCACGAAAGAAGCAAGCCATTGCCCCCTGTAGAAATGAAACAAAAGGATAGTAATTTGTCCTTGTTAAGAAATTTCTTAAAACTTAGCTGACACAAAAACTTGCAGGAAAAAGAAATAACCATTTAAAAGGTTTATTACACCATTACTGATGCTAGTTTGTATAACATATTCATAATTATTTTTAGTGAGTAAAGTCTAAACAAAACCTATAGAAGTTAAACCCTGCTTAACATAATCACACCCTCTTGTTCCTCAAAGTAAATATTTAGTAATGGATAATTGGTGGATTCAGTCCAATCTCATATGATGTGCAATTCTGTAGTATTGCACAAAATAAGAAAGGGATTTTTTTTACATATCACCATAGGTTGTAGCTCAAAAAGTTTCCATTTTAATCCTTAACGAGAATATAGTCACATAGCAAGGAAACTGAGGAGAGAAAAAGTACTAATTAAATTAAATGCTTTTAACAAATGAGCAGTAATTGCACTAATGTTTTGTTGTATGAGGGGAGGGTTGATGATAGGGATGCCATTCTTTTTGTGTGTGGGGTAGGTGAGTTTGGTGGTTCTCTCTGAACAGCTTTCATGTTTTTTCTTTGTTTCATGGCTATCTGGGTGAAGACAAATTTCAGAGTTGTATGTGGATACATGTTTTAATAATAAATAAACCTTTGAATGTTTTTAATGGAGGTTTAACTAAAATATGATTCAAAGGCCAAACTATATTTTTGTTAACACTTAACATCTTCATTCTAGAGGTGGCAGGAATGACCAAAATCATGAGATAGCTCAAGTCTTTAATTTTAGATTTGTGAAAATGGTTTTATAGTTTATAAATTATCCACATAACACTTTGTGCCATGATTATGGAAATACACTACTCTTCAGCACATGAAAATAATGTTGTTGAATACGAGAGATTCTCTTCTTTTCTATTTCCCAACATTTTGCAATTTGGAGTTCCTCACCTCAACAGGCTCCCTCAGGCATTTCTTTGGGATTAGAAGGAGAAACGGAAACAGAAAAGAATAATTCAACCAATGTTATTGTTTGGACTCTCTGAGAGGGTGACAGCAGCAGTGGTTTGTAAAAGATGAATATGTATAAACATGCCCTCTGTGTGGGTGACAGAGCCCAAAGAATTCAGGACAAAATTTCACTACAACAAGGAAGAAGTAACTACAACCAAAAACTTTACGGGTGCCTAAGAAAAGTGAAACGACACAACTTTTTCTAACCTTGGTTCATTTGGCAAAAGCTTCTACCTGAATCAAAAGGTTATGGATTCAAATTTCACTTCAAGGACTTGAACATTAAAAAAAATACACTGTCACTCCAATGTAGTCTTGGACCTACTATTTTCAGTATTTTGTATATTTTACATCTTGAAAATATAGATAGTCTAATTTCACTTGGTATTGCAATTATAATCTGAATACATCCGGAACTGTGGACTTGTATCTGATTTTCCTTCTAACACTGAATAACCACTAGGGGCAATTACAGTTGGCCCAGCAGAGTACCTGGCTGATTGGCACAGAGCTGAACCAGGGCCTTTCCCAGCTCAGTTACCAGGGGCAATATGATCTAGAAAACAGCCTCAAACAGTCTAACCTGCTAGCAAGCTGAGAGGTGGTGCAGAAGCAAGCAAATAGCAATGGTAGGAAACAACTCACCCCAGGAGAGGGAAAGCAGTAGTGTAGAATGAGAAGAATTGCAAGACAAAATATCTTATTCAGGAAGTGGGGGGGGGGGGGGGTGGAGAGAATATGGACAAGGCAGTCTGAAGGAGGGAAGGTTAAATGGATTGAGAGGAGATGAACAAGGGAGGTGTTTTATGGAAGAGGACTGGGCAAGACAACATATCTGTGTACATTAACTACCTCTGCATGCAGAGCAGGAGATAGTGCTCGTATTGACAATGTAAGAGTGTTAGGGCTCTTGGTTCCAATCGCCCTTTGCCATTGCCATTGGATCAAGACCTCAGTCTGTGAAGACTGTGTAGAGGCTGGTGTGCCACAACCACCCCTTGTTAATGGACTTCCTGCACAGAAATGTGTGGAAACTATGTGGTTTTGTGCAGGTCTTGTAGCTTTAGTTTTTGGTCTTGTTTTATCTGGTGGATTTGGAGCTCTTTTCCGGGGAACGCACTAAGATGGTAGCGCGATATTAATACGCAGCAGCCTCTTCGGACTCTGGATTGGGGATTGTCAAATGTTATGTGGATTTTCTGGTGTAGTCTGTTTTGTCATATGCTTTTGTGATATCATTCTGGAGGAACGTTGTCTCATTTTTTAACTGCATTGCATTTGTGGTTTCTAAATGACAATAAACAATCTGAATCTGAATACTGAAATAAGAAAAACTTCTATGTATTATATCCAAGACCAAATGCTCTTTCAAGTCCCTATAAAAAACACATGGCACTATTTCAAAGAAGGGAGTTAATTTCCAGTATATATCCAATATATATCTCTTAGCAAGCATTACTAATGCAGATGATCACAACATTGTGTTCAGGACCTTGTTGTGCAGAAATTTGCCATAGCATTTCCTTTACTGCATCATTGACTTCAGTACACTTTTGTAGTAGTAAAAGTATTTTAAATTTAATTTTCCATCAGCAACAATTTGAACAGATGTGATTGGTGGAATATTCTGTTCCTCCCTGAAGTACATTCATAATATTAAATTTTTACTTTTTCTCCAAAAAACTGACTGGTCAATCAACAATCATTTGCATTCCTCTATGCTTACACTAAACTGTAACAGAACTCCTTAGCAGAATGAGCACCCATCCAAACCATGCTCAAGTGGACATTATAATTGATGTGCAATACTGTTGGACTATTGCCACAGACTGTTGTAGGGGCCAAGTCATGTGGTATATTTAAAGCAGAGGTTGATAGATTAGTAAGTGCTTCAAAAGTAATGGGCAGAAGACTGGAAAGTGGGGTTGAGGGGAATAATAAATCAGCCTGATTAAATGGTGGAACAGACTCAATGGGCTGAATGGCCTAATTCTGTTCCAATGTCTTATGGTCTTATTAAGACAGATAAAATGCATGGGTAATACTATCACTTCACCTTTGCACTATAGTGAGAATGTGTGGGCAGAGATTAAGAGAATAGTTGATACTACAGTTGATTTTAGTCCTATAGTACTACCTATTGCTTAGTAAATTTTTCCGTGGTTGGTAGTACAAATGAGCCATGTATGCACATGAGTCTCCAAAATTTTATACAGCACATTTTTGACCTAGGATAATTTATTTTGAGGCATGTAGATTTAATCCTATCAGGGAGCGGCTAACTCAATGAAGACCAGGCACTGAAGTCTGTATTTTCCTAACTCATATGACCCATTTGCTCACTGGATGAAGTTGCTAAGCCAATAGAAATCTTCCAAATTATGCTTGCAAGAGTTTTTAAGAAGTAACCCGATGCCTAAATAAATCCCAAAGCTAGGGATAATAATGTTTCATTTGGCAGAGAAAATGTAATTAGTGAATATTAAGCAAAACAAAGTTGAAATGTTGCTTTCATTTGCCAGATCAAGAAGCAAAAAATTCAAAATCTAAGTAAGTATTCTTGAAACTGGAAACATTTTTAGTGGGCTTCAGCAAATATGTTCAGTTCAAGATTTAAAATTTTAGTAATTCAAAGGAACTTTAAACACGAAGCCACTTTATGTAAGATCAGCTGCAGATAGAAATCACAAACCAGTTTTCTTTAAAGCTGTTTTACGCTTTTCTTAAGGTTTTGGTTTGAAACAAATAGTTCAGTAATTCAGACAAAGCAAGACAGGAATGCAGTAATAAGAAGACATCCAGACTCACCAGCTGCATGAATCCTGTGTTTCCTTGTTTGTTCTTTATGCTTTTATAAGCACTTCGATTCCACCCCTTTTTTTCAAGACTATTTTCCTAAATTGTATTCCTAACTAAGTGGCTGGAGTTGCTGTTGGACTCATTCAGAATCATCTACAATGCTAAAAGCATCATTATCAAGAAGCTTTAGTGAGGCAGCTAAGCCAAAGGTACAGGCAGCAGGGAGTTTGGTGACTACTTGGAGAGGTAGAGAGGGTGAACGGGGTGTAGACATTCCCCTCAGTAACATTCTGGACACAGTTCGAGGGGATGGCCTTTAGAGGACAGTGGCAGCAGCCAGATATCTAGCACGGTTAGTGCTGATGCACAGCAGGGAGGGTGGATGGAGACAAAGAAAGTGTTAGAGGTAGGAGACTCTACAATTAGGGGGCAGATTCGGTAGCCATGAGCAAGACTCTTGGATGGTATTTCTGAGAAGTGCAGGACCCTCTCAAGCACGAGAGGAGATGGGACTGCCCTTCAAATATGGAAGTGATTACTGTCCTTTCGACTAAGAACGTTTTTACAAAAGCTTAAGTCAGAAACAAATAACTACTGATCACTGCTGGCCAATTACAGGAGACTAGGAAGGTTGTGCATAAGCCTTCCAGGTCTCTAATAGCTTCTGAGCATAATGAAATGCCTGCCATTATTAAAGTTGTGCTGGAAGTTTCTAATTCATTCTGGGCTGAATAGCACCTGGCTGAGAGAAAGGTTCTGACCGACAACTACCTTGGCGGCAGGGCCTGCTAAGCACGAGGATCTTTGCTCTTTCGAACCATACTTAAGTGAAATGTCCTGCAATCATTTTAAAAACCCTGTTCAAGGTTTCCAGCATCTGCAGAATCTCAGGATGGTATGCTGCCTCCTAGGTGCCACAGTTCAGTATGTTTCTGAGAGGTAGCAGAACACCTGAGTGGGAAAGGGTGAACAACTGGACGAGCAGAGAAAAGATTAAAGGTGTAGGGAGGCTAACCAATACTATAAAAGTGGATATCAGAAGTTTTTGAGGTGAGGGTGGATTTTGGACCATTGGAAAGTGACACTGGCGGGGTAGTAATGGGGGTCAAAAGTTCAAGTTCAGTTCACTGTCGTTCAACAGTAAATATGGATGTTGCCAAATGAAACAAAGTTCCTCCAGACCAAGATGCACAAAACAGTGCAAATGACTCACGCACATGAAGAAACGGCGGATGAACTCAGTAAGCATTTTGCGCCAGTCTTCACTGTGGAAGACACCAGCAGGATGTCAGAAATTCAGAAGTGTCAGGGTGACAGAAGTGAATCTAGCTGCTGTTACTAAGAAGGTGCTCGGGAAGGTGAAAGGTCTGAACGTAGTTAAGTTACCTGCACTAGATGGTGTGCACCCCAAGGTTCTAAAAGACAAAGCTGAAGAGATTGTGGAGGCATTGGCAGTGATCTTTCAAGAATCACTAGATTTTGAAATGGTTCTGGAGGACTGGAAAGTTGCAAATGTCACTCCATTCTTTAAGAGAGGGATGCAGAAGACAGAAAATTATAGGCCTGAACTGTGGTTGGGGAGATGTTGGAGTCCATTATTAAGGATGAGGTTTTGGAATACTTGGATGCACATGATGAAATGGGCTGAAGTCAGCACGGTTTCCTCAAGGGGAAATCTTGCCTGACAATTCTGTGGAATTCTATGAGGAAATAACAAAGAGTTTATACAGAGGAGAGTCAGTGAATATTGTTTACTTGCATTTTGAAAAGATCCTTGATAAGGTGTTGCACATGAGGCTGCTAATTGTGATAAGAACACGTGATCTTACAGGAAAGATACGAGCATGGATAAAAGATTGGCTGACTGACAGGAGGCAAAAAGTGGGAATAAAGAGGGCTTTTTCTGGTTGGCTGCCAGTGGCAATGATGCTCCACATGGGTCGGTGTTGGGACCGCTTCTGTTCATATTATACATTAATGATCTGGATGTCAGAATCGATGGCTTTCTGGTCAAGTTTACAGACGACAGAAAGGCGGATGGAGGGGCAGGTAGTGTTGAGGAAGCAGGGAGTCTGCAGAAAGACTTGGTCAGATTAGATAAGTAGGCAAAGCACTGGCAGATGGAATACATTATAGGGATGTGTATGGACATGCACTTTGGTAGAAGGAATAAAGTTGTAGACTGTTGTCGAAATGAGAAGCAAATTCAGAGGTCAGCGGTGCAAAGGACTTGAGAGTTCTCGTGCAGGATTCCCTGAAGGTTAACTTGCAGGTTTGCGTTGGTGGTAAGGAAATTGAACAATGAATCTTCTCTAAATTTAAGCATGACATAACATCGCTTAGCCATTGAGCAACATCCTTCCACCTAAGCAACAATGCCCTCCTAGCTATAAGAGAAATTAAATCCAAAATGTGCAAATCAGGTGTCTCCAAGATAATATCTTTTACTCCAACAATACTGAATAAGGCAGTCAAAAGACTTTCTAATATTGTGGGGACCTTTTTTGAATTATTTTCAAAATCTTCAATTTGTTATCAAGTACAGATGTTGACTAATGATATGTTTTACTATATGATAAGGATTTTTTTTCCTTTTTTCTTTCTTTACCAAATAGCTTTTCTTGGTCGTGGGTTTAGACTTTTGTTTGTATGATAAAATTATTACTTTTCAATATTACGATTCAATTTAATTTACATGAATATGGGGTAATGAGACTAAAAGTGTGATTCAAATTTATTGTAATTGATATATGATATATATCCTCCTGTACTCTGTATTCTTTTTTGTAAGAAATCAATAAAAAGAGTTGGTAGTAAGAAAGGCAAATGCACTGTTAACAATAATTTTGAGAAGACTAGAATATAAAAAGAATGGAAGTAATGCTGAGGCTTTATAAGGCATTATAGAACCATAGAACCATAGAACACTACAGCACAGTACAGGCCCTTCAGCCCTCCATGTTGTGCTGACCCATATAATCCTTAAAAAATGTACTAAACCCACACTACCCCATAACCCTCCATTTTTCTTTCATCCATGTGCCTGTCCAAGAGGCTCTTAAATACCCCTAACGTTTTAGCCTCCACCACCATCCCTGGCAAGCCATTCCAGGCATCCACAACCCTCTGTGTAAAAAAAACTTACCCCTGATGTCTCCCCTAAACTTCCCTCCCTTAATTTTGTACATATGCCCTCTGGTGTTTGCTATTGGGTGCCCTGGGAAACAGGTACTGACTATCCACCCTATCTATGCCTCTGATAATCAAATGATCTAAAAACGGATGTGCTGATGTCACAACCACCGACTCTGCTGTGGCGTTTAGGCACCCCCGTACGCAGGCTGCGCGGCAGATTTGGCAATCGCACTCGTGAATGTGTCAGCTAACTACTGTTTCGTTATGGCAGTATTTAACTCCCTTCTTCTTGCTGCAGCGCTTGTCGAGACTTGAGTGAAGCACAGCAACATTACAGCTGTGGGGGCCAAATCATTGGGTATATTTTAAAGCAGGGCTTGACTAAAAAGGATTTCAAATGTTATGTGGGGAAGGCAGGAGAAAGGAGTGGAGAAGGATAATAAATCAGTCGTGATGGAATGGCAAGGCTGACTTGATGGGCAAAAGGGCCTAATTCCTTTTGTGGGTCTTGTGAGATAATGAGGATATGGGACTGCTCTTCAACCTGTGAAGCTGGATCTCTTTCGTTCTCATGGTGAAACGAGGAGAAGCGGTTAAACTGGTGTATTACAGAGCTGCTGACACTCTGTGTCCAGTCTAACAGAGACAAGAAAATAGCAATTACTATGTTTTAACCACTTTAACTAAGAACTGAGTTCTGACAGAGAGAGGTTGTGAGGCTTGTCAAATGGTGCCAGAACAACAACACGAGTCTCTACACGGACAAGACAAAAGAGATGATTATAGACTTCAGGAAGCTACAGTTTGACCACTCAATGCCTCTGCTGTGAAAAAGTGGGAAGCATAAAGTTCCTTGGTGTGTGGATAACAGATAATCTAACCTGGACCCACAACACCTCATTAGTCAAGAAGGCACAGCAGTGACTACACTACCTGGGGAGATTAAGGCGTGCAAGGCTCCTTGTCGCCATTCTAACAACATTTTACAGGGTAACCATCGAGAGTATATCGTCTGGCTGCAAGACCCTACAAAGGATAATTAGAACTGCTGGGGGTGGGGGCGAGCTCCCTCCCTGCTATTTGTAACATTTACTGGGAGCATCGCAGGTGAGGCCCCAAAGCATTGTCGAGGATCTCCACCACACATCGCACAACCTCTTTGACCCACTACCATCAGGAAGGAGGTACAGGAGCATCAGGATTAGGACTGCCAGACAGGGTAACAGCATCTTCCCCCAGGCCCTGAGACTAATGAATACCCTGCCACCACCGATGACCTGACACAAGGTCAACGTGCTGCTTACTGCTTACCTGTGCTGCGTGCATTTTGAATTATATTACTGTGTGTTATATGTTTTGTGGGTGCACCATAGTCCAGAGAAACGTTGTTCTGTTTGGTTGTACAGTCGGATGACAATAAACTTGAAAGCGAATACGTTTACAAAAGTTTAAGACAAACATGATTAACTGTTCACAGTGGGCTAATTACAGGAGACTAGGAAGATTGTGTATAATAAGCTATTCAGGTCACTAATAGTGTGTAGTAGTAGGCCTCCGTTAGTCTCAATAGACCGTGGATTTGCACCTTGGAAAGTTTCCAGGGCGCAAGCTTGGGCAAGGTTTATTTTCACACTAATAGTATGGAATGTCTGTTACTATTTAGATTGTGCTGAAAGTGTCAGTACCTCCAGTTGAACTTTGTCTTTTTGTGTATTTTCCCTCTCGCCATCAGTCTGTGGTTTTATATTGCCATGTGCTTTTGTTTGTTTTCATGCCCCATGTGCTCCTGCTCCTGTCCCTGCTCCTGCTCTCCTCCGGCCCCTGTATCACTGAGTACTCTGTCTCTCACCTGTTTCTCATTATTACCTGTTTTGCTGCCACTTCTGTCTCATTGTGCTCCACCTATCATCTGCCTCGCTGTTTATTGCTCAGTGTATTTCAGTCCTGTGTTTTCACCTGTTTGTTGTTAGATTGTGACAGTGAGTTATCCTGAGCCTGTCCAGCATTTGTATCTGTATTCTCGCCGTCTGAATATTGATGCTGCCTGTCTCCCGATTCTGGTTTTGGATTTCTCTGGATGTTTTGATCTCTGCCTGAACTTTGACATCGACTTTGTTTGTACCTGGGGATTTGTTACTCAATTAATATCACTGTGTGCTCAGTACTGGGCCTGCGATTGGATCCCTGCTCCAGCATCCTGACAGTAAGTTTCTGATTCATTCTGGGGCAAATAGCACCTGCCTGGGGGGTAGGTCTGTAAGCACCACAATCTGTTTCACCTTCATACCAAGCTCAGCTGAAGTCTTCTACAATTGTTTTAGCATCTCGCTGAATTAAGCAACCCTGAGGAGAATTGCCAATTGCAAGAGGAGTCCTACAAAGAAAGCAGATCTTGCAGAAGGACAGATTTTTTTTAAAAAAACAGTTGTTTTTATGCCAGTAACTGAAGCAAGTGGGGGTTGAAACAGGCTATTTCCTTGTCTCTGTTAGTCTGGACAGACTGTAAGCAGGTCTGTGATACACTGGTTTAACCTCATTTACTCGTGGGAACGTATAATTGTCAATGAGAAAGAAAAAACTCCAGGTTGACAGGTTGCTTAAATGAGAGAAAAAATACTCAACTAACTTGTAATTTACACTTAGGTGTTTTTTTTTAAGAAAAGGTTTCCAATGTGAAATCTGAATATTTGCAATACACTGGCATCTTCGCCAACTTTTGAATTTAAGAGGCAGTACCAGGAAACCAGGCAAACATGCTACAGGTATACCTTTTGTCTCTGATACAAAATTGATCTATAACTAGGTAGAAAATTAAAATAGAAATTACTATCATTCATAAGTTCCTCACAGCATTATGTAACGTACCCACAATATCATGATGTTCCAAAGCTCTCTGCATTCCAAGTAACACAACAGATTCAAAGCAACAGCGCTGAAGTTGTGAGCAATTACACCTGCTACAAAACACACATTACAGTCAGAACAAGATTTCCCGTCTATGGACTTGCCCAGATGTGGGAATCTATATAAGCACCAGCTGCCAGCAGAGGGAAAAATGCTACTTCAGATTTCCAGGGCGTTCACTTTATGATAGCCAGCATTGTTAATTACTTTGGCCAGAAAACCAGCTGCACAAAACCGAAAAGAAACCGGCATCATACAGACAAAAAACCCTGTTGGGGTGGCATTAACCAAGCTTGTCCATCTTCCTGAATCAGTTAATGATAAGGATGGACATTTTTTGGGAGAGAAATTCATGTACCCTGAAACTACATTTTCAGGCTTCAAGATCACTCAACTAATAACATTGAAAATTCTGTTTTCAGTGAGATTTACAACCACTTTTGAATCACAAGAGGTACTGTTGATGGGGAGGGGGAGAGGGGAGCAAGAAAGAGCTTTTTATTTAAAGACATTTCTCTCCTGCAATCCCGCACAGAATGATCTACAACTCATGCTAAAGCAGCCTCGGGTAGATTGACAACAACTGGGATCCCAATCACCACATTTTCAGCCACTTCAGTTTCAGCAAGTTCCCTCCTAAAATATAGTGGGTCAGAAATCCTAGAATAAACGTTGCAGAGTGGTTTGTGTTCATCACTTCAGGAAAACTGACACACCTGACAAAAGATGGCACTGTCACATGCATGGGACGTGTGCCTTTTCCCTGCAGCCCACAATTCCCCGGTGTGAATGCAAAACTTGCACCTGTCAAAAATGTTGGACTTTCATTAATAGTTTGCTGCAAGAACCAGTGGAAGGCAAAGTGAATAAAGCCAAGTGCATCAGCAGCGGCTGTTCCTCACAGACCTGCGTCTCACAGGAGACAAGTTACTTATCCTGTTTTTCCAGTTTATCTGCTTTGTTTCCACTGATGGCAGTGGATTGAGTTTCAGACTTGGGCTGACATGGCAGATGCATGTCATCCTTAACTTCCTAATGTGGCCATCAAGGTATTTCCAGATCACTCAGAACTTATCACCTACAAAGAACTCTCCGCTGCTAATATAGCTGCATATTTGACATAATCCAGGCGATGGAAGAGGAGTAGTGCATACATTGTCTTCCTGTTTGCCTTTACCTCCATCATACCAGAACTATGGACATTTAACTGCCAAGCTATCTTTTACTCTCCTTTGATAAATAAAGACTAGTGAGAGATTTCAAATACCCTAATACTATCTAGGATGCAATCAATGTGAAAAATAGAGGGCACAAAAGATGTAGAAGATCCTTAGGCAATATGCAGTATTCCAAGAGGGGTGGGAAGATGGTGTGTTGGTATAATTCTGGATTTAGTTTTGAGGAGCGGAGGCAGGCAGTTGAATGCAGTATCTGGGAGAAAGCATTTTTGTTGTAATAAATATAGTTTTATTAAATTTAGCGTAAGTATAAAAAAGGGCAAGATTCTAAATTGCTAATATTCTCTAATTTAGGCGGCAGAACTTGTACGAAAGTACTGCAGGATGGCTAATGTTTCACTTTTAATAAAAAGGTACATAGTTTAAAGTAAAGTACATACACAACCCTGAGATTCATTTTTCTTGTGGGCATACTCAATAAATACACAACAGAGCAACAACAACAGAATCAGTAAAACGCCAGCTTGGCTGTTCAATCAGTGTGCAAAAGACACAAACCGCACAAGTACAAAAAGAAAGAAATAACAATAATAAGCAAGCAAGTACCAGATATTGAGAACATGAGATGAAGGGTCCTTGAAAGTGAGTCCACAGGTTCTGCGAACATTTCAATCAAGGGGTAAATGAAGTTGAGTGAAGTTATCCACTTTGGTACAAGATCCTGATGGTTGAGGGGTAATAACTAACTGTTCTTGCACCTTGTGGTGCGAGTCCTGAGACTCCTGTACCTTCTTTCTGATGGCAGCAGTGAGAAGAGAGCATGTTCCAGGTGATGGATCCCTGATGATGGATGCTGCTTTCCTGCGACACTGCTTCGTATAGATGTGCTGAATGATAGGGAGACCTTTGCCCATGATGGACTGGGCCAGATCCACTACTTTTTGTCGGATTTTCCATTCAATACCAGGTGTTTCCATACCAGCTGTGATGCAGCCTGTCAATATACCCTCCACTACAAACCCATAAAAGTTTGTCAAAGTTTTACTGTAGATTTCATGCCAAATCTTCACAAACTCCCAAAGAAGTAGAGGCTCTGTCGTGCTTTCCTTGTAATTGCACTTACGTTCTGGGCCCAGGACAGGTCCTCTGAAATAATAACACAGAAGAAGTTAAAATTGCTAACCCTCTGATGAGGACGGGCTCATGGACTCCTGGTTTCCTTCTCCTGAAGTCAATAATTAGCTCCTTGGTCTTGCTGACGTTGAGTAAGAGGGTGTTGTGGCACCACTCAGCCAGATGTTCAAACTCCCTCTATGTGCTGATTTGTCACCACCTTTAGTTTGGCATACAACTATGGTGTATATGGCATCGCTCAGCTGCACAGTCATAGCTGTAAAGCAAGTAGAGCAGGGGCTAAGCTCACAACCTTGTGGTGCACCTATGCTGATGGAGATTTTGTTGCCAGTTTGAACTGACTGGGGTCTGCAAGTGAGGAAATCAAGGATCCAATTGCAGAGGGAGGTATTGAGGCCAAGGTCTTGAAACTTAATGATTAGTTTAGAGGGGATGATGGTATTGAATGCTGAGCAGTAGTAGATAAAGAGCACCCTGATGTGTGCATCTTTGCTGGCTAGATGTTCCAAGTAACTAAAAGCCAGTTAGTATTAACTTACTGGAGTTACTGTTTCTTAACAGTATAAAACAAATAGAAAAGAAAAATTAATCAAAGGCTGGACTTGTAAGGGAAGTTGATGTCAGTCAGATTGAATTCTTTGTGGAAGTGACAAGGAGGGTCAATGTAGGCGGTGAACCTGTAGTCTATGTGGATTTAAGAAAGGCATTTAATAAGATCCAAATGACAGGGTGTTCTTCAAAGTAAAAACTCACATAGAATTTAAGATAGAATAGCAAGTTGGTTCCAGAATTGGTTTAGGCAGCAAAGGACAACAGTTTTTGAAAGCTTTTGTAAATAGAAGACCACTACCATGATGACCAGAGTAGTTTCACTGGACTCAAAACTTAATCCCTCACTTTTCATAATTTATATTCATGATTTTGATCTAAATATTAGCAGCATGAGAAAGAAGTTTGCAAATGACACCTTTATCCTGATTTTTCCACATAAATTGTGAATGAGTGGAAGACGAATACCAACTCCCGTTGCAGAGCACTGGTCAGTTTCCCAGTGTAAATCGGGTTGGTTATATTTCCGCTCGGTTTGCTGCCTGCTCGCCAATCCTCATTGCACAGCAGTGTAACCTGACATAATGTGTGCTCTGCATTTGTGAAACAGCTGCTTCTCTGTCACCTTATTGAAAACCTTCTGAAAAGTAGACACATACATCAACTATTCTGTTAGTTACAATCTCAAGAAAACCAAATGGATTTGTCAAATATAATCTCCAGTTCTTGTTCCTGTGCTGACTCTACCCAATTCCCTTAATTCTTTCTAAGTTCCCTGTTACTCCTGCCTTCGTAAAAGGTTCCAGCCATCAAGCCACCAGATACTGTATGACATGTTGACTAAAAGGGAGGTCCAGCTAGTAAGAAGTGGAATTACTTTTAATTGGGCCCAACTTCCCCAATCCCTCTTAAACTCATCCCTCCTTTACCCGTCCTGTGTTTAATACGCTAAGCTGCTGGCTGCAGATTATGAGGCTCCGACTAAAAATACTGTGATCGGTTGAAGGAAACTTTGTCTTATTTTCGATAAATTGTGACTCTTAATGTGCAAAGTAGGAAGTTAGTCTTTCCCTGACTGAACTAAGTGTTATGATTTGTGATATTATGTCACAGTTGCTACCATCAGGAAGGAGGTACACACTTGACAATTCAGGAAAACCTTCTCCCCCTCTTCCAGCTGATTTCTGAATGGACATTGAACCCATGAATACTACATCAGTACATTTTTAATCCTATTTTGGCACTACTTATTTAATTTAACAATTATATATATATATATATATATATATAATTTCTCTTTCTATTATCATGTATTACATTGTACTGCTGCCGCAAAGTTAACAAATTTCATGACATGCTGGTGATATTAAACCGGATTGTGATTCTGACAAGTGCTTGAGCTGGACTTTGGGCCAGTCTGACTGAAGTTAGGATGGCTGGAAGTGCATCATAGAGTTTTCCTGATGCTCTACAAGTATTTTCAATGGTTAGCATACTGCAGCATCAGCCCAGCTAAGCACACTGTGGACAGTGGACCTCCCGCATAGGCCACTTATGCAATCTGCCATTACTGGCATGGTACATATGTAACATTACTGTGGGAAGCAGAAGAGATTGCTATGCCATTGACACTGATCTTTGCAACCTCATTGGCCACAGAGTGGTCCCAGAAGATTGCAGGATGGAAAAAATTATTCATTTGTTCAAGAAAGTTAGTAGGAATAATCCTGACGATTATAGACCAGTGAGTCTTACAACACCAAGAGAAATGCATATGGCCAGAAAGTGGACTTAAAGTACAAGATTAACCATGAGAAAGCTTGAGAAGCAATTTGACATAATTCCTTCTTTTTCGCATTCTCAAAAAGTGCGCAGCTTAAATGAATGAAAGGAGCAGTGAGATAGAAGTACCCCACTACTTCTTGACTTATTTGGGGTGGGGAGTTGGGGGGGGGGGAATGATGGCGGTAATGGTTGTTCAGTAACAGTTGTCAAGACAACTATTCTACATCTACATTTCTGAATTTATAAAATTACAGGCTTTCTGTATTGAGTGCAATAATAATGAATATATTATTGTCAAGTGTAAAAAGTTCTTTGTGAAACCATGATGTATTGTGATAGGAGAGGCTTTTGATGACTGATCCATCACTAGGTGTGGAACAGAATCATTATGAGATTACTGGGCAGAGTTTTGACAGCAGTTTTAGTCAGTTTGATATCAGAGTTTCTCTTGCTCTTTCTATTATTCTCTATCCTGCTGAAGTTTGCAGTATCTGGGAGGGGCTTTTCAGACTTGAATCCTTTGTTTCAATCCAAGTGCCTTATTTGTACCTGACATTAATGCAAAATGGAATAAAGCTGCTTGGTTCAAATGCCTACTTGTTAAATAGTCAAACTTAGAACTGGAATTTTAAACAGAGAATGCTTAAATATTTGACAGTGTGTGAAACAGAGTCATCAAATACAGGACCAGTCAGAAGCTATCATGTGCACACTTGAAGTTTCCTATAATGTTTAATTCTAGAAATAATATTGCTTAATTGGGATCTTTAATAAGCAAACATTTAGGACAATACTGTGGCAGGTTTTATTTTAAATAAATGTGTTCTAATGGGTTCAGATGTATCAGTACCGAGGAAGTCAGTTTACTTGCAGAGAAGGTCAAAGCTTCCAAGTAACAACAACAACCAAAAAGGAATGATACATTAAATGTTAATGAACTATTCCTTTCACCCAAACCTGTCACATTTCCATATCTGTTTCATTTATACAGTGGATTCTGGTTAATTGGGACACATCGGGACTAGTACATTTTCGCCCAGTTAAGTGGCTGTCCCAATTAGCTGAAGTAAGCAGTATTATGCAGTAAGACTGCACTATGACATAGATTGGATGAAGCAATGGCAAATGCAATAATCCTGTCAAGTGTATGGAGATGCATTTGGGAAGCTGGACAAGGGTAGAATGTATATACAGAATGGTAAGGCCCTAGGGACACTAGGGTGCAAGTACATTGATCTGTGGAAGTGGCAGCACCAATGGGTAAAGTGGTAAGGAAAGCACTTTCCTTTGTTGGCCATGAAAGAGCTGCCATGTCATGCTGCATCTTTATAAAAGTTTGGTTAGACCACATCTGAAGTACTGCGAGGATGCAGAAAAGATCTGTCAGGATGTTGCCTGGTTTGGAACATTTCAGTTATAAGCAGAAACTGGATAGGCTGTTTTTTTTCAGCAGAGTGGAAGAGGTTAAGAGGTGACCTCATCAATGTGGTGGTGCTGGTAGTTGTCTGTCGTGTCCCACAATGACGGGAAACCAGTGTGGGAGAGTTGTTAAAGTGGAAAAGCCATTACACCGGGGCAGTTCCATGATCTTGACCTCAGAGCTCTGGGTCCAGCTGTACAAACAAGCGTCACAAACTGGGGTCTTCCTTGGCTGCACTGGATGACCATGATGCCTTCTGGGCCTTGCATGAGCTTCGCTCTCCACAGAGCAGTGCCATTGGATCTCACTGGAGATCTCATCCGCCGGAGCTGACCTCACATGCTGGGGCAGGAATGTCCCTATCTCACTGGGGCATGAAGCCATCAGCTACCCTCACCTGGTTTAGTCCACCTGCTGAATCGATGTACTGGGGGGTGGCCACCATTGCATGCAAACAACTACTTGAAGCCACAGCTGAGAGTCTGATAGAACCAGAGATGATGAGCTTCCCCAGACTGGACATGACTAGCCACTTCACCAGAGGTGTTACCCCTCCCTGGGTGTCCCATATAAAGTTATATAATAGTATGAAAGCATAGACGGGACAGGTAGTCAAATCCTTTTCCCATTAGGATTGCAGAGGTTTAAAGTGAGAGATTGGTGATTTAAAGGGAATAGGAAGAAGAATATTTTCACTGAGTGTAGGTGAGTTTTGGAATGCACTGCCTGAAGAAGAGGTGGAGACAGGTACCCTCAAAATATTTAAGCAGCATTTTGACAAGTAGTTGAATTGCCAAGGAGTAATGTCTGTAGGGATCACATTAGCCTTTCATCACCTTGTGCAGTCCTGAGTAACCCCGAGTTATCGACTGCCTTCCACTTTAATTGCCCATTCTACTCCAACTCAGATCCGTCTGCCTGTATCCTCCTGCACTGCACTGTTACAAGGCCCAAACTTAGCATTATCTGGCCTGCTGAGTATGACCTCAGCCTTGCTATTTGCAACGTATAACTTGTTTTCCCTTTTTTGCAGTTCTGACAAAGGCTCTGCAGCCTGAAATGTTTCTCTTCCCACAGATGCTGCCTGGCTTGCTGAGTGAAGATGAATCTGAATAAGGGTCATTATCACTGAGAGGTGTAATGAGAGAAGGGCTTGCACTGGGTGGTTGGACTTCTTTAATGAGGCACTGCCTTTTGAAGATGTCTTTGAACCTGGGAAAACTAGTGTCCAGGATGGAGCTGGCTGAGTTTACAATCCTCTCCAGCCTTTTCTGATCCTGTTCAGTGGCCCCTCAAACCCAGACAGTGATGCAACCAGTCAGCATGCTCTTCATGGTGCATCTGTAGAAAGTTGCTGGAGTCTTTGGTAACATGCCCGGTCTCCTCAAACTCCTAATGAACTATAACCACTACTGTGCCTTCTTTGTAACTGCATAAACATGCTGGGCCCAGGACAGGTCTTCAGAGATGTTGACTCATCAGCCAATTCAGAGATGACATTTGTGCTCACCTGAGCCACACAGTCATGGGTGTAGACAGAGTAGAGCAGTGGGCTAAGCACACATCCCTGTGGTGCACCAGCGTTGATTGTCAGTGAGGAGGAGATGTTGTTTCTGAAATGCTACTTGAATTTTCTGCTTTTATTTCTTATTTACATGAACTAAGGTTTTAGTAATCTTATTTCATCATGCATCTATGTGTTTCAAGCTATTACTATACCTTGTTTGGCTAATTAATGCACTGGGCACCAAATTACATTCTACTTGACTGAGAACATTTGATCACATTTACCATAACCTGCAAATTCAAGATACTATCGTCTTCTGTACTTTTAATCATCCTTTAATTGCAACCTTTGAATGTTATAAAGAAAAGTTTCAAAGAAAATTTCCAATGAACTGCTGTAATAAAATTCAAAATAATACTTGCAAAGAACGTAGAGACTTCTTGAGCAATCTGATCAGTCAATTCTGTTATTTTCTTAAATCAGTGATTAACCCGTATTGTCTTTCGTGGCCATCACTGAGAGGTGGCTGAAAGAGCATAGTTGAGAGCTTAACATCCAAGGATACACCTTATATCAAAAGGACAGGCAGAGAGGGTGGGGTGGCTCCGTTGGTAAAAAATGAAATCAGATTCTTAGAAAGAGGTGACATAGGATTGGAAGATGCAGAATCCTTGTGGGTAGAATTAGGAATCTGCAAGGGTAAAAAGACCCTGAAGGGTGTTATATCGAAACCCCTGAACAGTAGCCAAGATGTGGGAAATAAATTACAACAGGAGGTAGAAAAGGCATGTCAAAAGGGCAATGTTACTATTATCATGGGTAATTTCAATATGCAGATAGACTGAGGAAATCAGGTTGTGCTGGATCCCAGGAGAGGGAATTTGTAGAATGCCTATGAGATGGCTTTTTAGAACAGCTTGTGGTTGATACAACTAGGGGAAAGGCAAATCTGGATTGGGTTTATGCATAATAAACCAGATTTGATTAGGGAGTTTAAGGTAAAGTAACCCTTAGGAGGCAGTGATCACAATATGATAAAATACACCCTGCAGTTCTAGAGGCAGAAGTTAAAGTCAGATGTTTCAGTATTATAGTGGAACAATGGGAACTATAGAGGCATGAGAAAGGAGGTGGCCAAAGTTGATTGGAAGGGGACACAAATAGGGATGATAGCAGAACAGCAATGGCTGGAGTTTCTGGGGGCAATTCAGAAGGTGCAAGATAGATATGTCCTGAAGAATAAGTAACATTCTAAAGGGAAAATAGGACAACCATGTCTGATAAGGGAAGGTAAAGACAGCATAAGAGGGTGTATACTATAAGGAAAATTATTGTGAAGTTAGAGGATTGGAAGGCTTTTAAAAACCAACAGAAGGCAACTAAAAAGAGCAACAGGGATAGTAAATATAAAATATGTAGGTAAGCCTACCAATAATATAAAAGAAGACACCGAAAGGCTTTTTTCAGATATACAAAGAGTAAAAAAAAGTGGGAGCGGATATTGGACCACTGTAAAGTGATGCTGGAGAGGAAGTGATGGGTGACAAAGAAATGGCAGACAAACATTATAAGTACCTTGCATCAGTCTTCACTATGGAAGACACTAGCAGCATGCCAGAAATTTGAGAGGGAACAGAAGTGTGTGTAATTGTTATTACTAAGGAGAAGGTGCTTGGGAAACTGAAAGGTCTGAAAGTAGATAGACAGACACCTGGACCAGACAATACTCCAAGATTCTGAAAGAGGTGGTTGAAGGGATTGTAGAGGCATTTGAAATGATCTTTCAAGAATCACTAGATTGAGAAATGGGTCCAGAGGACTGGAGAATTGCAAATGTGACTCTACTCTTGAAGGGGAAAGGCAGAGGAAAGGAAATTATAGGCCAGTTCACCTGAATTTAGTGATTGGGAAGATGTTGCATCCATTATTAAGCAGGCCAGGCAGCATCTATGGAAAAGAGTACAGACAACGTTTCAGGCCAAAATCCTTCAACAGGACTGGGGGGAAAAAAGATGATTTTTTTTCTCCAGTCTGGATGAAGGATCTCAGCCTGAAATGGCAACTGTACTTTTCTATCGATGCTGCCTGGCCTGCTGAGTTCCTCCAGCATTTGGTGTGTTACTTGGATTTCCAGCATCTGTAGATTTTCTCTTGTTTGTGATTGGACCATTAAGGACGGAATTTTGATGTACTTGGAGGCACATGATAAAGTAGGCCAAAGTCATCATGATTTCCTTAAAGGAAACCTTGTCTGGCAAATCTTTTGGAATTCTGTGAGGAAATAACAGGCAGGATAGACAAAGGAGAGTAGGTGGATGTTGTTTACTTGGATTATCAAAGGCATTTGACAAGGTGCCACACAAGAGGCTGCTAAAAAGATTAGAGCCTACGTTGTTACAGGAAAGCATGGATGGAAGACTGGCTGACTAGCAGGAGGTAAAGAGTGGGAAATAAAGGATGCCTTTTCTGGTTGACTGCTGATGACTAGTGGTGTTCCTCAGAAGTAGGTATTGAGAATGCTTCTTTTCACATTATATGTCAATGACTTGGATGATGGAATTGTGGCCACGTTTGTGGATGATACAAAGATAAATAGAGTGGCAGGTAGTGTTGAGGAAGCAGGGGGTCTGCAGAAGGACTTAGACAGATTGGGAGAGTGGGGAAAGAGGTGGCAGATGGAACATAGTGTAGGGAAGTGTATGGTCATGCACTTTGATAAAGGCATAGACTTATTTTCTAAATGGAGAGAAAATTCAAAAATGCAAGGTGTGAATGGACATGGGAGTCCTTGTACATGATCCCCTAAAGGTTAACTTCCAGGTTGAGTCAGTGTTAAGGAAGACATGGGTCAGACTGCCCATGGAGTATTGTGAGCAGTTTTGGCCTCTTATCTAAGAAAAGATGTGTTGGCATAGGCAAAGGCTCAGAGGACATTTACAAGGATGATTTCAGGAATGGAAGAGGAGTGTTTGAAGGTTCTGGGCCTGTATTTGCTGGAGTTTAGAAGAATGAGGGGGGATCTCATTGAAACCTATTGAATATTTAAATGCATAGAGAGGATTTGGAGAGAATGCGTTCTGTAGTGGGGCAATCTAGGACCAGAGGGCACAGCCTCAGAATAGAGGAACGTCCATTTAGAACAGAGATGAGGAGGAATTTGTTTAGCCAGAGTGTAGTGAATCTGAGCAATTCATTGCACAGGCTGTGGAAGCCAAGTCACTGAGTATATTTAAAGCGGAGGTTGATAGGTTCTTGATTAGTCAGAGGGTCAAAGGTTATGGGGAGAATGCAGGGGAACTGGGTTTAGAGGAATAATAAGCCAGCCATGAAGAAATGGTGGAACACACTGAATGGGCAAAGTAACTTAATTATGGCCTTGTGTCTTAGGGTCATGTCATCAAGATTTCAAAGTACATTTAATATCAAAGAATGTATCAATGAAACAACCTTGAGATTTGTTTGCTCACAGGCAGCCACAAAGCAAGAAATATAGAGCAATACCAGAAGTGCAGAGAAAGGAAAAAACACAAAGTATGCAAACCACAGAAGCAACCAACAACATTCTGAACCAAAATGAGTCCTAAGGTCCAAAATGCGGAGTTGGCCCAAGCCTCAGTATCAATAAATTATCCCTTGAATTTGCTTCACCTTCGCTCACCTTTTCATTGTTGGTGCTGATAATTTACTGCAGTTCACTTCAGAAAAGATGTTATACTAATGTTTTCAGTCACATTCCTTGCCTTTTGAACTACCAGTGAGCTGTCACATGGATTTAGTAGCGCCATCTTAAACTGGAAGTTTAAGATTTGCTGAAATCTGCACTTTTGTATTGCAAATTCTGGAAACTAAGTTGAAGTGCGACTTAGTGATCTCTATTTTTTCCTTATTTAAATAAACGTAAGAAAACTCAGGCAGCCAATGCTCTAGGCTGCTGAAATTTTGAAATTCACCCTGTTTAGGAATCCTGTGGGATTCAGCACAGGCCTGACAAAGCTTCTCTAATTTCTCACAAAAGGCAACCAAGCACACTTAAAGCCTCCAAGCATATCATTCTGTTGAAGTTTTCCAAAAGCCCTGAAGCAAATTGTTCAAATTCCAAATCCATATTTGTAGAATATATCCTCACTACAGCTGAGTAACAAAGAAACTTAATGTATGTTGTGTTCGTGGCTAACAAAGAACTTCTTGTGACAAATAATTGTATTCTTCCACAGATCGTGCAGAAATTGTTTAATTGAAATAATTAGTCAAAGCTTATAAACTATTCTTTTGACTCCATATATTATTCCAAGTTATAATGTTTTTGAACTCATTTATTCCTAAAACTAGCCTTTCAGGGTCTACACACAATTAACAGTAATGCCTAATATAGCTGAGAGAGAAAAAAGCAGGTACTGTTCTCAAAGGTGCTCATGTTCTATTTTGCACTTCAGAATCAGCACGTATTTGAAGACATCAAAATAAAGTTAATTAAAGCACTGCTCTACATCTAAGTAGTTCTAAAATTACTGCACGGGTTTCTACACAAATCGGCCTACAGGTCAGTGATCAAACACAGGTAACAATCAAATGACAGTTTGTCAGAGCTGCTTGTCTCAGGTGATTTTCATAAGCTCAGAATTCTGAAGTAATCTTTTCACCTCTAATACTGGATGAACAATTTGAATAGAAAACCTGTTTATAATTTTATATCAATAAGGAATATTCACTCTGACAACAATTCTTATTATAAAGTATAGAAATTTTAATTAAGATTCCTACTTTGAGTGTTTTAACATTTAACCAATGATTCAGGGTGATCACACGTGCCTCACGGTGGAAAATAACAGATGCAACTGGGGCACAGATGTGTGCTTCTGTGTACATGGTCGGCTGCTTGAAGTGCACAAATTTACACCTCTATTGCAAGCAAAGCACAAAACTGAATCTACAGAATAATTATATGATTAAACAATGTAATCACAAAACATAAACTTAAAAACTATTTCTGTTTCAAAGAATCTTAGAGACTCAGTGTATGCCAACAACAATATTAGCACTCTTAAAATGAAAAGGCATTTTGATCTTTTTTCAAGTGGCAGCAATGTTGAAATGTGTATCAAAAACAATCTTTCTTCACAGTTCAAGACCTTGAGGTATGAATGTGTTTTCATCTACCACCTTCAGAAACTGGAACAAATTACTGGATTATTAGATTTTTTAAAAAGTACTTGAAAGGATTGCTTGAACTACACTAAGTTGACTGATGAAGAAATCATTGCATTGACGTGTTGGCAAAGACCCTCATACGTGACAATTATAGTTGACTAACACACTGGGTTTCCAGGCAGTGGTTTCAAATGTGTAATTAAGAGTGAATAAGACAAAAAAATCAGATCTAAGCTGGAAAAGTAATCTATATGCCACAGTATTAATACATTCATTGATATTCTTGTATATCACACAAATAATTTCAGAAGTTCATGTTTTCCCACACTTAATCACCCCCAGGCAATCCTTCCATAGCTCATTCCTTCTCTTGTTATCTCTACCCAGGAATTACTCTCCTTCTCTTTCTCAATCCGCTCTTCTTCACACTTCATTCATTCTTCCTCAAGCCTTCAATTCTTTTCCGACTACCATCAGAAGTTGCAGTATTAAAATGTAAAGGTCACTCTAAAATGACCACAGTAGAGAACGGTGGAAATGCACTTGCAGACAAAACTGCAAAAAGGGCAACAAAAGAAGGAATAGAGAAAATCGAAGAAATGGAAGAAAATCCGATAACTGAAATTAGGTTAAACACTGTGTCGCAGATGAACATGCACTATATTTAAGAAATACAAGGTCAGTACTCAATTGAAGAAAAGTGGTACAGGATGGAAAATGGCAGGTTATTAAACGATGATGGAGTATGGAGATACAGCTCTAGTGAGAGACTGGCAGCCCCAGCTGAGATGCTTCCTTACCTGACACAGTGATACACCAGAGTGCAAAGGATGGTCGACAGATTCTCCCAGTGGTGGTGCAATCCAAAGCTCAGGATGCAAGCCTGACAAACAGTTGAGAGATGTATGACATGCCAGAAAATGAATCCTGTATCAATGGAGAAGCTAGTTCAACTAAGTACTCCTGCACCACTTGGGCAATGTTCCCTCAAAGGTAGGTGGGGGGGGGGGGGGGGGGGGGGGGGTGTGTGTGTGTGTGTGTGTGTGTGTGTGTGTGTGTGTGTGTGTGTGTGTGTGTGTGTGTGTGTGTGTGTGTGTGTGTGTGTGTGTGTGTGTGTGTGTGTTACTAGCACACAAAAGTATTTAAACTGTGCACAAAAGGTTGTCACCCTCCAGCTCATTGGCATGTTAAGTATATTTAACGATGAAACACAATCACGTTTCCTTTTCCAGTTTCTGATGCAGACAGTGTTAACAGCATGGAGTCTACGATGATTTGTCTGCAGATTTTAGAACTGGCTTTTTTATACTGATTATACTGAAGAAATTATTGATTTACTATGTCAAATTCCAGAGAAGCAAAGGGCGTGAAGTGCAAATGAACTACTAGGCCTTTTTCCACTGTATTAATCTTCATTTTGTAGTTGGGTTTTTTTATTTGTAGTTGCTTTGTAGAAGCGCATAAAAAATTAATTTTTAAAAAAGGCCTGAACAGATTAGATATGGCAAAGTTATTTTCCATGGTAGGCCAGCCTAGGAAAAGAGGGCATGACTTCAGGATTGAAGGGCGTCCATTTAGAACTGATGTGGAGAAATTACTTTAGTCAGAGGGTGGTAAATCTGTGGAATTTGTTGCCACGAGCGGCTGTGAAAGCCAAGTCATTGGGCATATTTACGGCAGAGATGGATAGGTTCTTGATTAGCCAGGGCATCAAAGGGTGTGGAGAGAAGGCAGGGGAGTGGAGATGACTGGAAGAATTGGATCAGCCCATGATTGAATGATGGGGCAGACTCGATGGACTGAATGGCCGACATCTGCTCCTATATCTTACGGTTTTACAGTTCATTTAAAGTGGAATGGGTTAACGAACCAGTAGAAAGTGCTACACTGAAAGCTCATGAGGCCAGGAACAC
This sequence comes from Hemitrygon akajei, assembly GCF_048418815.1. Taxonomy (NCBI): domain Eukaryota; kingdom Metazoa; phylum Chordata; class Chondrichthyes; order Myliobatiformes; family Dasyatidae; genus Hemitrygon; species Hemitrygon akajei. Next base: position 94,127,142 of record NC_133131.1, read on the forward strand.
ACAGCTACGAGAAATATTTATGTACAATACAGAAACTGGCATTACCTGTGTATATTTTTGTGATGCAAGAGTTGCTGGAGAATTTGCAAGTGGGAAGAAGTGGAGTGATATTTAGAAACTTGACCTTTTAAAGCACCATTTAGCAAGCAAATCGCATATGGACGGTATGCAGAATCTCTGGTGAGAAAGTGTTTCATTACCTTCTACAGGCCTGATATGTGTGGTTTGTGAGAGTGCAGATGAACGAGAGTGAAAATGACCAAACCCTGAGAAGTTCAACTTTCTTATTGATATTGTTTTGCTAACTGCCAAAATGAATACTTCTATATATAAAATTCAGTGTGCACATGTTGTTGTCACTGGGCAAAATATTACACAACACAAGATTTTTGCACACACCAGTTGTTACAAATTAGAGGTACATGGCACCTGGTCCATTTTTACATATACAAGTGGACTACATTTCTTTATTGAGTGCCAAGGATATTCCAACGTGTTAGTACTAGTGGACAAATTTTCCTGATGAAGGGTCTTGGCCCGAAATGTTGACTGTTTATTCTTTTCCATCAATGCTATCAGGAATGCTGAGTTCCTCCAGCATTGTGTGTGTGTTGCTCTGCATTTCCAGCAGATTTTTTTGTGTTTAGGACAAATTCTCAAGATGGGTGGGAGTCATCCCAGCAAGAAAAGCTACTGGCATACTCACAGCCAAATCGAGAACTATGTTCCTCAATGCTGATTACAATGCCACACTGACTCTGACCAAGGAAGACATTTCACTGGACATACTTGTCAAGAATTATGTCGACGGATGAACATTGAATGGTCTTTAATTGTCCACATCATCCAGAGGCATCAGGACATGCTGAAAGAGTGAATATCATCAAACAGTGGTTGACTTAGTATCACAAGGAAGTGAATCATGGCCTACAGCTATTCCTTTGGTTTTTCTGCAAGCCCAAATAAGAAAACAAAATTGAGTCCATTTAAAGTGGTAACAGGATAACCCATGCCACTACTGGGAGCTCTCGAAGTCAGAGAGGCTGATATACATGTTATGTCAGATATTTAGTTGATTATTGTGCAAAACTAACACAAACTGTTCTTTCTGCTTCTCAACGGGTTTCTGCTGCTTGGGGTGGTCCACTGGAAGGAGGACACATTCCTGGCAAGTGGTCCTTGGTCAAGAAATTGCATAAGGAACTCCCGGGAGCTTGGTGCGAAGGTCCTCACCAAGTACTGTTAATTACAAACTGTATGGTTAAAGTAGAAAGTAAAAGCAACCAAATACACAAATTTTCACTATAAAAAGTATTCCACCCCCTGGGAGTTTTCAGTCTTATTGTTTTACAACATTTAATCACAGTGGATTTAATTTGGCTTTTTTGACACTGATCAACAGAAAAAAATACTCTTTCATGTCCAAGTGAAAACAGATCTCTATAAAGTAATCTAAATTAATTACAAATATAAAACACAAAATAATTGATTGCATAAGTGTTCACCACCCCCCCCCCCCCACTTTCATATGACACATCAAATCATCACTGGGCAAGCCAGCTGGTTTTAGAAGTCACATAATTAGTTAAATGGAGATCTGTTTTTGGAGACCAGAGTACAGTCAAGATGTTTCAACTGATTGTAGTAAAAGTACTGCTGTATCTGGAAGGTCCGACTGCTGGTATCCTGCAAAAAACTACACCAGGAAGACAAAACACACTCTGAGCAACTCTGCATAAAGATTATTGAAAAGCACAAGTCGGGAGATGGATACAAGAAAATTTCCAAGACACCGAATATTCCTTGAAGTACAATTAAGTCAATCATCAAGAAATGGTAAGAGTATGGCACAGCTGAAAATCTGACTAGAACAGGTCATCCTCAAAAACTGAGTGACTGTGCAAAAAGGGGCTAGTCAGGGAGGATACCAAGAGACCTATGACAACTCTGGAGGAGTTACCAGCTTCAGTGACTGAGATGGGCGAGGCTACACATACAACAACTGTTGCCCAGGTGCTTCACCAGTCACAGCTTTATGGGAGAGTGGCAAGGAGAAAGCCACTGTCGAAAAAAAACTCACGTGAAATCTCAGCTAGATTTTGCCAGAAGGTATGTGAGAGATTCTGAGGTCACCTAGAAGAAGATTGTATGGTCTGATGAAACCAAAATTGAGCTTTTTGGCCATCAGACTAAACACCACACATAATCAGAAACACACCATCCCTACCGTGAAGCATGGTGGTGGCTGCATCGTGCTGTGGGGATGCTTCACTGCAGCAGGCCCTGGAAGGCTTGTGAAGGTAGAGGGTGAAATGAATGCAGCAAAATACAGGGAAATCTTGGAGGACAATCTGATCACAGGTTTTCCTGCAGTCACAATCCGCAAGAGAACTGTGACTTGGAAGAAGATCTGTTTTCCGTCAAGTCAATTAACCCAAGCTAAAAGCCAAAGCTACAAAGGAATGGCTCAAAAACAACAAAATTAATGTCCTGGAGTGGCCAGGTGAGAGTCAAGACCTCAACCTAATTGAGAAATTGTGGCTGGACTTGAAAAGGGCTGTTCACTCATGAGCCCCATGCAATCTGACTGAGCTTGAGTAGTTTTGTAAAGAAAAATGAGGAAAAATTGCAGTGTCCAGATGTGCAAAGCTGATAGAGACCTAACCACACAGACTCAAGGCTGTAGTTGCTGTCAAAGGTGCATCTACTAAATACTGACTTGAAGGGGGTGAATACTTACTTATGCAATCAATTATTTTGTGTTTTATATTTGCAATTAATTTAGATCACTTTGTAGAGGTCTGTTTTCACTTTGACACAAGAGTCTTTTTCTGTTGATCAGTGTCAAAAAAAGCTAAATTAAATCCACTCCGATTCCATGTTGTAAAACAATAAAACATGAAAACTTCCAGGGGGTGGGTGTGAATATCTTTTATAGGCACTGTAATATTGGGCATTATTATCATAATCTACATTTTTTTTGTGTTTGTTTAAAGGTGATTACACTGAGTTTTCAGATGTGATTTGGTCAAGGTCCCTTTTAAAATCAAAAAGGGCTGTGGGGAGGGTAGTTGGAAACCACTTTTTTTAATAGTGCTTATTATAAGATTTGTACTTTTTAACAAACTTGTGTATTTTAGACACTCACTAGCAGAAAACAGTATAGCAGCTAAACTAACAATTATCAATTTTCTCATTTTTTTATTGACCAAGTATTAGCACATTACCCATGTGATCTAATTGCTTTAATTATGTAACCTATTGACTAATTCATTATTATCTAAGGAATTTTTCTTACCTTATTATTAAAAGTGATAGATTTTCAGTAGCACCACCTTTATTCCTTTGTCTTGTACACCTCTCAGCATAATTTCTCAGCACTTTATTTAGTTTGCTTGTATTTTTGTGTTCGTTTGTACTTTGAAATTAACTGAAATCTTGGAATTAAGGCTGCTTATCATTCCCGACTCCCGGAAAAACCTGAAGGATCAGAAGATAAACACAGATCTGACCTGACACATTTCAAATACTTAAGGCAGCAATCGACAATTAAAACACTGAAGAAATTTAATTTCTTTGTTGTAATGAACTGGTTGCTTTGAAATACTAAACAAGATACCTTCAGTATTATTTACTGAAAGATGCAATAAAAGATCATTAATTAAATATTAAAATTACGATGTTACCAAAGGATGATTAAAGAGTTAAATGTGATTATATACATTTTAAGTAGAATATATTGTGTGGCTTCTGTACTTCTGTGCTGAAATAAATAATTCTGGATAAGATATTTAAAGTTACAATAATTTCAAACTGAAAATTTTCAATAATTTTGTGCATCAGCAGATAATTATTTATCTTTGTTATCACAAAAGTGAAATAGAGGTTAGAAGAGAAATATCATTTTATTTCAATATCTTCCTCTACTTAGGCATGAGAACATCTTGCTCATTGAGGAGGCAGCTTAACATGAAAGAATTCGATCCACCAATAAATCTATCTGGATTTTCTTCAATAACTACAAATGCAAAGCCAAAACCATTGTGCTAAACTTTCTAACCATACAATATGTACACCATACAATCAAAACCAAAACCAGCCTCATCAAAACCAACCTTGTCCAAAATCTATTTGCTCAATTAGTGTTGTACAACAGATGAGTAATCTTGGTGTTCTGGGTGGGCAATATGTTAGCTTTTCTGAGAGGGAGGAGTTGTGGATTAGGGGTCTGATGTACTTGTTGGTTTTTCTGTGAGGGTGATCGGCTAGTTTTTGTGTATGAGAGAGTGGATTGGGAGGTTGATACTATTGTTGCTGGTCTTTTCTGCAAGGAGGGAGTTTAGGGGTTTGAAGTTATTGTTGTTGTTATTTTTGCAAGAAGGGGTAGGGGTTGTTTGGGGTTTGCAAGTTTTGTTTCTTTTTCCTTTTCATGCGGGGGGGGGGAGGAATTGATGGCTTTTCTATCAACGACTCCCATGGTTTTATTCTGTATTTCACGGCTACCTGAAGAAGACGAATATCAGAGTTATATTGTACAATGCATACTTCGACAATAAAATGAACATTTGAAACTTTGAAACTTGAAACCCTCTGCTCTATTCAAAACCTGGGCCACATAGTTCTACTTATATATCTTCACCCTGTGCTTCTGAATGCCTCTGAAATCGATGTAAATAGTGCTTGCAGCTCAACAATAGTTTTACAACTGTAATTTCAATTTTCACATCAAAATCTTGATGATAGAAACTCAGGTGATAGCTCATTTCAAAACTGGGGGAGTGCAGCGCTGTCAGAGGTTCTATGCATTGGATGAAAAGTTAAGATGAGGGCCAGCTATTCTTTCCAGGTAAGCTTAAACGATCTCATGATTCTATTGTAAAATGAACTTATTGGTTGAAGAGCATGATGTCAAGCTGGATTTGTACAAAGTTTTTATTACTATGTTAAGCTCTGGTTACCAACTAACATATAGAATGTTAGGGTACCAGTGAAAATAAAAGAGGGACTTTGAAGAAAGTTGCTAAGAAACACAAGAGTACAGTTCTGTAAAGTACTGTGTGTAGGATTTGATTAGTAGATTTGGATGAAGCAGGAGAAAGAGGTGCAGTACTTGCATTTTTGATTTAGAAGGAACTTCTCAACATCATTAGATCTAGTGACACATTTTAAGAGTGTGGCAAACAATACTCAGGCTGACTTCACAGGAAAGCAGAAAGATAAATGTCTGATGAGTAATGTGATTTTATTTTTTTCCCAACCTTAAAGGAATGTTCTCCAAGTTATACTTCTGTACAAAAATATAACTGAAGTTGATTTTTTAAAAACTAGGTTATTAACTATACTTGTGTTGGAGGCAGTTCAAGGAAGCTGGTCCCTTACACAATAGGAACGTTCATGAGGAAAGGTTGAGCAAGCACATAATCAAAGGAAATTAAGAGAATGAGAGGTAAACAATCAATGATCTAAGATTCTGTGATAGTTTGATGTGGTTGCTGTGGCGTGTTGACATGGTGGCTGCTGAGAGCCTCAACCCAGAACACCACAGACTTGCTCACCATGGCGACTGACTAACAAATGAAAGTTGATCTTGCAAACAATTAAAGTTCCTTGACTTCATCCCACCATCATCCCTGAGGCCTGACATGGTCATTCTGTCAGAAGCAGGTGGTTATAGTAGAACTGACAGTTGCTTGGGAAGACCAGATTGAAGAGGAGTTTGAGCATAAGAAAGCCAAACACCAGGAGCTGGTAGAGCAGTGCCAGAGGCAGGTGTGGAGGGCACAGTGTGAGCCTATAGAGGTGGGATGTAGAGTTTTTGCTGACTGTTCGTTGTGCAGAACCCACTCTCTCCTTGACTTTACAGAGGATGCAAAGAAAAGGGCCATCAGGAACATAACAGAGACGGCTGAGCAAGCCTCGAGGGCTATGGATCAAGAGGTGTGACCCGTCAGCCAGTGCTGCTGGGTCACAAGCCAGGGCTTGAGAAAGACCCAAAACACCCGAGCCCAGGTTTAATTGCATCCGACAATGTATCTTAGCATCAGAGGATGTTTCTCCTCATGGGGAAATCTAGAACTAGGAATTCAGAACGTGTTGTTGTCCATTTAAGATGAGGAGGAATCTCTTTGCTGACAAAGTCATGAAGCTTTAAAATCCTCTATACCAGAGAGCTGTGGAGGCTAATCAGTGATTTTTATCATGACTGGGACAGATTTATACAAGTGGATATGTTAAACAGTCTTAAAGGGCCATATGGGTTATGCAGATCCCTATTTTGTATATTTTTTCACCTGAACTGGGGAATGGTAGTTTTGTTGAGGTTATTTTCTTCAGAATAAAGGAAATGGAGGGGACATTTAATGCAGATTCATATAGTTGCATAAAGTTGATTGGAAAGGTGTATTTCCATTGGCTGGGCGATGAACTTGGTTGAATATGAAACTCAGTGACTGAAAGGGAGGAAAAGTTGTTAATTCTCATTATATTTAAAAACTGAACTAATAATGTAATGAGAACCAATAGCATAACCTACTAAAATAAGGATGAAGAAATGGGAAATGGAATCAGTTTGAAGTGTTTTGGTTAATATGAAGGGAGGATTGCTTTTAGTGTTCACTTAAACTTTTATGGTTTATGAGAAATTGTCCTTAATAACCTCAATCAGCAATATCAAAATTAATTATCTGATAAGCTGTCCACAAAATGGACAATTACAAAACTACACTAACCATAATTTCAAGACTCGTAAAACATTTTGGGATGTCCAGAGATTATAGGTATACCAAGCTAATTTTTCATCTTCCTTTGCTAAACTTTATACCACTTAAAATCTTAATTCCATCTACACATTTCTCACCAATCTTTAAATTGAACAAAGTATTGTAGTAGCCTGCCTCATAAATTCCAACGTATGTTTCAAAGGTACATTTAATGTCAGAGAAATGTACATCCTGAAATCCTTTTTCTTTGCAACCGTCCACAAAAACAGAGGAGTACCCCAAAGAATGAATGACAGTTAAATGTTAGAATACAAAAGCCCCCCAAGCTCATCCCTCCCATGCGTTAGCAGTAGCAAAGCAACGACCCCCCTCTCCCACCAGCAAAAAAACATTAGCACCCCCCACCGAACACTCAAGCGTGCAGCAAAGTATCAATAAAAACACAGACTTGCAGTACCCCAAAGACTACTCGTTCACCCAGTAATTCGACCTACCACAGGCTCTCTTTCTCTCCCTAATAAGGGAAAAAGAGGTATCTCTATTTCACAGCGAAAGGGGAGACATAACAAACAACTCGCTGGTTTACAATGTTAAAGGTCTGTTGCGTTGCTTTATCCGAGCTCTGTGCCCAAAGAACTCGGGTCTCTGGGCACACAGCCAGCAGCCAGCCGGCTGCTTTTGTGTCTCCCACAACACACCAATTTCCTGCAGAGGCACTGACCTCGAGTCCACCCACCTCCAGAGCCATGAAATCCCAAAACTCGAAAGGCGCGCTAGTCTTCCAGGCCGCATCCTTGGTATATCAAATAACGGCCAGTCCTGAGACCCCGAGACCAGGTCCCTCTTCCGCAAAGAACTGAAGTCAGCTTTCAACTCCAGGTCAGGGGTCTTTAAAAGAACCCCAAAGGGAAAAATAGAGATATTAAAGATAGAGATAAAGCTGTTCCTGAGGATGCAAGCAAAGGAATCACCGTTAGGCACCATTGTCTCCTAAGCATTGTATGAGAAACACCATTGCATGTCCTGCATCTGTGCATCAGGTCCTGGCAATGTGTATGCATTAGAATGCTAAAGTAAAATCAGTGATTGTGCTCAAACAACAACTTCAAAAATATTTTACCCATTATATATCTTCAAGGTCATTGATGTTTTGTAAAAACCAAATACTTACACATCCACCAGCAAGCATATCTGCTGTAATTGTGATGGAACCATTTTTCTGTGGAAATGTGTCTCCCACAAAATCATTCATCTATAATAGGTTCATGTATTTTGAGATAAGTATAATGAAACGTATCTTTAAGATTTATTTAAGTGTCCACAGCACCTTAAAATTTTCTATGTTCTCAACTGTGATTACTTTATGCAAGAAGCATACTGATATTAAAGATGCACAAAAAATCTTCCTTGGTTAAGAACTCAGAATATTAATTTTGAAGACATTATACCCACAGTGAGTTGTCATTTATTTCTGAAAATCACATTCAAAACTGCCTCATATGAGTTTGTGGGGTTTTCAGTTCAGTTGACCTGGTCTATGGGACAAAACTGTCCTAAAACCCACACAAATTAGGGATCTCATGGAGGGCCTAGAACAACTGGTATGAGAGACTGGAAACAACTCACTAAGTTGTGGATATTCTTTTGCAGTTACAGGGCCTTTCATCTATGCAAATACTGCCGCTGCCCAGGTTGGGACCCGGCTGGATTCAAACTCAGGACCAACCATCTCAAAGTCCAGTGCTGATACCAGCCCACCCAGTACAGAGGGAAAATTCCCTGTACTGGCACTAACATCACTTGACAAAATAAGTCTTAAAATATGGGGAAAATTAGGAAAAGTAGTTGAAAATGTCAAACATTTTTTCTATAAAACTCAATCTTCTATAGACATCATGTGGTCACTAGGTATTGAATTTAATGAAATAAAGTTACAGCAGGCAGCAAGAACATTATGTAGTTATGCACACGTTGATTTAAAAAGGGTCTGATTGGATAGCCAAAGTAGTAAAAGGTAATAAAGGATTCTATTCTCTGGGAGGGAAGAAAGAGTTCTGTTTGACAATGATAAATGTGACTGGAACGCAACACTCTTGAGTTACTAGACTACAACCATAATGCAGATTTAGCTTGCCTTATCCAAATTGCTTGGGGCTGGAAGTGTTTCAGATTTTGGAATAATTGCAACTCTATAATGAGTTAGTTTGTGGATGGGACCCATGCCTAAACACCAAATTATACAGATTATACATATACCCTGAAGGTAGTTTTATATAATATTTTCAATAACTTTGTGTACATTGAATGATCACAAAGGTAAGCTATCACTACCTCGGCTGCCAGGTAAACAGTCAGCAGCTGTTTGGCATCGCCATCGTTCCTGACTCTGAATTTATATGTTATCGGTAAGCAGTCATTGTCTTATATTTGTTCATCACACATATGTACTTAACATTACAATTCATTACATACCATTAATATAATGGAAATATAATGTGTTCAAGGTAACTAAAGCAGGACTGTATTGGGAGAATACCTGAATCTGCTGTTGAACAGCAACAAACAACATGTTGCAGGCTTTCTGTCTCCACCTACAAAGCTGTGTTTTGATTAAACACTCTTATTTGTGTTTTACTTTTTTAAAACTTTTATGTGAGGTATAAAAGATTGAATTTAAATACAGATAAATGTAATGAAAAAAGTCAACATTTTATTTTTAACACAATAATGATGGTGGTCATGTTACACTCAAGCATGGGATTTTAAGAGGAGATGAAATTTAGATTTCATGCAAAAATAATGTGTTTTGTAATTACCAATAAAACACAATGCCCTTTGCTTATAAAAGAAGATAAATACAGCACCACACACAACTACATCAGTTCTGAGAAACCTGAGGAAGAGGGTACATCATCATTAACATCATTGTGAGGAGGAATATCAGAAGCAGTTGAGGGACCTGGAATCAGATGCCCTCAGGATGAGGCAACACTGTGCTAGATGACTTCCTTTAAAGTGTTTCTTCCATTGCCGCCTGTCTTGTTAACGAGGGTTTTTGTCATAGCAATCTTTGTTGATTTTACAAACTGACATGATTTCTCATTCAGTTATGAATACACACTGCTCCAATCCTTCAATTTCTCTGCTGCTCCGTGGTCAGCAGATGCTTTATCACCATAAATCTTTAAAAATGTAATGCCGTGACTTCTCTTAAATTTCTGCTGCATATTCAATTACCTTCAGTTTTCAGTCTGTCGTGATATATCTTCATGATCAGAATACTGTTAAGTGGCATATGTTCACTCCAATGCTGATGAATCCGTTCTATCAATACACGATCAAGATCTTTATTTTTTGCTTTATGCAGTGTTTTTCTATTTTTCATTAACTTCTGTTTATTACTTTTGCATAGAACTTTAACAGTTCGTCCTCCTGATTCTTCAGGTCATAGATGGTGGCTGTCCCATCACCATACTCCTCAGTCAGATACTTCACAACTACACCACTGTCAAGTTTTTCCAACAGTCACAGAATTACATTACTAAGCATATCAAATATGACCACAAGACATAGTGTTGATGTTACAGTTCCCTTTGCATAGCAGGTTACTGGAGCTATTTCGCTTACTGGAGTCAAGATTAGAAATGTAAAAGAGATGAGATAAGAATGTATTGGAAGGATGTGAAACAAACACACTAACTAAGGGACAAACACTTTACTAACTTTAAAATCTCATTATCTGTCAGCTTGTTATTTCTACTGACTTTTAACACCTGTATTGTGAAAGACGAATGATCTTGCAAGTAAGGAATTTAAACTTACAGTTTACTAAATGGTCAATATCTGTAACTACTAGTCAATTTTGTATAAAAATGGCATTTTACATTCAGATTTCAGAACAGTGGTGGTAACAAGGTCAATGCTATTTTCTTTGTGTACAAGTAAAATGAAGTATGATTGAGGAATGAGGGTGACTTTTCAGAGTCCAGTCAACTGGCGACAACAATCATTTGCCTCTGCGTCTTTTCTATCAATGGTCCTGTCCAAACATTTTTAAATGCTGTAATTATGTTTACCACCAGCACTTCTTCTGGAAGCTCATTTCAGACAGCCAGCACCCTCAGATCACTTTTCAATTTTTCCCCTCACCTTAAATCTGAGCTCTCTAGTTTTAGACTCACCTACCCTGGGGAAAAGTCTGTGACTACCCTATTTATTTGCCTTATAAATTTATAAACCTTTAGGTTTTCTCTCAGCCTCCTTCACTCCAGGGAAAACAGTCCAAACCCATCCAATAACTCAAGCTCGCCAGTTCAAGTGTCGCAGACCTTCTAACCCCTTATTCTACTTCCAGGTCCCTCAGGTCGGTTGACTTGGGGCTCCTGGCTGTCCCGCGATCTAAACTTAAGCTCAGGGGTGACCGCACCTTTGCTATTGCAGCCCCTAGACTGTGGAACAGCATTCCCCTCTGTGGTGAGCTACATATACCTGTCTGGACACGCCCCCTGATGACTGCTCCTGTGGCTCCTCCCACAGACCCCTGTATAAAGGTGATGGAGGTCTGAGCCCGGCCTCTCTGTCTCCAGGATGTAGTATGGTGGTCAATCACTGCTTGTTCCTTCTTCCAGTCAATAAAAGCTGATATCTCGCCTTTACGTCTCAGAGAGAGTTATTGATGGTGCATCACCCTCCCTATCAGATCTGCCCCCTCCATCGACTCTTTTAAATCCAGGCTCAAAACTTACTTTTATTCACGAGCATTTGAATCTTCATGATATGGCTGATTTTTGGCTTGTGCCTAAGCATGTGTTGTTTATTTTGTGCCTAGAAGCTGAGTGCCTTGTTGTTTATATCTGTGTTTTTTGTATTTGTGATTTTAGCTACCTGTTATGGTTTGTACAGCACTTTGGTCAACATGGGTTGTTTTTAAATGTGCTTTATAAATAAATTTGACTTGACTTGACAGAAAATGCCAGATCAGGCAGAATCTGTGGAAAGAGAAACAGAGTTAATAGTTCAGATTGAAGACCCACAGTTTACATTTTAGGACAAAATTCCTTCATTAATTCCAGTGTCTGCGGCATTTTCTGTTTTGTTGTAACTAATCTATAGTTCCCAATTTTCTTCCTTTTTAAATAGTTGAATGACATTTGCTGCCTTCCCATTTGTGTGAATTGTTCTAGGATCTTTGGAAACCTGGAAGTTGCTTACAACACCAATGACAGATTGATTCTGACTTTTTGTGCTTTCAATGTGGAATTTGCACATTCTTCCTCTGGGTTTCCCAAACGGATGCCAGTCAATAGGTTAACTACACCTGTTGACAGGCCAATCACACCAGGCTGTATATTACACCTTGTGTAGAAACATAGAAACATAGAAAATAGGTTCAGGAGTAGGCCATTTGGCCCTTCGAACCTGCACCGCCATTCAGTATGATTGTGGCTGATCATCCAACTCAGAACCCTGTACCTGCTTTCTCTCCATACCCCCTGATCCCTTTAGCCACAAGGGACATATCTAACTTCCTCTTAAATATAGCCAATGAACCGGCCTCAATTGTTTCCTGTGGCAGAGAATTCCACAGATTCACCACTCTCTGTGTGAAGAAGTTTTTCCTCATCTCGGTCCTAAAAGGCTTCCCCTTTATCCTTAAACTGTGACCTCTGGTTCTGGACTTCCCCAACATCGGAAACAATCTTCCAGCATCGAGCCTGTCCAATCCCTTTAGAATTTTATACGTTTCAATAAGATCCCCCCTCAATCTTCTAAATTCCAGTGAGTATAAGCCTAGTCGATCCAGTCTTTCTTCATATGAAAGTCCTGCCATCCCAGGAATCAATCTGGTGATTCTCTGTACTCCCTCTATGGCAAGAATGTCTTTCCTCAGACTAGGGGACCAAAACTGCACACAATATTCTAGGTGCGGTCTCACCAAGGCCTTGTACAACTGCAGTAGAACCTCCCTGTTCCTGTACTCAAATCCTTTTGCTATGAATGCCAACATACCATTTGCCTTTTTCATCACCTGCTGTACCTACATGCCCACCTTCAATGACTGGTGTACAATGACACCCAGGTCTCGTTGCACCTTCCCTTTTCCTAATCGGCCACCATTCAGATAATAATCTGTTTTCCTGTTCTTGCAACCAAAGTGGATAACCTCACATTTATCCATATTAAATTGCATCTGCCATGAATTTGCCCACTCACCTAACCTATCCAAGTTACCCTGAATCCTCTTAGCATCCTCCTCACAGCTAACACCGCCGCCCAGCTTCGTGTCATCCGCAAACTTGGAGATGCTGCATTTAATTCCCTTGTCTAAATCATTAATATATATTGTAAACAACTGGGGTCCCTGCACTGAGCCTTGCATTACCCCACTAGTCACTGCCTGCCATTCTGAAAAGGTCCCGTTTACTCCCACTTTTTGCTTCCTGTCTGCCAACCAATTCTCTATCCACATCAATACCATACCCCCAATACCGTGTGCTTTAAGTTTGCACACTAATCTCCTGTGTGGGACCTTGTCAAAAGCCTTTTGAAAATCTAAATATACCACATCCACTGCCTCTCCCCTATCCACTCTACTAGTTACATCTTCAAAAAATTCTATAAGATTCGTCAGACATGATTTTCCTTTCACAAATCCATGCTGACTTTGTCCGATGATTTCACCTCTTTCCAAATGTGCTGTTATCACATCTTTGATAACCGACTCTAGCATTTTCCCCACCACCGATGTCAGACTAACCAGTCTATAATTCCCCGGTTTCTCTCTCCCTCCTTTTTTAAAAAGTGGGGTTACATTAGCCACTCTCCAATCCTCAGGAACTAATCCAGAATCTAAGGAGTTTTGAAAAATTATCACTAATGCATCCACTATTTCTTGGGCTACTTCCTTAAGCACTCTGGGATGCAGACCATCTGGCCCTATCTGCCTTTAATCCCTTCAATTTACCTAACACCACTTCCCTACTAACATGTATTTCCCTCAGTTCCTCCATCTCACTAGACCCTCGGTCCCTTACTATTTCCGGAAGATTATTTATGTCCTCCTTAGTGAAGACAGAACCAAAGTAGTTATTCAATTGATCTCATGAGTGAATCTGCAGATGCTGGAAATAAATAAAAAAAACACGAAATGCTGGCAGAACTCAGCAGGCCAGACAGCATCTATGGGAGGAGGTAATAGCGACGTTTTGGGCCGAAACCCTTCATCATCACTCCTGATGAAGGGTTTCGGCCCGAAACGTCGTTATTACCTCCTCCCATAGATGCTGTCTGGCCTGCTGAGTTCTGCCAGCATTTCGTGTTTTTTTATTCAATTGGTCTGCCATGTCTTTGCTCCCTATGATCAATTCACCTGTTTCTGACTGTAAAGGACCTACATTTGTCTTGACCAATCTTTTTCTTTTCGCGTATCTATAAAAGCTTTTACAGTCAGTTTTTATGTTCCCTGCCAGCTTTCTCTCATAATCTTTTTTCCCTTTCCTAATTAAGCCCTTTGTCCTCCTCTGCTGGTCTCTGAATTTCTCCCAGTCCTCAGGTGTGCCGCTTTTTTTTTGCTAATTTATATGTTTCTTCTTTGGACTTGATACTATCCCTAATTTCCCTTGTCAGCCACGGGTGCACTACCTTCCCTGGTTTATTCTTTTGCCAAACTGGGATGAACAATTGTTGTAGTTCATCCATGCAATCTTTAAATGCTTGCCATTGCATATCCACCGTCAACCCTTTAAGTATCATTTGCCAGTCTATCTTAGCTAATTCACGTCTCACACCTTCAAAGTTACCCTTCTTTAAGTTCAGAACCTTTGTTTCTGAATTAACTATGTCACTCTCCACCTTAATGACGAATTCCACCATATTATGGTCACTCTTACCCAAGGGGCCTCGCACAACAAGATTGCTAACTAACCCTTCCTCATTGCTCAATACCCAATCTAGAATGGCCTGCTCTCTAGTTGGTTCTTCGACATGTTGGTTCAGAAAACTATCCCGCATACATTCCAAGAAATCCTTTTCCTCAGCACCCTTACCAATTTGGTTCACCCAATCTATATGTAGATTGAAGTCACCCATTATAACTACTGTTCCTTTATTGCACGCATTTCTAATTTCCTGTTTAATGCCATCCCCAACCTCACTACTACTGTTAGGTGGCCTGTACACAACTCCCACCAGCGTTTTCTGCCCCTTAGTGTTATGCAGCTCTACCCATATCGATTCCACATCCTCCAGGCTAATGTCCTTCCTTTCTATTGCGTTAATCTCCTCTCTAACCAGCAATGCTACCCTACCTCCTTTTCTTTCCTGTCTATCCCTCCTGAATATTGAATATCCCTGGATGTTGAGCTCCCATCCTTGGTCACCCTGGAGCCATGTCTCTGTGATCCCAACTATATCATATTCATGAATAACTATCTGCACATTCAATTCATCCACCTTGTTACGAATGCTCCTCGCATTGACACACAAAGACCTCAGGCTTGTTTTTACAACACTCTTAGCCCTTATACAATTATGTTGAAAAGTGGCTCTTTTTGCTTTTTGCCCTGGATTTGCCTGCCTGCCACTTTTACTTTTCACCTTACTACTTTTTGCTTCTACCCTCATTTTACACCCCTCTGTCTCTCTGCACTTGTTCCCATCCCCCTGCCACATTAGTTTATAGCCTCCTGAACAGCAGTAGCAAACGCTCCCCCTAGGACATTGGTTCCAGTCCAGCCCAGGTGCAGACTGTCCTGTTTATACCGGTCTTACCTCCCCCAGAACTGGTTCCGATGCCCCAGAAATTTGAATCCCTCCCCCTTGCACCATTTTTCAAGCCACGCATTCATCTGAAATATCCTCCTATTTCTACTCTGACTAGCACGTGGCACTGGTAGTAATCCAGAGATTATTACCTTTGTGGTCCTACTTTTTAGTTTATCTCCTAACTCCCTAAATTCACCTTGTAGGACCTCATCCCATTTTTTACCTATATTGTTGGTACATATGTGCACCATGACCACTGGCTGTTCACCCTCCCATTCCAGAATGTCCTGCAGCCGCTCAGAGACATCCTTGACCCTTGCACCAGGGAGGCAACATACCATCCTGGAGTCTCGTTTGCGGCCGCAGAAATGCCTATCTATTCCCCTTACAATCGAATCCCCTGTCACTATAGCTCTCCCACTCCTTTTCCTTCCCTCCTGTGCCGCAGAGCCACCCATGGTGCCATGAACTCGGCTGCTGCTGCCTTCCCCTGATGAGACATCTCCCCCAACAGTATCTGAAACAGTATATCTGCTTAGGAGGGAGATGACCCCAGGGGACTCCTGCACTACCTGCCTACTGCTACGCTGTCTAGTGGGCACCCCTTCTCTTTCTGCCTGTGTAGCCTTTACCTGCGGTGTGGCCAACTCACTGAACGTGCTATTCACGACTTTCTCAGCATCGCGGATGCTCCAGTATGAATCCAATCGCAGCTCCAGACGTTCAATGTGGTCTGCCAGAAGCTGCAGTTGGACACTCTTCCTGCACACATAGTCGTCATAGGTGAGTGGAAAATCATGGTAAAGCTGTCAGGCTTGTGAGAGAAAATGGGTTACAGTGAAGCAGGGCTGTTGAGAATACACTCAATGTACATTCAAAAAGCCAAAAGCCTTCTATTGTGGTATAAAGTACAAAACATGTTGTTATGATCCCAGCCCCCTCCTTTGTGAGAATCGCAAGAGCCCTAGTGAAGGGGTGGGGGGCAATGACCCAAGAGAAGAGAAAGATACGTACGGTGTCCCTCGTTTCACGGCGAGGCAAAAGCTGGCGACTGTGGTCAGCGTGTCGTGGAGACACCTTTGTGAATTGGGAACTGTACTACTTGTATACCCTCAGGGCAACGTGGGTGGAGAGACGGAGAGAGATTGCATCATCCCAACCTGATTGACATCTGAGACCCCGTGAGTTCAGATAAAAGAGGGGTTGTAAAGACGGCTCCCCAGACGCACCAGAAGACACGCTGGAAATCCTGTGACAGCGTTTAATAGCGACAGCCGGTGGGGGGGTTCGTGTGCGTCTTTTCCTTGCCTGGGATTGGCGACCTCACCATGGAAGAACGGCTTTAGCTACAGGAGAGGCCACAAGTGAGCGTCCATTCCCCAACGAGACTCCGACGGATCGAACTCATAAAGGTGGGAAAAACCCGCCGGGTAACTGTTCCATTCTATGCCTATCTCTCTCTCTCCAACAAAGTGCACCACCGCGACACCCAAAAGACGGCAGCTGGTGGAACTGCAGTGACCTCGAGAGACTTTTATATTTAAATCGGACAATCTATATATTACCCCTAGTCAACGATAGAGCTTATTTCTTATTGATTATTACTATACCTGCACTTTAGATTGAGTATTGACGACGTATGTTATCTGAATGTTTGTATTAACCTTATTTTTGTGCCCCTTTATAAATAAAAACTTCTAAAAAATAGTGCCATCAGACTTCAACGGACCTCTCTATCTTTGCTGGTAAGTGACCCAGTTACGGGATACGTAACAATGTTGAATTTTTCCCCAGCATGTTCAATTAACATTCTCAGATCCAAGCATTTTTAAACAACCATTACTTCGATGATACTAATAATCATCCTTTCAAACCACTTAGTAGAAATCCTAGAAATGTTGGAAGAATAATGATATATTGTCCTTCCAATTTCCTAGCTGACCCTCTTGGTTCTAAAGGTCAGGACTTTGAGAGTTGTTGGAGAAGATTTGGTAAGTAATTACAATGCACTTTACATTTCCAGGGTGGATGGGATGCCAATGGAACAGAATGTTTTGATCTGAATATTATCAATCTTTTCAAGTTCAAGTTTATTATCATTAAACTGTATATGCGTATACCGCCAAATGAAACAACGTTCCTCCAGACTAAGCTGCACAACATGGTACATACTCTATAACACACACACACACAAAACTAAGTAATATTACCACAAATAATTTAACAAGTACTAAAATATATTCCAGAAGACTTGCATGTTTCATAAGGTTCATTTATGACACAAGTTTAAGAAGTAAGCTGTACACCACTTCATAAGTGATGAGACCTGGGTGGCCTCAGTAATTTCACGGTCTGGAGGATGAAGCTGTTTCCCATCCTAACAGTCCTTGCCCCAATGCTATGGACTGATATTAGGGGTCAAAGGGATTTTGGATGGATGGGAGGGATCATTGACAATGCTAAGAGTCCTATGCATGCAGCACTCCTGATGAATTTCTAATGGGTGGAGGTGAGACCCTGATGGCCCTCTCAGCTCACCTCACAATCCTTTGTGTGGTCTTGTGGTCAGATAACTTGCAAATTCTGTACCAGATGGTGATGCAGCTGGTCAGGACACTCCCAGTGGTGCTCCTGTAAAAGTTGGTTATGATATGGTAGTGGGTGTCGGGGGAGGGCTCAATCTCTTCAGGAAATAGAGATTACTGCTGTGCTTTCTTGACTAAAGAGGTGGTGTTGAGGGACTGCCTTTTCAAACTTTATCAGTTTCCTCTTTATTGATACGTACCTTGAAGGGGATGGAATGACTTTTTCTCTGACATGTCCCTGTAACTACAACATAAAGAGTTCCCCGCTCAAAGTTCATTGCCAATTGCACAAGTACGTGTGTGAACAGGGGGAAAGAAAAGTTAACTTGTGGCAACATCACAGGTACATAGCCTCAGGTTAGCAGCATTCACGAGAATTCAACATAAGTGGTACACAATTTTTACAAGAAAGCCAAAAAAAAGCAAAGACCATTGTAGTGCAAAGTGGTCACAGTGTTGCTATACTGAGGTAATGATTACAGCTGTGCAGGTTGATTCAAGAAGTAAATAGCTGAAGGGAAGTAACTTTTCTTGAACTTAGAGATGTGGAACTTCAGGTGTTTGTACCTCCTAGGCACAGCGAGAAGATGGCATAGCCTGGAATTTGGAGACCTTTGACAACAGATGTTGCTTTCTTGTGGCAGCACCTCATGTAGATACACTGACTGTGAGGAAAGATTCAAAGGGCTGATCTCACCACTCGCTGCAGTTTCCTACATTTCTACACATTCGATTTGCCTTAACTAGACTGTGGTGCACCCAGTTTCCACTGTACATGTGCAGAGGCTGGTTAGAGTGCTTGGTGACATGCCAAACCCCCTTAAACCTCAAAGAAAGTAAAGATACTGGTGCACCTTCCTTGTTGTTACATCTATGTGCTGGGCCAAGACTGGTCACTGACTTTAGAGACAAAGCTGTTTGACATTCTGCAAGTAATTCAATCAAAAAGTGCCTCAAAACAGAGTGAGTGTAAAATTGATCAAGAATCATAAATAGCCATGCTGCAGCTCTCCAAAGAGCATTGCATCTGCTGAGAATTTTGCAAAGGGTGGAAAGCAATCGAGCTACACCGCGATGGGAGGACTGCTCTGCCTGTTGTAGTAAATGTCAACCTCATAAAGAGGTTTTTGGCATTTGGTTACTCAGGGCAGAGCTAGTTGATAAAGTGACATCTTGGTTGGTCTGAGGCTGCCTTCGTAGGACAGAGAGGGTTTGTGAAAGCAGCTCTAAACAAGACTCCATAGCATTATAAATGGGGATGCATTGCTAACAGTGATTACTGCTGAGCTCAATACTATATAGCAATCTCCAGGCCAAAAGAGAACTGTGCACAGAACATCAGCGAGGTGGTGACAGCAGCTTCTATCACATCCCAGGTAAGTGATGAAGAAGACCAAAACCAGGCACTTTGTCAAAATGTGGAGCAGCCACAGTCACCGTGCTGGCCAGGCGCGGCCACAAGCCACACATCATTTCTCCCAGGCCTCACGGGCAGTCTCTGCACGTTTCTGCAGCTGTTCACTCCACGCTGAGTGGAGAGATTATATTAGAATTTTAAAACTGAAGGAATGGCAGTGGACTAAGTTTCCACCCCAGCAGCACAGCCCAAGTGAATGTCCCTTTTAAAATACTGGAGGTATTGACAGCATTTATCTCCAGGATCAAGAGTGCTGTAATGAATTGGTGCTCTGTGGGTCTACACTAAATGGGGTACTGGACCACAGCTTCCAGTTTGCAATTAATGTTGCGTAAGGTGCTCTCCACTTGGGATGGCTGAGGGAGTGGTGCCGAATTGATCTCCATTGTTCCTGAGCACATTGATTTATTGATTTGCCTAGATTCTAAACTTTCAGTAGTCACAATTGCACATTATGCTCCGAGGTCCATATGTGAACATATACAGTAGCACTTGAAGAACAGCAAAGGTTACTACCCCCTCAGTGTTCAGCCCTTTTCTCTTAAAGGTCACATTGCTGGGAAATGCACATGGCTCCCTCAATCTCAGGTGACCCAGTGTGCCTGACATATGTCAGCCACCATGCAAGGAGGAGAGCTGCCTTCTTCCTTCAGTCTCCACCTTTTACACACTCCAAGAGACAACCAGTATCACCTAAAGTGTAACCGAGTTCCTTTGGGATGTATAATATATTCTAAAACTGCGACCGATTTGCCAGTTGACATGCAGTATTCACATGCTACCTCGCCATTTACTGCAAGATAGACAGTCCTGACACAGTGTACAAAAGCAGGAACTGGTTAAAATGATGGCAATGGCATCCTTCATGAAACTTTCTCTGCATTTTCTGCTAGGAACATTTCTCTAGCAGATCTGCCTATGAGCAGTGAAGCAGTCTATATCTCATTGCCACCTTTGACATCTTTAGCATCTCTCCAAAGCAGCCGTCAAAAATGCTTCATCATCCCAGTTCAAGGAAAAATTTATTATCACAGTACATAAGTGTCACCATATACAACCCTGAGATTCTTTTTCTGTGGGCATACTTAGCAAATCTATTGAACAGAAACTATAAACATCAGGAGCTGTAAACTGTAAACAAACTGTACAAATATGTACAAATGGGCAAATGGGCATATGTACAAAATTAAGGGAGGGAAGTTTAGGAGAGACATCAGGGGTAAGTTTTTTACACAGAGGGTTGTGAGTGCCTGGAATGACTTGCCAGGGATGGTGGTGGAGGCTAAAACATTAGGGGTATTTAAGAGCCTCTTGGACAGGCACATGGATGAAAGAAAAATGGAGGGTTATGGGGTAGTGTGGGTTTAGTACTTTTTTTAAGGATTATATGGGTCGGCAAAACATGGAGGGCTGAAGGGCCTGTACTGTGCTGTAGCGTT
This sequence comes from Hemitrygon akajei, assembly GCF_048418815.1. Classification (NCBI taxonomy): domain Eukaryota; kingdom Metazoa; phylum Chordata; class Chondrichthyes; order Myliobatiformes; family Dasyatidae; genus Hemitrygon; species Hemitrygon akajei. The sequence continues at coordinate 94,148,065 of NC_133131.1, forward strand.
CTATGGTTCCATGGTTCTAAATGCAGATATAGATAAATAGCAATAAATAACAAGCATGAAATAACAAGACAACAGAGTCCTTAAATGAGTGTAGTTATCCCCTTTTGTTCAAGAGCCTGATGGTTGAGGGGTAGTAACTGTTCTTGAACATGGTGGTGCATTTCCTGAACCACCCGTACCTCCTACCTGATGGCAGCCGTGAGAAAAGAGCAGGGCCTGGGTCTTTGATGACAGATCCTGCTTTTCTATGGCAATGTTTCATGTAGGTGTGCTCAATGGTTGGGAGGGTTCTACCATGATGTACTGGGCTGAATTCACTACCTTCATAGGATTTTCTGCTCAGAGGCATCGGTGTTCCCATACCAGGCCATAATGCAGCCAGTCAGCAGAGTTTCCACTACAGAAGTTAGCCAAGGTTTTTTGATGACATGCAGAACCTCCACAAACTCCTGGGGAAGTAGAGGTGCTGTCGTGCTTTCTTCACAATAATATTTATATGATGGGTCCAGAGCAGCCCCCCTGAGATAATGACTCCTAGGAATTTAAAGTTACTGAGCCTCTCCACCTCTGATCCTCTGAGTACTGGCTCATGGACCTTTGGTTTCTCTCTCCAGAAGTCCACAATCAGTTCCTTGGTCTTACTGACATTGAATGGAAGTTTGTTATTATTGCACCACTCAACCAAGGTCCCAAGCACTCTCCTGTATGCTGATTCATCAGCCCCTTCGATACAGCCCACAACAGTGGTGTCATCAGCAAACTTATATACGGTGTTGGAGCTGTACTTAGCCACACAGTCATAGATGTAAAGTGGGGAAAGCAGGGTGTGAAGTACACATCTCTGTGGTGCTCCTGTATTGATGCAGATTGTGCAGAAGATGATTTTGCTAATCCGAACTGACCGGGGTCTACAGGAGTGAAAATCTAGGATCCAATTGCACAAGAGGGTATTGAGGCCCAGGTCTTGGAGTTTACTGATTCATTTTGAGGGGATGATGGTGTTAAATGCCAAGCTGTAATTGATAAAGAGCATCTGATGTGTGCAGCTTTACTGTTCTGTCAATGGTAATCTGTCTTAACAACTACCATCCATCTCAATAATAATGAAGTGCTTTGAGCAGCTGGTCATGAACTGCATTAAATCCTGCCTTTCCATTGCACTGGACCCCTACCAATTTGCATATCACCCAAATTGGTTTACTGATAATGCAATAGCCTCTGCCCTCTACTCTGTCCTGTCCCACCTGGAAAATGGTCTCTCCTATGTCTGAATGCTGTTTATTGACTTCTGTTCAGTGTTCAATAGAATTATTGGTGAGTAAACTGTTTGTATTGGTTTCAACACCTCCCTCTGTAACTGGATCTTGAACTTCTTAACACAGAGACCTCAGACTGTTGGTGTTGGCAACAACATCTGTTGTTTCATCACACTGAGCACTGGCACCCCCAGCTCCCAGGGCTGTGTGTTCAGCCCACTGCTACTCACACTGTTGACGCACGACTGTGTTGCAAGGTCCGGCTCTAACCACATCATTAAGTTTGCTGATGACACAGCACTGGCTGGCCTCATCAGCAACAATGATGAGTCAGCATACAGAGAGGAGGTAGAGATAGATCTTGAACTTCTTAACACAGAGACCTCAGACGGTGGACTGGTTCAAATACAACAACCTGAGTCTCCACGTGGACAAGACTAAAGAGATGTTTGTAGATTTCAGGGAGGCGCAGTCTGACCACTCCCACAATGGCTCCTCCGTGGAGCGTCAGGAGCACCGAGTTTCTTGGAGTGCACATCACTGATGATCTCACCTGGTCCCTCAACACTGCTTCTTTAGTCAAGAAAGCACAGCAGCACCTCCACTTCCCGAGGAGATTAAGGCCAGTGATTTTCCCCACCCCGATTCTAACCATATTCTACCGGGGCACCATTGACAACTATATCACCATCTGCTATGGGAATTTCAAGGCATCTGACCTTAAGAACTTGCCACAGCATGTGAAGACTGTTGACTGAATCATTGGGGTCTCTCTCACCCCATCTAGGGCATATATAACCATATAACAATTACAGCACGGAAACAGGCCATCTTGGCCTTTCTAGTCCGTGCTGAACGCTTACTCTCACCTAGTCCCACCTACCTGCACTCAGCCCATAACCCTCTATTCCTTTCCTGTCCATATACCTATCCAATTTTTTTTAAATGACAAAATCGAACCTGCCTCTACCACTTCTACTGGAAGCTCATTCCACACAGCTACCACTCTCTGAGTAAAGAAGTTCCCCCTTGTGTTATCCCTAAACTTTTGCTCCTTAACTCTCAACTCATGTCCTCTTGTTTGAATCTCCCCTACTCTCAATGGAAAAAGCCTATCCACGTCAACATCTATCCCTCTCATAATTTTAAATACCTCTGTTAAGTCCCCCCCTCAACCTTCTATGCTCCAAAGAATAAAGACCTAACTTGTTCAACCTTTCTCTGTAACTTAGGTGCTGAAACCCAGGTAACTTTCTAGTAAATCTCCTCTGTACTCTCTCTATTTTGTTGACATCTTTCCTATAATTCGGTGACCAGAACTGTACACAATACTCCAAATTTGGCCTCACCAATGCCTTGTACAATTTTAACATTACATCCCAACTCCTATACTCAATGCTCTGATTTATAAAGGCCAGCATACCAAAAGCTTTCTTCACCACCCTATACCAGAGGCATAGAGTTCACAAAGCCCTCAACATTGATAAGGACTCTTCCCATCCATCCCACAATCTCTTTGACTGCCTACCATTAGGCAGAAGGTACCACAGCATAAGAACAAGGTCCATTAGGCTGGGTAACTGGCTATGAGACTTCTGAATACCCTGCTACCACCTAGTACACATGATTTATGACAGCATTAGAACGGTTGTATATTTAGCTGTGTCATTTATGCACTTTATGTCAACTTGTATATCTACTGAATATTTTTATTAACTGTTAATATTATGTTATGAGCTGTATGTGATATATGTATTGCATTTTGTACCTTGGTCCGGAGGGAAATTGTTTCATTTAGCTGTATACATGTGCATGGTTGAACGACAACAAGATTACTAGGCAGACAGGATTCATGGATGTACAACTCCAGTCCTTCTGAACCTTGCTTTTTCTATCTCATTCAATTTTTGTTCCAAGCCTGTGATTGGGCTCAATTTCTCTCTCTCTATTGGCACAGGCTTGACGTTGAGCACGCCCCTCAGTACTTCATCACACGTCACTTCTTTGTATTAGCACCTTCTAAACGCATTAATTAACACATTGACTGGAAAACTTCTCCACAACATTCTAACCTCACCCTATCTTAGATATTCATTTTGTCCGATCTATTCCTCCCCATTTTCTCAACAATTTAAAACCAACTTGCTTTTCTTTTTACCTAGTTTTAACAAAGGGTCATCAACTGAAACGTTAACCCTCTTTCCAGAGTCATAGTGAAACAGGCCCTTCACCTCACTGAGTTCAAGCCACTCAAATACCGTATACTAGACCTACACAAACTCTGGTAGATGCTGCAGGCCTGCTGAATGTTTCCAACACTTTTGTCATTAATCCAGATTCCCAGCATCTGCATTTATTTATTTTCCATCTTCAACTTGCTCTATTCTTAGCTGTTAGAGAGAAAAAAACCTGCAGATTTCTGCTTTGCAGAACATCTCCTTTTTTGCACATCATTATCCTGAGATTCCAGATGTCTGTCAGTTTAATTTTCCATCCCTCTTGCACACTGACCTTTGTCTTCAATCTCCCACATTGCTCCAATTACATGAACATCAGCTCAAGGAACAGATCTCATCTTCTGTCTGGGAATGCTGAGTCCTGGGGACTTAATACTGAATTTTTTTTAAAAACTTTTGATGACACCCACTTTCCTCTCTTCAGATGTAGCAAGGTATTTAATACTTAATATTGTTTCAATTTATTTTTCTGCTAATAATAAATTTTTAAAGCAAGTGTTAACTTGACAATTTTGGTTGGTATCCCATCCCAGATACTTCTCTGTTTTGTTCACCATTCCTTCTCCCTGAAACTTGTTTTTTCACTTCTGAAGTTTCCAAGAAGAGTTGTAATCTGAATCATTGACCCTGCTACTCCTACTGCAGATGCTAGTCGAGCAGCTGACTGCTTCAACCATTTTTTTGTTTTCTTTCCACTCTGTATTGAGTGAATACATGAAGACACCCAAGTCTGTCTATATTTTCACTCCTTTCCTTTGCTACTGTTATTCCCATGAAAGCAATTATCGGAATTCCTCCATCACAAATACAGGAACAGATCTGGAGAGCAGCTCCTCAGCAATGTAAGACACAAATAGCAATATTCACCAAATGTGACCTTATTACAATGACCAACACCCATTCTGTTGATGAATAATACCCCTACACAGTTCGGAATCAGAATCAGGGTTACTATCACTGATGGGCCAGGACATGTAAAATCATGCACTTTAGTAGAAGAAATAAAAGGGTTGACTATTGTCTAACTGGAAAGAAAATACAAAAAACTGAAGCACAAAGGGACTTAAGAGTCCATGTGCAGAATTCCCTAAAGGTTAATTTGCATGTTGAGTCTGTGGTGAGGAAGGCAAATATGATGTTAACATTTATTTCAAGAGGACTAGCATTTAAAAGAAAGGATGCAATGTTGAGACTTTATAACACATTGGTGAGGCCTCAATTGGAGTATTGTGAGCAGTTCTGGGCCCCTTATCTTAAAAAGGATGTACCGAAACTGGAGAGGTGTTACGTATCCCGTAACCGGGTGACTTACCAGCAAAGATAGAGAGGTCCGCTGAAGTCTGATGGTACCATTTTTAAACATTTTTATTTATAAAGGGGCACAAAAGGAAGGTTAATACAAACATTTTGATAACATACGTCGTCAATAATCAATCTAAAGCACAGGTATAGTAATAATCAATCAGAAATAAGCTCTATCATTGTCTAGGGGATAATATATTGTCCATTTGGAAATATAACAGTCATTCAAAAGTCTGCAAGCTTCAGCCTTTTGGGAACCGCTGGGTTTCCCGTGTTGGAGAGAGTGAGAGAGAGATTGGTGAGAAAAGGAACACTTGCCCGGGTCCTTACGAAGCAAAGCCGTGGAATCAGGGGAGCAGGCTTCCCTGTTGTTAGTTAAAAGCGGTTTTCCGTGATTCCAGCCACAGACTCCCGATTCGGAATCTAACGCACGTGGCTTCCTTCAAAATGGCTTCCCGCTACGACGGGATCGCTATCGTGTCTCCTTGGTGCGTCTAAAGGGGTCGTCCCCCCCCCAGACCCTCCTTTATACTTCCTCACGGGATCGCAGGTGTCAATCTCTCTCTCAACCAGCCCACTTTGCCCGAGGGCTTTACACGTGGTCTCCATGAGACAATAGTCAAGGTCGCCTTATTCTGCATCCCGGTGGAACGTGGTATTCAGCACATCTCTCTCTCTCCCATTTCCTGTGTCTATTCAGCACGTCTCTCTCTTCTCTTGGGTCATCGACCCCCCCCCCCTCACTAGGGCTCTTGTGATTCTCACAAAGGAGGGGGCTGGTATCATAACAAGAGGGTTCAAAGGAAGTTCTCAAAAATGATTCCAGGATTGAATGGCTTGTCATATGAAGAGTATCTGATGGTTCTGAGTCTGTATTCACTGAAATTCAGAAGAATGAGGGGTGACCCAATTGAAACCTTTCGAATGGTGAAAGGCCTTGATAGAGCGGAGAGAATGTTTCCTCTGGGAGGAGAGTCCAAGATGCTCCAAGAATAAAGAGGCATCCTCTTAGAACAGAGATGAGGAGGAATTTCTTTAGCCAATGAGTGGTGAATCTGTAGAATTCTTTCCCACAGCCCACTGTGGAGGCCAAGTCTTCATGAATATTTACTATAAGGCAGAGGCTGATAGATTTTTGATTGGTCAGGCATGAAGGAATATGGGGAGAATGCAGGAGATTGGGGCTGAGAGAGAAATTGGATCAGCATTGATGAAATGGCAGAGTAGACTTGATGGGCCAAATGGCCCAGTTCTGCTCCTATATAGTGTGGCCTTACGGTCTGATGGTGTATCATGAAATTACTTTCACTGCAGCAGTACAGTGCAAGGCATAAAAATTAATATGTTACAAAATAAATAAACAGTGTAAAAGTTTGAAGATATTTTTGCACACTCCACCTAGCTGGGTGGTACAGATTTTCAATACCCTGTCAGCTACATCATCAGTACTTGGCACTTTGCAAGGGTTCATCCTCTTGAAGGATGTTCTGTGTTGGCCTCCGAGGCAGAGATCACAGGGTCGCCAACTGCTGTGGGGATTCACACAGGTGTAATATATGTCCCTTTGCAAAGTATGCACAAAAGGTATTATTTGGGCTTTGTATTATAGGAAGTAATGGCACACAAACCCTGCCACAGCTGTTGTGCATCTGATTGTGTCTTTAACTTCACATGAAATTGCCTTTTTGTTCTCACAATGATTTCACTACATTGTACCTAGACTTCTTGTAGGTTTCTAGGTCACCAGTCTTCAACTGCTCTGACCTCGCTCTCAGGAGACTGCGGGTCTGCTGGCTCATCGAGGGCTTCTGGTATCGGAACACTCACTATGCTCTCAAAGGCACACACTCATCCATGCAAGTCTTGATAAAGTCTGTGACAACTGTGGCATATTCATTCAGATCTGAAGAAGAATCCCCAAAGATGTTCCAGTGCAGATTCAAAGTGGATCTGTAAATGGTCCTCTGCCTCCCTTGCTGTGCTCTACACTGGCACTGCAGAACACAGTCTCCGCTTCCAGGCTGGGGGTGGAAATACAGCCAGGTAATCAGACTTGCCAAAGTATGGGTGTGGGATGACTCGGTAAGCCCTCTGGTTAGTGACTACTGCAGTACCCTTTCCAGCAGAATCAAGAAAGAGAGATAGCTCAGCTTTGGATTGCACTGTAGTAGTGAGAGACAGCCCGTTGCTTTAGATTGTGACGGCAACTGCAAAGTACAGTGGCAGAACTGGAGTCGGAATTCAAGCTGATTGTTGATTCTTGATCTGCAGTTTAAAATACATTAAAATCATAAAATATGGTGGTCATATTCTAAAGGAACATGGCATTTTTTTTTACCCACTGTAGCTACAGTTTTCATAAATTAGAGCAAATTTAGAACAATGGGGGCTGGAAGGACTGAAATCAAGTCAGAACATTCGGGTAACTTCAAAAAGCTGCTACAATAACATCTCCTATTAGATTAACACAATTGTTATAAAATATAAATATTTAGAGTACTTTATCCATAAATATTACACATCTGATATTGACAGATTCAGCTAATAAACTGTAAAAGATTACCAAAGATACCAAATTTCCAAAGTATAATGAATAAACATTTGCTGTATCACATTTTCCAATGGCAGCCGCGATTAAATTTGCATATAGTTTTCAAGCTTACACTTTCTTTCATTGAAATCTGATAGTTTAGGGAATTTCCTCAACAATTTACCAACCCAGCATTAAGGGAAACCAGAGTGGATGTGAAGTGAAAAATATGGTGGAAAGTGAAATGGAAAGCATAATGGTTTGTAAGGTAAAGTGACAGCTCCAGAAAGTATTCAGAAGAATGCTAACACCGTCACCTACAGAATAGTATTAAGACTCAGTATATATCCAGTATCTGCCGCCTCCTTATATAACTAGAACAGGATCGTGTTTCCATCAAGCACACACCAATTGTGTGATCTGATTGCAGAACAAAACACAACCAATCTCTAAAGTCCTATAAAGCCTTCATCTCACAACACTTTCCTGAAGCAATCAAGGCTGTTATGGTACAGAATCTCTTCCACATATGCCCCCATTGAACATTGGTTCTGAATATAGGAGTTTTCACTAAGTGAGTGGGATAGATAAAAGCTGCACCCATGGCTGCAGAAGAAGACAGCAGGCGTTATTTTAAAAACTGTTACATTGAAGGCAAGGCAAAAAACACTAACACATTCCTTCAACTGAATGCATATTCAGTAATTACCAATCTGCCAGCTTGATTTTAATTTAAAAAAAGGATGTTATTATGCAGTTTTAATAACAATGTACTTAGAAATTACTCATTCTTATTATATAACTTCCTCCTCAGAAGATAGTCTGAGAACTAGGAGAAATGAAAACACCACCACTGATCACTTATGGAAGGGTTACAATGAAAGGGCTTTTCATCCCAACGATGACAATTCAGCTCTAAAAGAAGGCAAAAAATAATTCTGCAGAGGAGAAAATCGTGCATAAATCAATGAACCTCCTGCAAATGAACCAAGAGCAGATCTGTAGGCAGGCTCTGCTGTGTGGCTCAGATTGAGACATGGCATTTATAGCCTAGGGAGACAAAAATCAGAAATCTGAGAAAAATCATTTGGAAAATGTCATGTTACAAAGTGTCCCTACCACTCAATAAATCATCAAATCAAGTCATCTATGAAAACAACTAAAATATCTGCTAATAACCTGCAAATCATATAGAGCAGTTTAATATGAAACATTTTTAATGTTTAATGCATTAACTCTAAGCAGTGCCCACTGGAACTTCCTATCGCTGAACACTATTTAAAAACCTCTTATATTCAGAACTTTTTTCCCCAAATAATAAACTGACTTTTCTTTCTCTGGTGTTACCTGGTTTTGCGTGGAAAAGAGCTGTCCACTGTGAGGTCACTGTGGCACCAGGATCACTGGAAGAACATGTTTGCTGAAAGGCTTAACTCCAGAATCCCTGCCTGTACGATTAACCTATTTCAGGACAGGTAGCTGGGAACAAGAAATCATAGAAGAGTACATTTCATATACACTGTAAGTAGTGCTATATATTTTATTTATTCAAAGGTCCAATTTAGTGTCAGAGTAATGTACACAATCTACATCCTGAAATGCTTTTTCTTCACAAACATCTACGAAAACAGAGAAGTGCCCCAAAGAATGAACGGCAATTAATTGTGAGAACCCCAAAGTATCCCCCCCAGCTCCCCCCTCCTGCACGTAAGCAGCAGCAAGCAATGATCCCCCCCAGCAAAAAGACCGCACCCACTACTGAGCACAAGCATGAGCTAGGCGATAGCAATGACACAGACCTTGCAGTTACCCTAAAGACTATTGTATTTCATCTGGCATTCGACAAACCACAGGTTCTCTCTCTCTCTCCCTAATAAGGGAGAGGGAAGTGTCCCCCATTTTCACAGCGAGCGGGAGACATAACAACAACCCGCTGGTTTATGATGTTAACAAGTACGTTTCATTGCTTTTTGCGAGCTCTGTGCCTGAAGATTGCAAAGGTCTCGGGTCTTTGGGCCCACAGTGAAAGATTTTTCGGCCTCCCCGATGACACGAGTCTCCTGCTGTAACACTGACCCTCGATGCCCATCTCCAGAGCCCTGAGATCTTAGGCTTCCGAATTCGAGCTGGAATCTCAGGCCAAACCTTTGGCGGGCCAAACAACGGCCAATGCTGAAACCCCAAGAACAGGTCCCATTCCTGCAAAGAACCAAAGTCAGCGTGTAACTCCAGGTCAGGGTCTTCAAAAAAACCCTGAAAGGGGAAAATAAAGATATTAAAAATGGAAATAGAGCTGTTTCTGAAGATGCAAGCAAAGGAGTCACCGTTTAGTGCCATCTTAACTTCGCTTCAGCAATCTGCTGATCCTGCACAAGATCAGCATAGGACATCATTTTTCCCTTAAGATTTCCTAAACCAGGCATCTGACCTAGATGTTCAGGGAAGAATCAAAGCCAATGATTTTGTAGTCCGGAAGTAAACACTACCATAGAAACACAGAAATCTACAGCTTACCCCTGACATCCCCTTTGTACCTACTTCCAAGCACCTTAAAACTATGCCCCTCGTGTTAGACATTTCAGCCCTGGGAAAAAGCCTCTGGCTATCCACACGATCAATGCCCCTCATCATCTTATACACCTCTATCAGGTCACCTCTCATCCTCTGTCGCTCCAAGGAGAAAAGGCCAAGTTCACTCAACCTATTCTCATAAGGCACACTCTCCAATCCAGGCAACATCCCTGTAAATCTCCAGATAAACCTGCCTATACTGACTGAAAGTTGAATTAAAATTTTTACTGCAATACCTGGCAGTAAATAGAGTGGTTTAAGGCATTGATAGTTAACCAATGCAATTGATACATTAGTTATAATTTCTTAACACTGTGGATTGCATGATAGCTGCTATCATCTTATTTTGAATGGTTATGAGTGATGGAGAAATACAAGTTCATCTGACCCACCAAGGTAGTGTACCTAGATGTTCAAATCTTTCAAACTAGAGGGAAGAGTATGGGGTGTTTCTCAATGTTGCTACAGATACCATTACTTCCATTATTATATATTGATGACTGAGATGAAAAGAACATTATTACCAAATATGTAAATTACTACAAGTTCAGAAAGCCTTGTCAACAGTGAAGAGGGTAATAATAGACTTTGAGAGGATGTAAACACACAAATCGAACGGTCCAACATATAGCAGATGAAGTTTAATACAGACAAAATAACAAAATGAGCAAGGAGGCACAATTCAAACAGGAATGTAGGAGATTTGTAGATATTGTCCATTAAATATTGAAAAAGACAGGACAAATTGAGAAGATGACTAAACAAATTTGGTGCCATGGTAGCATAGCAATTAGTCTAACGCTATTACAGGTCGGGTTGTTAGAGTTCGGAGGTCAATTCTGGAGTCACCTACAAGTAGCTTGTATATTTTCCCTGTGACTGGGTGCTCCCATTTCCTCGCACTGTCCCTGGGTGCTTCGATTAGTAGGTTAATTGGTCATTGTGAATAGGCTAAGGTTAAATAGGTGGGTGGCTGGGTGGTGTGGCTTGTTGAGCCGTAAGCATCTGTTATGTGCTGCATCTCTAAATAAAAAATAATATAAATAAAAGCTCAGAAGATCCTGGGTTTTATCAACAAGCAGTGTACAGGAGCAAGGAAGTTGCTTGCTCTTTATAAAACCAGGCTATTGCATGCAGTTCTGGTTATCACTCTTCAGGATCTATGTAACAACCTTGAGCACAAAACAATGGAAATTTATTGGATAATTCCAGCAATGAAAGAATAATAAAGTTGGGGTTGTTCCACATGGAACAGAAGAGATTCTAAGGGGATCTGATAAAGGTGTAGTACATAACATCATGAAATGCTTATCCAGAGTAGATGGAGATAACTGTTACAATTGGTAGAAGAATCAAGATCTCCTCATGGAGACATTTTGGATCATGCTATTTCAAAAAGGAGCTAGCTAAGAATTTGAATGAAAGATTTTGCAGGATTTCAGGCAGAGTATCAGAGCAGAAACAGTGGGCCTGCCTTTGCATAGAGCTGGCACAACTTGACTTTCTTCCACATTATAATCTCTTGTGATTCCAATAGTAAGGAAGGAAGAGGAGGGGGGCTGGGCTGGGGCGGGCTGGTGGGGGGAGTGGAACGTGGTAAAGATAAACGGAGAGGGAAGGTGATATGGGAAAGTGTATAACTAGAGCAGAGCAAAGTGCAAGGCAGAGAAGGGCAGGGTGTGGCAGAGGGATAGAGGAGAGAGGCAGCAATGGAAGAAAAAGTAGAAGTAGGTGGAATGGTTTAGATAAGGAAGGGGAAGTGGGATGCAGTGGTGTGGGGAGTTATGGAAAATCAGGGCAGGATAGGAGGGAGAGGAATGGCCAGGAGGAAGAGTGATGGGATGGATGGTTTAAGGAGTGTAGAAGGGAGAAGAAAGGTATGGAGTAAAGGAAATTAAGAAGAATTGGGGAAGGAGGGATGGATGGATGTAGTAGAACAAAGAAAATTGAGGGTGAGAAGTGGTTTGGGATGGGGAGGGGGGAAGGCCTTAAAATGTCAGCTAGATAGCTTGTTACACTGTTCCCAACCTCTGATCTACTTTTGTGGTCACAGTACATGTGTGCGCACTTAACGTCCATTCGGACAATGTCCAGTCGCATATACGTTCATAGTCCTGATCAGAGAACGTGACGTAGCAGACGTAACAAATCTTGTGTATCACGCGTCTCTTGAGTGTAGTAGCATTATCTCTCTGTTTAATTTTCTTTCGAAAATATAACCGTGAAGTGCATCATGGCTTCCAAACGCAGCAAAATCACTCCTAGTGATAGCAGCAAGTGGCAAAGTATATAATATGGCGTTTGCCCAACGTCCAAATCACATAGCGTCCAATTTCACAGAAAGTATCGTGGACGTTAAGTGACACATACCTGTATATATGCGGGTAGCCAAATGAGTTTCTGGTCGATGGTGAATCCACCTTCCATCCCCAGAATATTTGTACTGAGGAACTCAGCTGTAACAATGCCATTGGATATTAGTGATAGGAGGTTAGACGAGTTGGCCACTGTTTAGCACCTCTATGCGATAAATGTCGCTTTCCATTTATTCAACCGTGTGAGTACTACCTAGGTCTTACTGCAGGCTCTTGTGTACTGCTTCATTTGCTGAGAAAATGAAAATGGAATCAAACATGTCGCTTTAGAATAGAGATTAGCATGAATTGCTTTTGCCAGAGGGTGTGAATTTGTGGAATTCATTGCCATAGATGGCTGTGGATGTCAAGTCATTTGAAGTGGAGGTTGATAGGTTCTTGACAAATAAGGGTGTCAAAGGTTACCGTAGATTTCGCACTACAGAGCGCACCTGATTAAAAGCCGCTGGCTCTAATTTTAGAAAGAAAATCAATTTTGTACTTGTACAAGCCGCACCGGATTTTAGGCCGCAGGTGTCCCACGTTGTAATATGAGATATTTACACAGAAAGATATTACACGTGAGGATTTTTTAACTTTTAATTAAATCCATATGGAAACATAAACAAATACATATTGCAAATGCTTTTTTTCGAACCGTGCCTGTAACACGGCTACTTTTAAATATACATACGTATCAGTAACACACAAATTACGTTGCGTATACATTCCAATATCTCCTAACGACTGGTAAAAAAATATATACTGCAGCCTACCAGGAAAAGTTATTGATCGCCTTTAACTTAAAAGCAGCGTTTCGCGCTCGCCTAATGCCCCCACCTTCCCATTTATCGCAAACCGGTATTTCCCACAAGACACGGCGAAACCGGATGTGACGTCATAGTATCCCGGGATGTAGTACTTCTAACTTTAACTAGAAAATACCAACAAATGAATTACTAAGCGAAAATATTATAAACTAAATAACTGCCATAAAGGCAGCACAATGCTTTTCTTCGAGTGTTTTCCATGTTGATGAGGGTGAGTACAAATGACTGATTTACAATAATTTAATTGTGAAAGTGCGCTTGATTTATCGTACAATTTCATTGGACCTCTGTGAACTACTCATCAATTTTATTGGTCTACTGTTACGAGGCAAAATGTTTTTGGCGGCATGAAAAAAAATCATGCATTAGCCGCACCGTAGTAAAGGCCGCAGTGTTCAAAGCTGTTCAAAATGTGGGAAAAAAGTAGCGGCTTATAATCCGTCATCTACGGTACATGGAGAAGGCTGGAGAATAGGGTTGAGAGGGAAAATAAATCAGCTATAGTTTGCGGCTCCACAACGGTGGAGTTGACTCAATGGTCTGAAACCCCCTGGGGTTGCCTCAGGCTCGCTCAGCTCGTTCTTGTCTAGGGGGAGCAGCCTTCGGCCCCGCCAAACTGGGTAATCAGCTGGTGTAGATGCTGTGTGATGTCCCTGCCTCACCCAAAAACAGACAGTACACCATATGCGATTAAATGAGTACAATTTATAAAGGTTACTATAACTAAGTGATTAATAACGATACAGTATATATGAAGAAAAAAATAAAGAAAAGGCGCCAAACTTATCAAAGTCCAAACCACTTCGTGCACAATCATTGGAGCTCAATTACTGAAGTCTTCTGGCCACCATTTGATCCCCTCTGAACTCCTCGACTCGCAGCTTAGGACCATCCAAAGTGGTCAACTAAGCACATCTAGCTTCATCTCCTCTCCTCGGGGTACCTCCTGGCCTTGGACCCCCGCTTGAGGTCCGTTCCTCACCCAGCTTACAGCATGGTGTCCTCTCTCTCTCCACCCCTCGCGCCGATCTGCCCAAAAGCCCGCCAACAATAGCTTACAGACTCAGAAGAAAGAACAACATTAATCCCAATTGATTTACAAAGGAATACAATTCTCGTTATCAGTAAATTTTAACCCAAACAAGCTTCCAGCACTCTCTCGCAACAAAGAAGCATTCCTACTTTTAACAAAACAAAGAAGCCATTTTGATTACATACACAGTAACAAAGAAAAAGAAGAAATCCCCTTTACACTCTCCCCCCACCAAATAAAAGTCATGTCCTCATGACTATTAAATAACTTGCCGCCTTTCCTGCCAACACACCATAACCCAAGCATGAACAGTGACATCTCCTCCCCACACAGTAAACCTCACGCTCTGTTCCTCAGGCGCTACATAGGCCAACTATCTGGGAGTTCCCTAACCCTTCTGAGACCTCCGTACCCCCTCACCTAAACCCTTCAGGCTAGGACACAACTGGGGATACCTTGGGCCCGCTACCAACTCATCTCTCAACCTCTCACTCATGCCCCACACTGCACACAGCTAACCCTCCCCACTACACCTGACTCAGTGGGAGAAGGGCCAAAAGTCTCTTCCTCAATCAAGGGAAAGTCAGCAAAAGGCAGCATGTACCACACATCCAGCACATTATCCATCGAATCTGTATTCTTCCTCATTTCTGCGATCGGTAGCTGCTGTTTGATCTTCTCCAAACGGAAACACGTGGCCTGCACTGCTCCTGCAGTCTCTTCAGCCGCCTGTTCAGTATTCACTGCACTTCTCTCCAGCTTTTTCTTCCTCATGACTTCTTCCAGATCAACTTTCTCCAGTCTCCCCGTCTTCATTTCAAACTTGATTCTGTAGGGACAGTCACTCACGAGCTGCGACCTTCGCCAGCCCTGGCACGTGTCCAGAAAACACTTTAACTCTGTAGTTCTCAGCCGCTCCTGCAACAACATCACTTCATATTCTCCTGAGGCAAATCCAAATACCAGGAGATCATCCACATACGACAAAACTCCAAACTCCTCCACATCCCCCATGGTCTTCCACATGCCCCGCGGGAAGGTTGCAAGGGCTCCAGATATGCCCTGTGGCATCTTTTCGGACCGGAAAACTCCTAGGGAACTTATAACGGCCATCTTCTCCTTGTCGGCCTCACTCATTGGGATCTGGCAACATCCACTCCTCAGATCCAGCACCTTAAACCACTTCGCACCACTCAGACAGGCCATCGGCTCTTCGGCCCTCGGGGCCATATTCTGGTCACTGACAGTGCGCCTCTTCAGCACAATATAATCCACACACACGCTGCCTACGTCTTCCATGGCTGTAGGGGCCAGTCGCCACAACCTCTCTCTCTCCAAGGTGTCAGCAGTCAACTCCCCTCCCTCGTGGTATTTCGCAGCGTCCACTAAGAGGGTCTCACCCTCAGATACTTCCCCCAGGCCGTACCACCACCGGCTCTTGTTTGAATTCGGTATCGGCCCAATGCTGCTACACACGTCCGCACAAGCAGCTCGAAACTCTGGGTGCATCGACAATACCTCCAAACAGCGCTCACCCGCCTCCTCCGGGCAGGCCCCCAAGCGCACCAGCAGGATATTGGTTCTCTCCAGAACCGAAACGCTGCCCATCTCAACAGTGTCCGGACACATCAGCATTAACGATTCACGAACCTCAGTCACCTCCACATTTGCCTCTAAGAACTCCATTTTCACTGACCAACAACCATCGTCTGGATAATCACTGGCACTGGTACCCCAAATCTCCAGTGTCCTCAATGTCGTCAAGGGTAAATGCTTCCAAAAACGGTTATAACACAAACTGTACAGCAACTTAACCGGTGCCCCGGTGCCGAGGATGGCTTTAACTTGTCTTCCATCCATCCGTAACAACACCTGAGTGCGTGGTCCCTCTAAGCCTTCAGGAATAGGGTCTGCTCCTTTTGGGAGTTCCTTGGTACATTGCTGGGAACGTGCTCCCCCAGAGACCCCAAGCCATTCCCCCACTGGGCCTCCTCTAAGTTTCCCGACACCTCTCGGATCAACGAAACAACTGAGGGAGGGGCTGATCCCCTTGACAGATCCCCTTGGCACCGCAAGCAATTTATCTGCCCCCCTAGCCAAAAGGGATACCCTAAAAACTTTCCACCAATCTCCTGCCACGGATATGATAAGCCCCCCAGCTGCGGCATTTGACTTCCAGTCGAACCACACGCATTTTCCCACACTTTCCCAGAACTGGCAGCTGTCACTTCGAAGTAATCGCGCCCGACAGTTCTAACAACGCCACCAGCCCGCCTACTCAAACTTTCAACCAGTCCCTGTCGCTTTCCCTCAGCCAAGCACTGCCACTCACCCAACAACTGAGAGGCCTGCTCCGCCCACGCCTTCGCCCCTTTATGGCTGGACATTATTCCAACAACCGGGCGGAGCCTACCACTGCTGAAACATCCCAACCTGTCACTTCTCACTCTCCAAACAGTACGGACAACCCATGGTCCCACCACCATTTCGTCAGCGCTAGTTGGAACTCGAACAACGACCTCCGGGCTACCAACAGCAGCCACCCCACACAACACACACGCAGTGATAACCAGCAATCACACACCCACAAAGGCACACCAGCTCTTCGCCGCAGACATAATTTAAAGAGGGTGATCACACAGCTTCCACAGAAATCAATCCCGGATGAGCCCCCACAATGTAACCCCCTGGGTTGCCTCAGGCTCGCTCAGCTCGTTCTTGTCTAGGGGGAGCAGCCTTCGGCCCCGCCAAACTGGGTAATCAGCTGGTGTAGATGCTGTGTGATGTCCCTGCCTCACCCAAAAACAGACAGTACACCATATGCGATTAAATGAGTACAATTTATAAAGGTTACTATAACTAAGTGATTAATAACGATACAGTATATATGAAGAAAAAATAAAGAAAAGGCGCCAAACTTATCAAAGTCCAAACCACTTCGTGCACAATCGTTGGAGCTCAATTACTGAAGTCTTCTGGCCACCATTCGTTCCCCTCTGAACTCCTCGACTCGCAGCTTAGGACCATCCAAAGTGGTCAACCAAGCACATCTAGCTTCATCTCCTCTCCTCGGAGTACCTCCTGGCCTTAGACCCCCGCTTGAGGTCTGTTCCTTGCCCAGCTTACAGCATGGTGTCCTCTCTCTCTCCACCCCTCGCGCTGATCTGCCCAAAAGCCCGCCAACAATAGCTTACAGACTCAGAAGAAAGAACAACATTAATCCCAATTGATTTACAAAGGAATACAATTCTCGTTATCAGTAAATTTTAACCCAAACAAGCTTTCAGCACTCTCTCACAACAAAGAAGCATTCCTACTTTTAACAAAACAAAGAAGCCATTTTGATTAACATACACAGTAACAAAGAAAAAGAAGAAATCCCCTTTACAGGTCCAAATGGCATAATTCTACTCCTATGTATTAAAATAATTGAAGTGTAATAGGAGTAAAATCAAGAGGGAATTGAATAAATATATACCATACATAGAGAGAAAATTTGCAAGGGTACAGAATATGGGCCAAGGAGAAAATCACCAGTAAGGTGCTCTGATACAGGACCAGAATCACCCTCATGGGCTGAATTACCTCCTTTTTGTTATAATCGTAGAACTGGGCCTTTACATTCCTTTTGAAGAGCACCAAAATGCCTGTTTCTGTGCTGTACATTTCTGTCATCCCCACCCACCCATCAAAATTCCATTCAGCCATCAGGTCCACATTGGCCCTGTGATGCCTGCTGTGGTTAACTTTCGGTCTGTATCCTACTTGAGGTTTCTTATCTAAATACCTGTCCAAACTCCATTTAAACATTGTAACTGTATCTGCCCCTGGCAGCTCATTCCAGCTATTTACTATTCTCTGGGTGAAAAGCTTACCTCAAAATATCTGTTAAATTTCTCCCTAAAGGTTTTCTCCTTAAATGTTTTAGTTCTAGATTTCCCTGGCCTGAGAAAAAGACTCTGCATGTTCACCTATCTACGTCCTTCATAATTTTAAAAGGTCACTTCTAAGTCTCTTACAGACTGGTGAGAATAAATCCAGCCTATGCAATCCTTCCCAACTCTTCACACAATTTATAAAGTGTGTTTCATTCTTTATTATCTATTTGAGATACAGCGCAGATTAAACCGTATGGCCCAGCAATCCCCTCGATCACGGGACAATTTACAATGAGCAATTAAACTACCAACCGGTACATCTTTGGGCTGTGGGCGGAAACCGGAGCACCCGGAGGATACCCACGAGGTCATGGTTAGAATGGACAAACTCCTTACAGGCAGTGGTGGGAATTGAACCCGGGTCACCTGTACTGTGAAGTGTTGTGCTAACCACTACACTACTGTGCCACTCTAATTCTATACCATTTGAACAGCATAGAGGCAGCCAAAGTAAATAATAATTTAACAATTGGACTTTATCACATTATAGTTTAAATGCATTGATAAGACACCATTTAAGCTTTAAATATCTCTTACCTCTGACTGTCTAAGGTAATATGGCAAGACTGCTTCCTTGCAATTCTTTTAAAGTCTGCTAATGTGAGGTATCTACAGTGAGAAAGAAATATAATAAGTAGAAATCATAGAACCATAGAACACTACAGCACAGTACAGGCCCTTCAGCCCTCCATGTTGTGCCGACCCATATAACCCTTAAAAAAAAGTACTAATCCCACACTACCCCATAACCCTCCATTTTTCTTTCATCCATGTGCCTGTCCAAGAGGCTCTTAAATACCCCTAATGTTTTAGCCTCCACCACCATCCCTGGCAAGTCATTCCAGGCACTCACAACCTGATGTCTCCCCTAAACTTCCCTCCCTTAAATTTGTACATATGCCCTCTGATGTTTGCTATTGGTGCCCTGGGAAACAGGTACTGACTATCCACCCTATCTATGCCTCTCATAATCTTGTAGACCTCTATCAAGTCCCCTCTCATTCTTCTACGCTCCAAAGAGAAAAGTCCCAGCTCTGCTAACCTTGCTTTATATGACTTGTTCTCCAAACCAGGCAACATCCTGGTAAACTCCTCTGCACCCTCTCCGTAGCTTCCACATCCTTCCTATAATGAGGTGACCAGAACTGAACACAATACTCTAAGTGTGGTCTCACCAGAGATTTGTAGAGTTGCAACATGACCTCTCTACCCTTGAACTCAATCCCCCTGTTAATGAAGCCTAGCATCCCATAGGCCTTCTTAACTACCCTATCAACCTGTGCAGCGACCTTGAGGGATGTATGGATTTGAAGCCTAAGGACCCTTTGTTCATCCACACTCT
This sequence comes from Hemitrygon akajei, assembly GCF_048418815.1. Classification (NCBI taxonomy): domain Eukaryota; kingdom Metazoa; phylum Chordata; class Chondrichthyes; order Myliobatiformes; family Dasyatidae; genus Hemitrygon; species Hemitrygon akajei. The sequence continues at coordinate 94,167,458 of NC_133131.1, forward strand.
TAAGTAATTGACCATTAATCCTGTACTCAGTCTTCTGGTTTGTCCTTCCAAAATGCATCACCTCACACTTGTCCGGATTGAACTCCATCTGCCATTTTTCTGCCCAACTCTGCAGCCTGCCTATACCCTCTTGTAACCTTAGACAACCTACAGCTCCATCCACAATTCCTCCAATCTTCGTGTCATCTGCAAACTTACTCACCCATCCTTCCACCTCTACATCCAGGTCATTTATAAAAATCACAAATAGCAGGGATCCCAGGACAGATCCCTGCGGCACTCCACTAGTCACTGATCTCCAGGCAGAATACTTTCCTTCCCCAACTACCCTCTGCTTTCTTCCTTTAAGTCAATTTTTTATCCAAACAGCCAGGGTTCCACTTATCCCATGCCTCATGACTTTCTGGATGAGTCTCTCATGAGGGACCTTGTCAAATGCTTTGCTAAAGTCCATATAGACCACATTCACTGCCCTACCCTCATCAATTTCTTTTGTTACCTCTTCAAAAAACTCAATCAGGCTCGTGAGGCATGATCTTCCCTTCACAAAACCATGTTGACTATCCATGAGTAGACTGTACTTCTCCAAATGCTCATAGATCCTATCCTTAAGAATCCTTTCCAGTAGTTTGCATACCATCGATGTAAGACTCACTGGTCTATAGTTCCCAGGTTTCTCCCTATTACCTTTTTTAAACAAGAGAACTACATTTGCCATTCTCCAGTCCTCCGGCACTTCCCCTGCAGCCAAAGAGGATTCAAAGATCATAGTTAATGCTCCTGTGATCTCTTCTCTCAATTCCCATAGCAACAAAGAAATAATAGAAACAGTTAAAAATTTGTTACTAAGTCAGACATATGAAATGGAGCTGAGATTGCTAATCCTGAATTTTAAGTACAGATGTCATTGTGTTTTTTTCCTTATGATCAACAGAGAAGCAATGATAAGACCATAAGACACAGGAGCATATTTAGTTTATTTGACCCATAAAGTCTGCTGTACCATTCAGTCATGTCTGATCCTTTTTCCCTCCTCAGCCTTCTCCCCGTGACCTTTGATGCCATGACTAATCAAGAACCTATCAATTTCTGCATAAAAATACACTCAACGACTTGGCCTCCACATCTGCCTGTAGTAGAAATTCACCACCCTCTTGCTAAAGAAATTTCTCAGCATCTCTGTTTTAAATGGATATCCCTCTCCTGAGGCTGTACCCTCTTGTCCTAGACTCCCCCGCCATGGGAAACATCCTTTCCACATCTACTTCATCTAGGCTTTTCAACATTTGAAAGGTTTCAATGAGATCCCCCCAATCCTTCTAAGTTTCAGCAAGTACAGGCCCAGAGCCATCAAACATTCCTCATATGATAACCCTTTCATTCACAGGATCAGACTTGTAAACCTCCTCTGAACCCTCTCCAATGCCAACACAACTTTTCTTAGAAGAGGAGCCCAAATACTTACAATACTTAATACTTACAAATATTCACAATACTTAAGGTGAGGCCTCACCAGTACCTTATAAAGCCTCAGCATCACATCCCTGCTCTTGTATTCTGGACCTCTTGAAATGAATGTGAACATTGCTTTGCCTTCCTCATAATGTAAGAAAAACTGGACTGACCAATGATGCTTAGAAATGCTATGAGAAAGTTTTAAAAAAGTGACAAAGGGAAAAATGAATTACCTTTACAAACACATAGTAATTATATACTTAGAGAAACACAGAAAATTAGGTGTAGGAGCTATGTATCAATTTTATGTCTCTATTGTACAAAGTGTTTGTATTTTGTGGTGTGATTATTATGGGTAATCTGTTGTTTGGGTTGGGGCGTGGTAGAAGCAAATGAGTAGAATTATGTATTCATACTTGTGGTTAGTTAGTTGTTTAGTTTTGTCTAGTGGAGAGTGAGTAAGCACAGGGAATAACTTTTTTTGTTGATTGCTAATTGGGATGTTACCGGAACGCTAACAGATCGCTAACTTTGCTTAAATAACTTGGTTCGACTGCTAACATTGTTATTTCATTAATTTGAACACTATGTTGCTGATTTATTTTCATTAGCTTTTTTTAAAAATTGCTACAAGGTCGTTCATCTTTGCTGGCTTTGTAATAAAGGATCGAATGTACCTTTATCGATCTGGAAATTGGTTATTTGGAAGCTCATCATACAGTGGCAAACACCCTGGCTTAGTCTCTCAGAGGTTTTGGTTTTGGTTTGTTTTCAGGTAACCACTACATTAGGAGATAAAAAAGGAAGTGTGGATGGAAGAATGATAGATACAAAAAGTGAATGTTTTCCACGAATAAAAAGGGGTCTTCAGGGATTCTCCCACCAAAGTTCCAGCAGAACGTCATGGGATTCTAACAAAATGAACACCAGAATGATGGAGGAAGTGATTAGAATACATTTGGCCTTGAAACTTGTGCCCTAATTATAGCCTGACACTAAATTATTCAAATTTGACATATTCTTCTACTGAGCAAGATGAAATATGGAATACACCTCATAACAATGTTGTCCTGATAATTAACTCACCATAATATCTGCTATCAGTATTAAACTTAGAGGTTTAAAGGTGAAATGTGATATTATGGCTCAATATACTCTTTATAAACCACTGTGCAACCGATGCATGTGGAAATCTACTACAAACATAACTTGTACCAATTCTCATCTAAAAATTTGAATGAAATGCACAAGATTTAGCAGCTTTATACAGAAGCAATTCATCATCAATTTTTTCCCAAATCCTTTTCTGAACACATTTCAAGTTAATGTATTTAACTGTCAAATATTAATAGAATCTTAAAACAAATATCACCAGTCACAACATTAAGCTTACCCTTGTAATTAGTAGAGGCCCAATAACTGAAGCATAATATCAATTTCCACTGATGTCACCTCGCCTAGTTTCTGGGCAGCAAGCAGAAACTCACCTGCATAAGGAACAAAATATTGTCTATATTTTTCATTAATTGTGTCCACGGAAAGCTTTTGGTTCCTCTAGCTGACGAAATAACTTATTGCAATAGGCAAAGTTCCAATTTACAGGGTACATAGAGGTTATGTGGAAATTTGCATGCTTCATTTCCAGCAGATTTAACTAATGAAGGCAACATAGTGTATTAGGAAAAGGTAATCAGATAAGACTGCTTAGATCTCAGCACAATAATGCAGGATAGCTTACTGTACTGTCAGTATGAGTTACAAAATAATTCATTTGTCCTGTAAACCTAACTTTATGGAGCGGCAATCTGGCCCTTGGCCTACTGTGTTAGAGCTTTTAAATTCCCCATGTTGACTCTGGCTTGATTAAATCTGATGTCCAGTGAAGTAATTTTTTCAAAAAAAAAATAGTGATTAGAGAGTTGTAGCAAAGCAAAGGACATGCCACAGACTCGGCTGGAAAATTTCACTGATGTTTAAAAAAGTATACGAGTTTCTTCCATCCCAAAAGGCATAATCGGAATTCATTCCAACCTTTGGCAACTTTCATATTTTTACTAGAGTCAGCAATATGTAGTAGACTCCTGTAATGAGCTCCATGTTGTTAAAGAGGGAGTTAGAACTATTATAATAGGAGAAGCTGACTCAATGGGTTGGGGTACTTCCTGTTGCCTGCAAGTAATAAGGAAAACAAAAATAATAAATTTTACTTATGGAAAATTATTAATGCCATTTAAATGAGGAATGTTTCAGTATAAAACTAAATGCAATTAAAATGCATTGTAACTTTTAATTAAAGAAAACTTAAAATATATAGTAATGCTTGCTCCTAAAGCCAACCTATTACAAAAGTTTCTACAAAAAAAATTAGCAGAACATAAACCAGCTTCTGGAAATATAAAGCAGTATATATGCAGGATGAAAGTAATTTACCTTACAGTCTTAAGCTAATGCAATTCAAAACTATTCAAGACTCTCGTGGCTCTAAGATCGACAGGAACTATATTTTTGCATCATTCACAATTATAGTGCAAGGACGGTTAAGGATAGAAAGAGCTTCAAATATGAAGAACAGGATTTGAAAATAGGCATTGGGCTGGGTTTAAACTCAGCCACTCATGACACCCAAGTCCACTTGATGTCACATTTGCACACACAAGTAAGCACATGGGCAGCCCCATTCTCAGAAACGGGAGCCTTTGCCAATTGCAGTACCTCAATGTAAAACCAATAGAAAATGGAAGATACTTCTTACTCCAGGTCTTGAAGTCTAATAAACAGTCCTGATCAAGAGGAGTCGTAAAATTATTTCAAAGGGCTTGTGGAATCAAATTTCAAAGTTCAAAGTAAATTTATTATCAAAAGTACCTGCACGTCACCACACACAAACCTGAGATTCATTTTCTTGTGGGCATTCACAGTAGGTGGAAACACTGAAATCAATGAAAGTCCATCCCCAACAGGATGGACAAGCAACCAATCTGCAAAAGACAACAGACTCTGCAAATGCAAAAAGACAGACAAACAAACAAACAAACAAATAAATAAATAAATAAATAAGCAAGCAGTAAATATCGAGAACACGAGATGGTAATTCCTTGAAAGTGAGTCCATAGGTTGAGGGAACTTATACTTGAAGTAAAAGCATCTCTTCTAATTTCATGGAGGTACTTTTGCCTCAGACATTCCCCCTCAGCTTTGGTTCCTCCCAACTATTTGTGGGATTGTTCAATGCCTGGGTAGAATTCAGATAACCATACTGGAACTCTCCTTTTACTCATGTAGATAACTAATTTGAAAGAAACCATGTCCAATGCCAAATTTAAATTTGGCCATTATACAACATTCTGGGCAACTGTCCTGCTAACTTATTTGTATTCAATCTGAACACAAGGCATTTTTCAAAAGTTTGATGGAACAAGATGCTACTCAATTACCAGTTGTAGTTTCTGTTGACCTTACGATCATGTAGTAAACTGCAAGGTTGTTTAAGGCTTTTAGATGCGAAGTGTTAAATACAATTACAATTACACAGATTACCTCATCACCATGTGTGGACAAACAATAATCTTAATATCCTTGAAATCCAAGACTGAAATACTGTCACTCTTATCTTTATCCTTTTGAACGAAAGCTTATCTTCTATGGTTCTGCCGCAGGCCCTGAAAATTCAGAAATTTGAATTGAAGGTTTTTGAAATTTTAGCGTTTTTCTATTATTTTGTAAATTGTGAGGTAACAGCAGTGTGAAACTGGACTCAACGCAAACAAAAACAGATATCTCACTGAACCATCCAGAACCTTTTTTTTTGGGGGGGGGGGATGAATCATACTGGAGTATCAACAGACAAAATTCTTCAAACAATGCATTTAACTGTTAGCTCTACTCTGTTTTTTCAACCAATTATATTCTAATATGTAAGACTAACTTCAAACAGTGAAGCAATTCATGTTACTTATTTAAAACTGAGTGTGATTTAACCACTACCAACTCTTCTGATTCAGTTCCACTCATAACCTCCAAGTCAACCACAGTTCCACAGTTTTGCCAATGTCTGACAAGAGGGCCCAGCATTTCACCAAAATTTACCATTGGATTTTCTGGTCTGTCTGGCTCTTGAGAGATCGGATCAGATATTCCTGAATGCAAGTCACTTCCAAGGCCAACTACTACCACCCAGTCCAAGAAACACACACACAAAATGCTGGAGGAACTCAGCAGGCCAGGTAGTGTCTATGGAGAAAGAGTACAGTTGACATTTTGGGCCAAGACCCTTCATCAGGACTGGAGAGAAAAAGGTGAGGAGCCAGCGTTAGATGGTGGGGGGAGGGGGTAAGAAACACAAGGTTTTCTCTTGTTTGTGATTTGACCATCCAGTCCATTCACCTGGAGCAGATGCGGAGGATGAAACTCAATACATCTGGAGAAGGGCAGCAACTAGGACACCTGTGATGGAAATGCAGAGCTGGAATCTTAATTGACTTAGTATTTTCTAAAAGGATAATTTATAAAATTATTACCAGATGGAATACCTGGTAAGTAAGCAAGCCAATAATATTAAAGAGGATACCAAAAGTTTCTTCAGATGTATAAAGTGTAAAAGAGAGGTGAAGAGTGGATATTTGACTGCTGGAAAATGATGCTGGAGAGGTAGTAATGGGAACAAGGAAATGGTGGATGAACTGATGAAGTATTTTGCATCAATGTTCACTGTGGAAAACACTAGCAGTATGGTGGAAGTTCTTGGTGTCAGGGATTATGAAGTGTGCGAAGTCAACATTATTAGGGAGAAGGTTCTTGGGAAACTGAAAAAGATGTTGTGGGAGTGTCTAAGACCAGAGGATACTGGGAATGAAGGGAGTGGATTAACGTATGAGAAGCATTGGGCAGCTTTGGGCCAAACAGTGCTGAACAGAATGATTATGATGTTAGTCTTGCTTCCACATTAAGCAGCTGTGGTTCAGAATCTGCCTCTCATTGACTGTCAGATAAAGACGGGAAATCAAATTTATCTCCACGATCCTCACCAAAGTTGACAAGGAAAAATGAAAAGGAAGATGGGGAGACCACACAATTCCCAAGGACAGAACAACAGCAACAGTTCAACACAAACCAACAGGAGGAGTTGCTGTCCATGAGATGCAGCCTACAGATGGAACTCTGTGAATGGAGGCAGACTCAGTTGGAGCTTATGTAAAGTCTCACTGATCACACGGATGTAGTCCAAGGCTGCATTGTGAAGCATATGGAATGAATTATGGTCATACAGCAAGAACAAGAACAGATAGGATCTTGGCAGAAAGAAAGAAAGAAATTAAATCATAGATCAGAGTTCTTGAAAGGACATTAGTATTAATGCAGCAAGTGAAAGATTGTCATCTGAGGAAACAAATAGCAGTCCAGAAGGGATTGTTAAACCACCACAGAGACTGATTGAGAGTTGTTAAGTGAATAAGGGACTGTATTTGCTCATTACAATTGAAGTTAATGTAAATATCTTTGTTGGAGAACATTATTGTTTCTTTCAGGTTTATGAGGATATACTATTGTGTTTGTTTGCTTTAAAAGGGGAAGTTGTGTTATTAAGTGTTGACATAATAAAGATCTTCAGTTCCCTGTGCGCAGTGTGGGCAGTTCATCCAGAACTGGAGGTGGCATTGGTGAAAGGGGAGCATGCACTGAAGTGTGGAGGTAGAAGCCATGCTTGTTAATAAATGTGATAGTGCTTGAAAACCCATGCAAAGTTTGTCTTTTATCAAGAACAGACACAACATTTCTGTTCTCAGCTCATTAAACAAACATGGGAGAAAGAGACCACTGAGAAGAAGAACATAGAACTTTCTGTTTGATTTAATTTGTATTCCATTGCTTTTGTATTAGTGGTCTTTTTTAAGTAAATCATAACTTAATATTTAACATACTGTAATTTTCAAACAGATCCCCCATGTTTGTGGACAGCAGATGTTCAATAATAGTGACAGCTTTGACAGCTACAGTGAGCCTTGGGGCAGGACCTCAGCAACCGTCAAAGCCATCCTGCCTGTGCAGCTGACCAGTAATACCACAAGAGGCCCTGCGCTGCACACAGCTAGCATTTCCCATATGGTACATGATTTTGGTCGACAGGACGGGTGTCTATTATCCACCTGTTTACTGCAATAAAAAACTAAAGAATCAACATCTCTCTGGTGTATGAACAGATTATTTAATTAAATAATTGTTACTTTGTTCTTAACTTACCTGATTTATTTTGTTGTTAATAATGTGTGGCATCTCTCCCTACCAACATCAAATTCCTGATATTTGCATTTTGTTGGAGGTGTAGTCTACACAACCACCACACAGACTGTACTACACACAGTGATTCACGTAAGGATATACTAGAAGCAATCTGAAATAAAAACAATATGACACTTGTTTATTTATGCAACTGGTCGTGTGCTCAATATCAAAATCAACAGCAATACTGATCTTACTAGGTAGAACCTATTGTATACTGTAGCAGGAAAATTCTGGGAGCAACACAGAAACAACTTTCTAGTACTCAGTAGGTAGTTTTGCAATAAAGATGTAATGGAAATACAAAGAATGAGGGGGAAATATTTTGTACAATAGTATCTGCTTTGAGGCTTTAACTACTCTAAGGTAACTATGAATCATTTAATAACTAGGACTTAAAGCAAGACAAAAAATGTTGAAACAAAATGTTATGCTGTTGCTAAACAGTACATGAAAAGCATTAAAACAAACCATCTGGTCCAGGTTAACTGTAATGTAAAGACTATTCACATTTCTCGAATGCAAGAAAAAAAATTGGCATTCACAAGGATCTCTTGCTGCCTTAGGTCTCAGGTCTAGACATTATATTAACAATATGACTCATAAGGCTAAACACCAATGACCACATACCACAGGTACAACATAATTTAAACTGCCCAGTGATGAAAAAAAGGATAAAAACATAAAAGTACTTTTTAATATCAGTATTTTCTTCATTAAATTAAAACAAATTTACTAGATAAATTTAAAGTAACATGAATTTATCTGCTAAACGAAACATAGTCACCTAAAGATTTACTCAAATATCATAGCAGCGATTAAGTATATTTTCTTAACTAGCTCCAGTAATTTTAAGAAATGCTCTTGAACTGATGCATAATTTTAGAGAGAATTAATACAGCTTCATCCTTCAAGCTGCATTTTCCTCCAATATAAATTCACTGAAAAAGCAAAACACTTGAATTCCATGAGTCAACATCCATACCTCATCAGCACAAGAAAGTCCAAGAGACAAAGTCATTACCAAAACATCTCTTTTTATAACAACAGATACCGGGAGGTATGTGATCAGAGTTCGATCGCACTGCAGTAAACAAGAAATTAGTCACAAGCTCACAAGCATTAGCTTAAGTTACATCGACATTTTCACATTACTCTTATTAAGTATAGCACAAGTAGGCATTACCATAATTTGTTTTCAGTGTTAAATATAGTCAGTACTGCATCCATAGTCAATTGTCATCAGTATGAAATCTACTCTCAGTGATCAAACAGAAGTTAATGAGCTTTATACTGAATAGCTCGGTACTTGGCTGGAATTTACAGACCCAATGGTGGTATAAAGAGAGTATTAAATAAGGCCATTTCTCTTGGAAACAAAGTAAACAATACTTACTGCAACAAATTCCCTGAAATTGTGTTTCATGCCAAAAAGAATTTTGCTTAATAATGGGAATTTCAGACATTTTCAAGTGGCCAATTTTTTTCTCAAATCATATAGTTGGTGCAAATTTCATTTTCAATGAATAAAAAAAATACAAAAACCTATTCATGACAGAGAAGTCAGAATACTATTACGTTAAAATCTCAATTAAACTTTTGAGTCAAGTGAGGGCTAGGATCAACTTCCAAATCAGGAAGGATATTGATTTCCACTCATCTTAATAACAACCAGTCAAAGGCAACTGTATAAAACATTATGATGAGCCTTTTTTGGACTTAATTCTGTTATGTGCTCTTCACAAGATAATTTCTACACCAACAAAATAAAGAAAATGTTCTTAGCAGATAGCAAATTAAGCAATGAGCACTGAAAAAAGCCTAGTTCCCCACTTTCAAAAGTTTAAGTCTGTAATTTTAATATCATTAATAAAATATCATTTTAATTATCAACAACATGTAAATGAACATGGCACAGCCATCAAGTCCTTACAGAACGATTTACCAGGAAAACAAAAAAAAAACAAATGGTCCATACATTGTTAACTAAGGCAGCAGAGTCATTCACACCCAATTTGCTTGTGAACCCTGCAAGATCCTCTTAAGCATTGGGAGATTTGTCCCACCTGATAGTATGACTCCTTATATCTAAGCTCCTCTATCATAACTTCTCAGTTTGTCCTGGTACAGTAGCAGGTGGGTGTGAGATGATGCCTTGATGAGGATTTTTGCTGGTTACATTGCATCAGATTCTCTGTTCAGTCACGCTCACTTGCATTGAAATCCTGTAAAAGTTATGTATGCTGTCTTATTCAAATTATTTAATTCAAACCAAGAGTGACAATTGATTAACAAATATATCTATATGTTTCCATTACTATACACTTTATGTGGAAGAGTGTTTTGTGGTACTTGATGGAGCTCAGAAGGATGGGTGGGAGTATCTCATTGAAACTTACTGGATATTGGAAGCCTGCAGAGTAAACATACAGATGATGTTCCCATTATGTAGAATACTCTGGGATCAGAGGGTAGAGCCTCGGTATAAAGGAGTATCATTTTAAAATTGAGATGAGGAATTTCTTCAACCACAGAGTGGTGAATGTGTGAAATCCATTGCCACAGAGGTTCATGCAGGCCTGGTTGTTGGGTGTATTTAAGGCAGAGATAGATGGGTTCTTGATTGGTAAAGGGATTAAAGGTTATGGGAAGAAAGCAGGAGAAAGGGGATGAATAAAAGCCAGACATCAACAGGCCTAATTCTGCTTCTATATCTTGTGATCTTTAGTTTTGGATAATATAAAAAACATACATCTTTGACAGTAAAATATAAAGTTACTTCTGATCCTATTACAGTCTAGGAATTTGTAGAATGTGATTCAAGGTTGAAAATTACAAATGAATAACTACTCTATTACTTGGGTTATACACTAAAGTTGGAACAATTATATAGGTAATATCACCACACAGCATCAGAAAGTACAGTAATAATCTATAGGGATTATCTTTGATGGGACACCTACTTAAATCTGTATGGCAAGTTATTCCCAGTTAATGTGCTTTTCAATCGTTGTAATATTGATACCATATGCTGTCAATGATTACAAACACATTGAAGTATTAAATAAAAATCTGAGTCATCTTTATAATCACTTGATTTATTTAAATGTCTCTGAATATTGGACACAGTTATGAATTGTGAAATCCTTTGATGACTTTGTGGAAGACTTGCTGTAGAAAGAGTCCTGTTAATTCCAATTTCAGTGCAGAATGAACAGTAAACAATTTTGAAGCCATCTCGAAGTCTGTAGCAAATGTCAAAATTTTTCACTTCTAAAATTTATTTAGAAAGGAAGCTGAATTTTCACCCTTTAAAAGATGATACACAAAATATAGATAGGGTTTGATTGTCTAGGTAATTAGGATTATTCTAACTGAAATTGATGACATTTATCCATTTAACTGGCAGTTTCTGGGATTTTACATATACAGTAAATCCCTGAACACAGGAAGTCAAACATACGTCATCAAATGGAGAAAGTTCCAGGATATTAAGGTAGTTAATATGGTCAGCACTAGACTCACAGAAGCAAGGCATTTACATCAGGAAATCACCTTTTAGTTCCGTGTCAGGTTTGATCTATCACAGACTCCACTTTTTTTCAATTGGGATTATAGGGTTGCAGTTATGAGACAAAAGAGAAAGCAAATTGCTTTAGTTATTTCGGTTCAGTTTAATGTTTTAAATTACTTATTAATTCAACAATCTTAATTAGTTTTATATGTTTTTGCTAGCATTAAAAATAGCAATTTAATATCAACTAAGTACTTCATTTTAAGTAGCTTTTCAATCTCTTTGAACCCAAAACACAGTTAAAAACCCACTAAATCTTTGACACTAGGCAAAGCCAGGTGTGGAAATTACCAGCTAATAAAAGGTTTCAAGGACATTCCAGCCAAACAGCTTCCTTTACGCAACATAAGATGTTCTGCCACTGCTTGGGCATTTCACCAGAGTCCAGGTGGTTTCAAGACAGCAAAATGGGGCTCCAGTGTCCAAACCATTACCCACAAATGTGGCTAGCTACTAATCTGGAGCAGCAAGATTGATCCTATAGATAAGCTGTCAACTGCTTGGCACTATGTGTGCTTAAGAACATAGAACATAGAAATCTTCAGCACATTATGGGCCCTTCGACCCACAATGTTGTGCTGACTATGTAACCTACTCTAGAAACTACCTAGAATTACCCTATTGCACAGCTCTCTATTATTCTAAGCTCCATGTACCTATCTAAGAGTCTATTAAAAGACCTTGTTGTATCCGCCTTCACCATCATTGCCGGCAGTGCATTCCACGCACCCACCACTCTCTGTGTAGAAAACTTACCCCTGACATCCCCTCTGTACCTACTTCCAAGCACCTTAAAACTATGCCCCATCATGTTAGCCATTTCAGCCCTGGGAAAAAGCCTCTGGCTTTATCCACACGATAAATGCCTCTCATCATCTTATACACCTCTATGAGGTCACCTCTCATCTTCTGTCGCTCCCAGGAGAAAAGGCCAAGTTCACACAACCTATTTTCATAAGGTATGCTGTCCAATCTTGGCAACTTACTTGTAAATTTCCTCTGCACTCTTTCTACAGTATCCACATTCTTCCTGTAGTGAGGTGACCAGAACACAATACTCCAAGTGGGGTCTGACCAAGGTCTTATATAGCTGTAACATTACTTCATGGGTCTTGAACTCAATCCCATGGTTGATGAAGGCCACTACACCACACGCCTTCTTAACAACATTGTCAACCTGCGCAGCAGCTTTGAGTGTCCTTTGGACATGGATTCCAAGATCTCTCTGATCCTCCATAATGCCAAGAGTCTTACCATTACTAATATATTCAGTCTTCAAATTTGACCTATCAAAATGAACCACTTCACACTTATCTGGGCTAAGCTCCATCTGCCACTTCTCAGCCCAGTTCTGCATCCTGCGGAACTTTACTGGACTAAGTCATTGTAGGAATTACTCCAGTTGGTAAAACTAGATAAGTTACCCAGGAAATAAAGGTTGTTTTGGCTCAGCAGGGCCATTTCTGTCTCTGAGCAACATGGTGATGAGTTCAAGAACTACACAAAACAGTTATCCCATGATCCAAGTTGACAAACCTGGATACCTGCCCATTACCAGAAACTACATTTTTGAAGGTGTTGCTTGTCAGGCAAGACATATGGCAAACTTCTTTCGCTCTTAACATTAACCTCTGGCCTACTATCAGTTGATGTGCTTTTCTATTTACTATTTCCTGGCTGCACAGGAAGTGACCTAATACAGATCAGAAACAGCTCATTAAAATAAAAGCTGAAAGTGCTTAATCACATAGAAAAACATAAATGAATTGCCCGAAGGGCAGACCAATTCCAGTTAAATGGTAACTGCTGATGAACAGAATTTTGGCTAAGTATTTCCTTGATGTGATCCATATATTGTAATAAAATAAATGGAATAGTGTACAACTCTAGGAGAAAGTAATCATGCAAGCTGTAATTGAAAGCACAAATACCCACTATTATTCTCTAAATGATGAAAGGTCAATCACCTGCCAAACTGAACTCTTCTGTGATTGTCACACACCATGACTTGTGCGAAATACACTTGTAATTTAGCTATCAAATTTATAACTTAACAATATGCAGCCTTGCTCCAGAAAAATGATATCTGACAATTTTTATTCCAACAGAAAAATAATTTGAAAGTTGCCAGACACAATGTTCTTTTATTTTAATATATCTATTCTTAGAAGATTATCTATTTTAGTATAAAACTAATTAATGATAGAATACATCAGTTAATCAGCCACAAACAGGACTTCTTTCCAATATTTTGAAATGAAAGTGCTGTGAATATTTGCTCAGAAGTTTCATTGATCCTACACCCCGGTGATTCTCTTCACTACAGAAATAAAGATGGAGAATTTATCTATCTAATGTGCTCCCCTAATTGACTTTATATGTTTACTATGCAGGTGTATGAAAACAAAGAAGTTTAAAACCTTCATTCAATCATGGCTGATCATTTCTTCCTCTCCTCAGCCCCACTCTCCGGCCATCTCCCCGTGACCTTTGATGCCATGTCCAAATCAAGAACCTATCAAGCTCTGCCTTAAATACACCCAACTACCTGACTGCCACATCTGCCTGTAGTAACAAATTCCACAAATTCATCACCCTCTGGCTAAAGAAATTTCTCCGCATCTCTGTTTCAAATGGATGTCCCTCTATTCTGAGGCTGTGCCTTCTTGTCCTAGACTCCCCCACCATGGGAAACATCCTTTCCACATCTACTCTGTCTAGGCCATTCAACATTTGAAAGTTTTCAATGAGATCCACCTCATCCTTCCAAATTCCAGCAAGTACAGACTCAAAGCCATCAAATGTTCCTTGTGTGATAACCTTTTCGTTCCTGGAATCATCCTTGTGAACCTTCTCTGAACTCTCTCCAATGCCAGCACATTTTTTTCTTAGATAAGGAGACCAAAACTGTTCACAATACTTAAGGTGAGGGCTCAGCAGTGTCTTATAAAGTCTCAGAATCACATCCCTGCTCTTGTATTCTAGACCTCTTGAAATGAATGCTAACATCGCATTTGCCTTCCTCACTACTGACTCTACCTACAAGTTAATCTTTTGGGTGTTCTGCACAAAGTCTCCCAAGACTCTCTGCATCTCAAATTTTTGGATTTTCTCCCTATTTAGAAAATAGTCTGCACATTTATTTCTACTACCAAAGTGTATGACCATGCATTTTTCAACATTGTATTTCATTTGCCACTTTCTTGCCCATTCTCCTAATCTAAGTCTTTCTGCAGCCTGCCTGTTTGCTCAATACTACCTTCCCCTCCACCAATCTTCCTATCATCTGCAAACTTGGCAAAAAAACCATCTATTCCATCATCTAAATCAGAAGCAGTCCCAACACTGAGCCCTGCAGTACATTACTAGTCACTGGCAGCCATCCAGAAAAGGATCCTTTTAATTCCCACTCACCGCCTCCTAACAATCAGTCAATGCTTTAACTATGCAAGTAACTTTCCTGTATTACCATGAGCTCTTAACTTGGTAAGCAGTCTCATGTGTGACACCTTGTCAAAGATCTTCGGAAAGTCCAAATATACCACATCCACTACATCTCCTTTATCTATGCTACTTGTAATCTCCTCAAAGAATTCCAACAGGTTTTTCAGGTAAGATTTTCCCTTAAGGAAACCAGCTGACTTTGTCCTATCTTGTCCTGTGTCACCAAGTACTCCATAACCTCATCGTTAACATCTTCCCAACCTCTGAGGTCAGGCTAACTGGTCTATAGTTTCCATTCTGCTGCCTTCCTCCTTTCTTAAAGAGTGCAGTGACATTTGCAATTTTCTAGTCCTCTGGCACCATGCCAGATTCCAATGATTTTTGAAAGATCATTACTAATTCTTCCACAATCTCTACTGCTACCTCTTTCAGAACCGTAGGGTGCAGTTCATTTGGTCTGGGTAACTTATGTACCCTCAGGTCTTTCAGCTTTTTGTGCATCTTCTCCCTTGTAATAGTAACTGCACTCACTTCTCTTCCCTCGCACCCTTTTACATCTGCCCAGAAATTTGATAGTATGACACCATTTTATCAGCCACTAAAATCAGCTTCCAATGCCAAGGAAACTGGTTGTGAAGAATTAATGTGGGAGACCATAGGTGTGTTGGCGCCTGAGCCTAGACATGATATTAGAAATATGCCTACAGTACATACAGTTCAGCTGCCTACCGTATGTATGAGGTTCCTAGTACAAACACTACTGGTTGCATTAAAGAATACGATATACATACAAGTGCATAATGATTGGAGTGCTGCCAACCATAAGACTTGGACACAAATTCCACCCCTCTTCCAGCCCATCCTATCATTGCAATCATTGTGAGTGCACCACTTTAATTGAACATCCCAATGTTAACTTTCCCTACTCTGATGTAGCCTTCAAACCTCTCCTCAAGCCACTTTCAATTCCATCAACCAATTTATTATTTGAAACAAGAAGTCTTGGCAGAATAATTGAAGCAAAGCATGAAAGGTGTTTACTGCAGGTTGAGGAGAATGTAGAGATGAGGCTAGTTTCCAAACAACTAGGATTTTATCAATTGCAGGTTAGTCTTTAACGTACAAAGAACTGTTGCTCTTTGTACATTTCTTACCCACTCCATAAGCTTTCAGTCTTAAAGTCTTAACTATGGTCCAGTCAATTTCTAGGGCTCTATTATTTAGTCTATTCAGAAGTAGTTGCACAGATCAACACACACACATTGTAAACAGTTGGTAGGTTCTTGATTAGTAAGGGTGTCAAAGGTTACAGGAAGACGGCCGGAAAATGGGGTTGAGAGGGAAAATCAATAAGCAATAATCAAGTCGTGGAGTAGAGTCAATGGGCCTAATTCTGTTCTTATGTCTTATAGTCAACTTTAAATTACTTTAAAAATTACTTTAAAATTGTTGATTCATTTCACAGGAAATTATGCCCATTTCTTGCAGTATAATTATATTTCAAAATGGAACATGTTTTTTTGTACAAAGCCAGAAGGTACATTATCAGATTCCTATCAACTAGAAGGAAGCCTGTAAAATTAACAGCCTTTAAGTGGAACACCAAGAACACCACAAAATAATTTAAACCCAACCCACCACCTTGTATTATCGGCTGTTATATAGTCATCAGCACTTAACAGCATGCACCACCAACATTTCACAGTACTTTTGTCACACAGGTGCAAGAACTACTAAACTACTGAAATTTCCTTTCAGAATGAGTTTTACTAACTGTTTAATTTCTGTTTCACATTAACCTCTTGAGCACAGTAAAACAATAAACCCATTCCATGACCAAACCAACCAGAACAAGCTAGAGACACATTTTTATAATGGTACAAATGGCTGAAAGCTTTAGATTAAACAAAATAATTGATGCAAATAAAATTGAAAGGAAAGCTAATGAGGAGAGAAAGTACCAGCTAAATAACCTGTTGGACCACTAACTTAATTAAAGACTGATAAAGCCAGAAGTGTATATTTTGCTTAATAACAAAAAAAATTCACATGCGGCAGACATAGATCCTGAATGAGGAAATTTTTCTCATTTAATGATACGGATAAATACCTGCTAACAATCCACGTAAATAGATTTTACACCAAATTAATTGCATGCAGTTTTATAATCTAAGTATCAAAGTAATAATAAATATCCAATGTTTACATTAAAGAAATATAAATCAATGTGATGAAACAATAATTCAGTTAGTATGTCAATGTTTATGCCATTATTGGGTGTGACACTTCAGACAATGACCATGATACTCTGTTCAATAATATTGTCTGCACTTAATTAAAATACGATTGTCACAGACCTACTTCCACTCTGTATGAATACATGATTATTTACTAAAAAGAATAAGAGGGCAATAGCACATGATTTCACTTGCTATTAGTATCACTGTGGAAATTAGCCCATTCCTACAGCACAAGCTAATCTTGTAGAAATTGTGCTGGGTTCCACGACAGAGCAACACATAGATTAACTTATTGCAAAAAGTAAATGCCTAATAGTGTCTACGATAATTGCTCACTGCAGGTAGGAATAAAAAAAGACTTTAAAATAAAAATTCACCAGTTAAATAATGCTTTAAAAATGAAGGAAATCCTCAGGGATTCATTGGCATAGGGAACGGTAGATAATTACTTCAGGTGTAACTTTTTGTTAAGAAGAAAATTTACACTGAAAATGAAAAATTATCTTTCACTCTTCATCATCAATTGACATCTTGTCTAAATTCCATTATATCAGACTTACACTTTTTAAAGCCTTGCCTTTAGCTCAATTATTTACCCAGCACTTTTATGGTAATACACACCAAAACTGATTTCTCCTTTGCCATTCTTGTCAAATAGTTGAAAAGCAACTCTGTATAAGAGAGCTGGAGCACACAAAACTGACTCAAATGTAAAAAAAAAATCTTCAGAGGAGTTCAACCTGCAAATAAACTGCAAACTGTTCAAGCGCAGTGTAAGTAAAGAGCATTTTATTAAAGTTGGGATTGGAGGAGAAAGGTGACAAACCCTTAAGTAAAGTGAGACAACACCTCTGTTATAATTGAAGCTTTTGAAAATTCAGTGAAGAAATATTATTTGCAATGATTTTAGTTCTTCACTGCAGTTAAGTATTGCAGTAAAATCTACTTTCCAAAGAAATTCAAATTTATATTATTATCTGTAAGACATATACAACAGTTGCAAATTTAGTTAATAACTTGGATTGCCTGTGAATGCTTCAGTATTGGAATCGCTAGAGGATTCATAGGAATATAGAAAACATAGAAACATAGAAAACCTACAGCACAATACAGGCCCTTCCGCCCACAAAGCTGTGCCAAACATGTCCCTACCTTAGAACTACCTAGGCTTTACCCATAGCCCTCGATTTTTTTAAGTTCCATGTAGCCATCCAGGAGTCTCTTAAAAGACCCTATCGTTTCCGCCTCCACCACCGCCACCAGCAGTCCCTTGCATGCACTCACTACTCTCTGTGTAAAAAACTTATCCCTGACGTCTCCTCTGTACCTACTCCCCAGCACCTTAAAACTATGCCCTCTCATGCTAGCCACTTCAACCCTGGGGAAAAGCCTCTGACTATCCACACGATCAATGCCTCTCATCATCTCATACATCTCTATCAGGTCACCTCACATCCTCTGTCGCTCCAAGGAGAAAAGGCCAAGTTCACTCAACCTATTCTCATAAAGCATGCTCCCCAATCCAAGCAACATCCTTGTAAATCTCCTCTGCGCCCTTTCTATGGTTTCCACGTCCTTCCTACGGTGCGGCAACCAGAATTGAGCACAGTACTCCAAGTGAAGTCTGACCAGGGTCCTATATAGCTGCAACATTACCTCTCAGCTCCTAAATTCAATTCCACGATTGATGAAGGCCAATACACCATACGCCTTCTTAACCACAGAGTTAATCTGTGCAGCTGCTTTGAGTGTCCTATGTACTCGGACTCCAAGATCCCTCTGATCCTCACACTGCCAAGAGTCTTACCATTAATACTATATTCTGCCATCATATTTAACCTACCAAAATGAACTACTTCACACTTATTTGGGTTGAACTCCATCTGCCACTTCTCAGCCCAGTTTTGCATCCTATCAATGTCCCGCTGTAACCACTGACAGCCCTCCACATTATCCACAACATGCCCAACCTTTGTGTCATCAGCAAATTTACTAACCCATCTTTCCATTTCCTCATTCAGGTCATTTATAAAAATCACGAAGAGTACGGATCCCAGAACAGATCCCTGAGGCACACCACTGGTCACCAGCCTCTATGCAGAATATGACCTGTCTACAACCACCCTTTGCCTTCTGTGGGCAAACCAGTACTGGATCCACAAAGCAATGTCCCCTTGGATCCCATGCTTCCTTACTTTCTCAATAAGCTTTGCATGGGATACCTTAACAAAAGCCTTGCTAAAATCCATTATCACTACATCTACAGCTCTATCTTCAACAATGTGTTAGTCACATCCTCAAAAAATTCATGATAGAGGATGATGGAAATCTCAAATAAAACTGGAAAGCTCCAGCAGAATTAAATGGGGGAAAGGTTGGAGCCAAAAGCTTAGTTTCCTCTTTTTCCCTTCCCAGAGATATATTCTTACATACTAAACTTCTCCAATAACCTTCTTCATCAAGGATTTAATTAAAATTACTATTTTTGTTGAATTATTAGCATTTTTATTGAAGAAAAAATATACAACTTTTTGTATTGAGAGCATTCCTTTTTAAGTTTAAGGATCCTCGGGCATCATTTCATGTATTATTAAATATGTGGATGTTCCACAACTTGAGTTGGAAAGTGAAAAAATGGGACAAATTCAGAGGAAGAAATCATAAAATGAAACATAACTATTTTGAAGTCTTTCTGCAATTCATACATGTGAGAAGAAGCAAGTAACTGTCCACCAGTTGAAGGAACACCATGTAGAGTAACACTGCAGACTTAACTAGATTGACTATATTGTTTGAGGTTGACCTATTGCTGGATACTCTCAAGAATGATTTGATAATGCTCATTCAGAAGGAGGTCCCCTTCAGGAATGAAACTGCCCACTAAAAGTTCCCTAACTCTACTCATTTGACACATCCCTTTTCAACCAGACCTATCACATCTGTTTGTCTCATTCCACAACTCTATGATCACTCAGTGAGTCTGTTTCCCAACAATTGACTCTTAGATCCCAACCCAACTCTCTATGCAGTATTCTGGATGTACATGACTCTTTCCTTACTGCACCCCAGCCTTCCTTCGGACCTACCCATTCACATTCCGTCACAGTTCGAGACTTACTTAATTATCCTTTTTCTTGGACTCAAACGCTGCTAAATTTTGTTGCTGTGAGCACACCACTTAAACAATGATTACTGCACTGTGTAATCACTCTACAACATGTCTCTCTTGTGCTAGTGGATTTCCAGATCATTGTAACAACTGACGCCATTGGCATACCTATATTCTTACAATGGCCAAAGTGTTAAATTGACTTTAAATTTACCAGTCATTAATACTGACAACATCATTTAAAATGTGTCCTGTAATACAGAAAAAGATAAGGATTATTGAACGTTCTGATGAAGGTCATCAGCCTGACACAAATTAACACAGGTTTCTGTTCAAAGCAAATGTTTCCAAGTACCATACAGTTGTAATCCTTGCTAATTATGAATGAACGAGCATAGTGCCTTCCCATGTCTGCTATATCACTTTTAAAAACTACTGAATGAATTACTTTTCCTCATTCTGCTTAAAATTTGTCTTATCTTAAATAGTGTGCTCTTGTAAATCTTCTTTTCACTGTGCACAATTTTATTTGTGTAAGGAATGCCCATGGCTATACCGTTTGTTTGAAGGAAGTGGGAGGAACCAAAGAGAAATTATTGAGAGTGAGGACCAGTTCTGCCAGATGGAGGAGAGTAGTTGTCAAGGAGATTTGGTTGGGTCTATTTTCCAGAAAGTAGCAGATGGCTTTGAGGCCTTCCTGATGGGGGTGGAGGTGTATAGGGACTGGACATCCATAGTGAAAATGAGATGACCATGGCCAGGAAGCTTGTAGTCATAGATGTGTGGTGGAGAATATATTGACTGGTTGCATCACTGCCTGGAATTAAAACACCAATTCTCTTGAATGGACAATCCTACAAAAAGTACAAAAATGGATATTGCCCAGTCCATCATGGCTAAAACCCTCCCCGCTATTGAGAACATCTACACAAGTGTTGTCACAGGAAAGCAGCATCTATCATCAGGGAGCCCCTCTACCCAAGTCATGCTTTCTTCTCACTGCTGCCATCAGGAAGAAGGTACAGGAGCCTCAGGACTCACACCACCTGGTTCAGGAACAGTTATCACCCCTCAACCATAAAGCTCTTGAACCAGAGCTAATAACTTCACTCAACTTCACTGAGCGTATCATTAAATTATTCCCACAGCCTATAGACTCATTTTCAAGTACTTATCTCATGTTCTTGATATTTATTGCTTATTTATTATTATTATTATGATGTCATTTTCTTTCTTTTTGTATTTTTGTTGTTTGTCTTTTGCACACTGGTTGTCCACCCTGTTGGTGTGGGCTTTCATTGATTCTATTATGGTTATTGGATTTATTGAGTATGCTTGCAAGATAATGAATCTCAGGGTTGTATATGGTGGCATGTATGTACTTCGATAATAAGTTTACTTTGAACTTTTTTTGCTTTCTGCTGGAGAATTCGGCAAGGTTGAGAGCGGAGTGTGCAGCCATCATTTCCTAATGGCAGAATGCAAACCTGTGGTTGGCTCCATTACTTCTCGCTGATTGAAACATCGAGCAACATTGAAGTGAACAAGGACAAGAGCGGAAGGCAAGTGGGTGTTCAGCGCTGTCTACCTGTGTTTGACTGGTCTCCCTCTCGCTACTGAGGGGGGAAAGTGCAGGAGTCTTGGATTTGATCGCCTTGGCAGCATATCTTGTGACTGTGGAACTCCTTCTCGGGGAACTCTGCGGTTTGATGTTTAAGGTTCTCAGTGCTAATCATGCTCTGTGGACTCAGTTTTTGAAGGTTCTTCTAAACATACTTAGAACCTTTGAAACTTTGAGAAATTCAGCAGGTCAAGTGACATCTGTGGGGAGAAAGGAGGTGTCAGCATTTGATTTGGAGCGAGGAGAAGAACTTTTTCAAAATTGGCATTCCTTAAACTGAAAGGTTATGGATTCATGGTTAAGGGTGCCCATTTAAGACCAAGCTGAGGAAATAGTTCTCTGATGATTTGAATCTTAAGGATACTCCACCTCGAAGAGCTGTGGATACTAAGAAGGAACAAATAGTCAAAGAAAAAATATTTTTGGGTGATAGAAAAATCAAGAATTATGTGTTTAGAGAAGACAGGGATTTGGAGTTCAGGCCAAGTAATAGATCAGCCTTGATCTTATGAAATGTTGATGTGATTTCTAAGGATCATATAACCTAATAACCATATAACAATGTTTCTGGTTCTTCTGTTTGAATGTTTAATACCTTCTTAGATCTTGAAGCCGCTGTTTACTTTCTCAGACAGAATTAGCCTCTGAACCCTACTTTTGTGATGTCCCACTTTACCATCTCTGGAGCTCTATATTAACCATATTTAATGACAAGAATTGAGAATGTTATTTTGTTGTCATAATTAGCTACAATTAATCTTTGCAGTTCTTCTGTATAACACTTTCAAACTTTTAAGCACTTTCTCCAAATTATTTCCCTGATATTATGAACTCCGCACTGCAAAGACATACCAAATATTTCCTATTAATTTCCCAAATATACAGGAAACTCCACCATGAGCAGTGAAAACAGTATGTTAAATTTGAAGAAGTGTAATTCAATTGCTACTACACCTTAGAAGTGTGCTTGGGTCCTGAATGGAAGGCAAAGAGCAGTAAATGGTTAATTGTTACTGATGTTGGTACACAGTCATAGAGGAGTGAAGGAGGTTAAGTGCTACTTCAGTAAAATCCCTTTGCAATGCAGAAAGAAGGGAGCTCGAGACTGCAGGGTGGCTTCGTGCTGGAAAATATACCTTAGTGTTATGGGGTCATGAGGTCGTGCATATCCACGTAGACTGGGAAAATCAGGTTAGTAGTGGACACCAAGAAAAGGAATTTGTGAAATATCTATCAGAAGGCTTTTTAGAGCAGGTTGAGTACAGCCCATTGGGGAACTGGCATTTCTGGATTTGTAGTTGTATGATGAGTTGTATACTTGATCAGGGAGCTTAAGGTGAAGGAACTCTTAGAAAACAGTCACCATGATAGAATTCACCCTGCAGTTTAAGAGGAAGAAGTTAAGAGTTGCCTTGAGTAAGGGTAACTGCAAAAAGGCGTAAGGGAAGAGCAGGCCAGAGTTGATTGGAAGGGGACCTAGTGGGGAGATGGTGGAACAGCAAGGGCAAGAGTTTCTAGGAGGTACAGAAGAATTTTATCCCAAGGAAAAAGCATATTAAGGGAAGAGTGAAACAACTATAGTTGATGGGAAGTCAAGGAAGTTGAAACCAAGGAAAGCAAAAGAGAAGGCATATAATATGGTGAAGATTAGTTGGAAGCCAGAGGATTGGGAAACATTTAAGTAAGCAAAACCACAAACAAAAAGCTGTAAGGGAGGAGAAGATAACATCTGAGGGTAAAAGAATAAAAAACAAAATTGCGTATGTTTTTTCTTTAGATATATAGAAGTTAAGAGAGAGGCAGGAGTGGACATAATGGAAAATAATACTGCAGAAGTAGCATGGGGAACAAAACAATGATAGAGGAATTTAAAAACAATGACAGGTACTTGGCTTCAGTCTTTATAATAGAAGACACCTGTAATGTGTCAGAAATTCAAGAGTTGGGAGTAGAAGTGAGTGTAGAGGCCATAACTAAGTAGTAGTTGCTGGGGAAGATGAAAGGCTGAGTATGAATAAGATCCTGGACCAGATGTCTACACACCAAAGATCTGAAAGAGCTATCTGAAGAGATTGTGGAGTTATTAGTAGTGATCTTTCAAGGATCTCTTTAAGTGTGGGAGGGTCCCAGAGGACTAGAATATCAGACATGTAACACCCTTGTTTAAGAAGTGAGGGAGGCAGAAGACAAGTAATTGTAGGTCAATTAGCATGAGCTCAATGGTTTATAAGGTTTGTTAATAAGGATGAA
Source organism: Hemitrygon akajei (assembly GCF_048418815.1). NCBI lineage: Eukaryota > Metazoa > Chordata > Chondrichthyes > Myliobatiformes > Dasyatidae > Hemitrygon > Hemitrygon akajei. Next base: position 94,191,427 of record NC_133131.1, read on the forward strand.
ATTTTGGAATACTTGGAAGTATCGGATAAGATAGGATAAAGTCAGCACAATTTCATTAAAGGGAGATCTTGTCTGACAAATTAGTTAGAATTCTTTAAGGAAGTAACAAGAATCCATGAAGATAGAGAAAAGTTATTAGCATAGGCAGAAGACTGTCTAACTGGTAGAAGGCAGAGAATACAGTAAAGGGATCCCTTTCAGAATAGCTGCCAATTTTGAATAGAATTCTGCAGAGGTCAGTGCTGAGATGATAGCTTAAAGCACTGAGAAACACCCACAATATTGTTAATTTAAACTCATGCAAATCATGCAAACTTTTTTCTTTGTATGTTAATCATGAGTGAGATAAATGAACTATGGTCAGTATATTTTGCCAGGCAAATGTTCCCACCATCAAGAATTCGATCACGTTCAACCATCTCCATCTGGCAGGTTATATTGTTGGCATATCTGTTACCAGGAAGGATGTAGAAGAAATTTGGCATGTCCCCATTAACACATCGATTTTTAATGATGCACCATAGAAAGTATGCTAATTTGCATCATAGTTTGGTGTTGCAGCTGCTCTCCCTGTGACCGCAAGAAATGGCAGAGTTTTGCTAAGCTAAACTATCACAGAAACAACCTCCTTTCCATGAACTCTATCTACACACCCTGCTGCCTCAGTAAAGCAGCCAGCATGATCCAGAAATGGATCCTTTTATTCCCACTCGCTGCCTCCTACCAATCAGCCAGTGCTCTAACTATGTTAGTTACTTTCCTGAAATGCCATGGGCTCTTAACTTGGTGAGCAGCCTCCTGTGCGGCACCTTCTCAAAGGCCTTCTAAAAGTCCAAATATACAACATCCACTGTATCCCCTTTATCTATCCTACTTGTAATCTCCTCAAAGAATTCCAACAGGCTCGTTAGGCAAGATTTTCCCTAAAGGAAACCATGCTGACTTTGTCCTATCTTGTCCTGTGTCACCAAGTACTCCATAAACTCGTTCTTCACAATTGACTCCAGCAGCTTCCCAACCACTCAGGTCAGGGTAACTGATCTAGAATTTCCTTTCTGCTGCCTTCCTCCTTTCTTAAAGATTGGACTGACATTTGCAATTTTTCAGTCCTCTGGCGCCATGCCAGAGTCCAATGATTTTTTGAAAGATTATTCCTAATGTTTCCATAGCCTCTACCACTACCTCTTTCAGAGCCCTAGGGTGTAGTTCATCTGGTCCGGGTGACTTATGTACCTTTGGGTCTTTTAGCTTTTTGAGCACCTTCTCCCTTGTAATAGTAACTGCACTCATTTCTCTTCCCTCACACCCTTCAACATCTGGCACACTGCTAGGGTCTTCTACAGTGAAGACTAATGAAAAATACTCATTCAGTTTATTTGCCATCTCCTTGTCCCCTGTTAATATTTCTCCAGCCTCATTTTCTAGTGGTCCTATATCCACTCTCATCTCTCTTTTAGTGGTTAGACTAGACAAGAGAGTGCTCGATACATTTCATGTTAGACCTGACAACAGAATTTAGTTATTCACAGAAAAACTACATATGGCTAACTTCTCTCGATGATACAAAGTCTGTCATTTACAACAACAGTGTGATTCCTCCTCTATTTATATCTTTGCAACTTCCCCATCTACAGCAATCCAGAAATTTATTCCCTCTGGACATCCTGGTTCATTAGTTAATCCTCACCAATGACTCCTCTTATCTCCCCCCTTCCATCACATCATCTAAAATTGCCAACAGTCCTTCTCTGTGAAAAGGCAAGTTATTTCTATTAATGCACTACAGTTGCTGTTTAACATGTGGTCTTCCCTGCATCAGGAGGACAAAACACTGCTTGAGTAGTTGTTCTGTTCAATGTGCAAATGTGATTCTACAGCTTCAAGTCACCTAGAAATTAATTTGTAAAATTCCAATTAAATATTCTTCATTGTTGAGCTCCCAGATGTCTAATTTTAATCTTGACTCATAATAACACTCCCACCCCTGTGCCAGAAGACTGCGGATTCAAATTCCATAGGAATTGTGCAAAGGAGGGGGTGCTTGGGGGTTTCAGGGGCTTTCGACATTTCTATCATTCGTTCTATGGGATTCTTTTTCATGGATGACTATGAAGAGTAAGAACTTCAGGTTGAATACTGTATACATTTGCTGATATTAAAATGTACCTTTGAACCTTTGAAAGATTTGTGCATACCGTCTAGGTTAACGTCAGTGGGAGCTGTGTGGGAGAAATTCCAATGCAATTGCATGTTAAAACAATGTCGCAGTAGGCAGCAATGACTGTTTTAGTTATTCACTCTAAGCTGAAATCTACCAGTGTCCTGTGTCTTGTTGCACCATTTGGCAATGGAAAAATGGTGGCCAATGCTCATTTGGCAGCAAGATTCAGTACGAGAGCAACCATAGGCCAGATCATACTAAAGCTATGTCCTGAGAGGAGGGAACCTTGGGATCTGTAGTTTGGATAATAGTGGGGCAATCAGATCCAACTATTCCAATGGTGATTGGGCAGGTGAAAATATTCTGCAGTTCCAAAATCATCAGTGGAGAAATGAACAACGTTAACCTTTTTTGTCAATTACTAATCCTCAGTGATCTCATGGACCCAAAGCATTAAAAAGCTTTTCCGTCCGTAAATGCTGCCTAACCTGCATTTTTAACGTGTAATCTGTTTCATATCAAACTTCCAGCTTTGGCAGCACATGATTTTCAGATTACCTGGTCAATTATCTCAATAATATATATTAAGGGTTCTCCATTTAAAAATGGCTGTTTTATTTCCTAATATAACAGTAATGACACTCCAAAATACTTTGATTAAACTGAAAATGTGGAAAGTAGAATATAAACCTAGGTTCCTCTTTCTTTATAATGCAGTTCATAATGGAAAGTGGTAAACAGAATGTTGGGAAACTTCTAGTCCTTGCTGAGGAGAGAAGTAAATACATTTTAAAGCAGGTTACTCTCATGGACATCCTAACGTCTAGCTTGGGGGAAAGCTTGGTAGAAAATTAGATTCTTAATGTAAATCTAAACAGAGAAGAACAAAGATGTTTTCTCCCTAGTTTCATAAAATATTCTATTTAAAAGTTACTTTGAAAGTATCCACATAAAAAATTGCAATATGTGTACACATCTCATTGGAAGTAAACTCAAAGAAACTACTTTAACATGTCTGTACTGTTAATTTAGAAACTTTCTAAAACAAAGTACCAGGCATACTACAAGCATACTAGCTCCTCCAATTACATTCAAGTCATTTGGTTTTAATTCACATTTAGAAAATGAAGTCAGTATGTTAGAAACTCTTAGGGTTTGAAGTAGCTTCTAATCGAATTAGATTGAGGTTACTGTTTATTACCACACAAGACCCCATTATTTAGCACTTCACAGTGATCTTAAACTAACATGTATTATTTCTCTTTTGGCATATACATTTAAAAAGTTAGTGTTTGAACTTCAGTTTGTTCTCCAAACAAATCCTAAAATGTCAACTTTTAATCGTATTGAATATAGTTCATTAACCTGTTTCAAATTAATCATTTAATTCAACATAACATTCAGAAAAATACCTTATCCCTTAATCCCACAAAACCATGGATATCATCCTTCATATATGATGATAAGATCTGTCTGACAGACCAACACAAGACTGCATTTACCAAATTTTAATTTGAGCAGCCAAACCCCACCAAAACAGAACAATGAGTTATTATGCTTCTTCAATGCATCCCTCAACCTAGCTTCTCTTCCAACGTCCCCATCCTTAATATTGCCAAGAAGTATCTACAGTTTTTTAGTCAACACCTATAAATATTGGATTCTCATCTGCTATTTGGTAAAACCCCATACCATTTGATTGTAATGCCCAAACCAGAACTACAGCCTTAAGCCCTGAAGCTGAAACCATTTGATAAAACATCTATAGCAAATCACATTTTGTATGAACGTATAAAGAGTTATCCTATCAAACCATAATTCCAGATGAAATTTTAAGTTAAGTGTTTAAGCCATTTCAAGTTCAGCACCAATGGCTATGTGGCAATTTCAGTTCAGCTCAGTTCAGTTTCAGTTTATTGTCATTTAGAAACCACAAATGCAATGCAGTTAAAAAATGAGACAAGGTTCTCCAGAATGATATCACAAAAGCAGACGACAAGACAGACTACACCAGAAAATCCTGAAATATATACTGAAGAAATTATGTAGTAAATGAGATGGCTGGCATGGTCTAAAATTATTAGATTTAACGCTCTGAGCAAAGTGTTACACTGCTGGACTTCAACAACCACAATTCAAAGTTCAAAGTAAATTTATAATTAACATTTGCATATGTCACCCTGACATTAATTTTCAGGGAGGCTGCGAAAGGAAAGTTAATACTACACATGAATTATTTGGAATTAGGTCATGGTACACTAGTGGGAAATTAAAATGAGATCTCACACATGTACCCATCCATATTGTGTATGATCTGACCTCTGCCTCATGATAGCCTACCTGTGGAGCCACCAACATGGGAATTCCCATGTCTGCACTGACCATTCAGGAGCCCAAGGTACAAAATGACTCCAGGCCTCACTGTTGTGGCCACCCCACGAAATGGAGCAGTTCATAAACAATAACTAGAGATCGGATAACAGATCCTGAGGCCCTGTCCCCAAATTACCTTGTGGCCCAAATGCTTCTATGGATATGGAGTTTGGAACCATGGGAAAATGGTTGACCTTAAACTCGTGTAAAATCCAAATCTACAAAACCTACACACTCAGACTAAGCTCAAGGTAGTGACACTATGGCAAGATCAGGTGCCAGTGATCACAGTGCAGCTTCAGTGATTGATAAGTATTGGTCCAGGGAAACAACAGAATATTGAATATTGGCAGAAGTACTCATAAAACAAAGAAGCAACCACCTTGATGGTGTTTTGATAGTTAAAAGCAGATTCTAATTCTCTGGGACATCTGTATAACAAAACACCTATGCCAGACACTTATTTATTGACAATAGCTCTGTATTCAACAACATAACCCCCAGGATCGAACCTGAAGATTGAGTAATAGCAGGATTCTTAGCAGTGTGGAGCAACAGAGGGATCTTGGGGCCCAATTCAATGAAACGTCAGTCAATGAAAGCAAGCATGCAGGTACAGCAGGCAGTGAAGAAAGCTAATGGCATGCTGGCCTTTATAACAAGAGGAATTGAGTATAGGAGTAAAGAGGTCCTTTTGCAGCTGTACAGGGCTCTGGTGAGACCCCACCTGGAGTATTGTGTGCAGTTTTGGTCTCAAAATTTGAGGAAGGACATTCTTGCTATTGAGGGAGTGCAGCATAGGTTCACAAGGTTAATTCCCGGAATGGTGGGACTGTCATATGTTGAAAGATTGGAGCAACTGGGCTTGTATACACTGGAATTTAGAAGAATGAGAGGGGATCTGATTGAAACATATAAGATTATTAAGGGATTGGACACGCTGGAGGCAGGAAGCATGTTCCCGCTGATGGGTGAGTCCAGAACTAGAGGCCACAGTTTAAGAATAAGGGGTAGGCCATTTAGAACAGAGATGTGGAAAAACTTTTTCACCCAGAGAGTGGTGGATATGTGGAATGCTCTGCCCCAGAAGGCAGTGGAGGCCAAGTCTCTGGATGCTTTCAAGAGAGAGTTAGATAGAGCTCTTATAGATAGCGGGGTCAATGGATATGGGGAGAGGGCAGGAACGGGGTACTGATTGTGGTATGATCAGCCATGATCACAGTGAATGGTGGTGCTGGCTAGAAGGGCTGAATGGCCTACTCATGCACCTACTGTCTATTGTCTATTATAATTCCACTGATCCTTCAAAGTTCCCTAAGTTGATAGGGTGGTTAAGAGGGTGTATGGAGTGCTTGTCTTCAGTAGACAGAAGATTGAGTTGAAGAGCTGCAAGGTCATGTCGCAGTTCTATAAAACTCTGGTCAGAACACACTTGGAGTATTGTGTTCAATTCTGGAGACCTCATTATAGGAAGGATGTAGAAGATTTAGAGAGGGTGCAGAGGAGATTTAGCAGGATGCTGCCTCAATTGGAGAGCATGTCTTATGAGGAAAGGTTGAGCAAGCTAGTGTTTTACACTTTGGAGTGACAGAGTATGGGCGGGGACTTGCTTGAGGTGTATAAAATTATGAGAGGCATACATAGAGTGGTCAGGCAGTGGCTCTTTCCCAGAAGAAATGGTGAAGGCCATTAACAGAGGACATCCTTTTCGGGAGATTGGAGGGAAGTTTAGGGGAGATGTTAGAGGTAGAAATCTTTACAGAGAGGCCGGTAGGTGCCTAGGATGCGTTGCCAGGAATGGTGGCAGAGGCTGATATAATAGGGACGTTTAAGAGACTCTTAGAAAGGTGCATGGATGTACGAAAAATGCGGGGTTATGGGGTATGTAGGAGATTTATTGTGGAGTACGTTTTTATAAGTCAGCTAAGCAACATGGGCTGAAGGGCCTGTATTGAGCTGTATTGTTCTACGTTCTATATTCTACGCTCAAAAAAACTCACTTCCAAACGCTGAATCCTAGGACTCTGTGCTCTCCCCCCAACCGCCCACCAACAACTGGGTCCTTCACTACCTGACTAACAGGTCATACTCAGTAAAAGTAGGCAGGGACTACTGCTCCTTGATTACCCTCAAGAGTACAGCCCTGCAGAGCTGTGTTCTCAGGCCCCTACAATGATCCCTGTACACTCACAACTGTGTGGCCCCATTTATATGTTAGCAAATGACACCACTCTAGTGGCTGGATCTCAAACATCGAGATGGGCAGTGGATGCAGACAGAGTCTGGAATTTGATTTATTATCACCTGTCTATATGATATGACATTTGTTGTTTTGCAGCAGCAATATAGTGCAATTCATTAAACTATTGTCAATTACAGAAATAAATAAATTGTGTGTGAAAAAGGAAATGTTCATGAAACATTCAGAAACCTGATGTTGAAAGGGAACGATCATGTACCTCCTCTTCATTGATAGAAATGACAAGATAGCCTGTCTCGAATGATGTGGTTCCTTGGTAATGGATACCAGCTTGCACTGCCTGTTGAAGATGACATGGCATCAAGACAACAACCTTTTCCCTCACTCAGCAAACTAAAGAAGCTGGTCATTGACTTCAAGAAATGGAGTGGACAACATGTTCCTGTTTGTATCAGTGGTGCTGAGCTGGAGATGGTTGAGAGCTTCAGGCTCCTTGGCGTAAATATCAGCAACAACTTTCCCTTGTCCAGTCACATGAATGCCATGACCGAGAGACCACACCAACACCTCTACTTCTCCATAAAGTTAAGGAAATTCAATATGTCCTGGATGAATTTTGCCAGTTTTTATAGATGCACCATTGAAAGCATCTTATCCGGATGCATCAGAGCCTGGTATGGCAACTGCTCTGCCCAGGACTGCAAGAAACTGCAGAGACCTGTAAATGTGGATCCATCCATTAATCCATCACACAAGCAAACTTGCACCAATACCACCACCCTTACCCCCCAACTGTCTCCATCAACACAGTCTCAGGGAAGCAGCTAACATAATCAAGGACTATTCTCACCCCAGTCAGGCTTCTTCTGCCCTTGGGCATGAGATACAAAAGCTTGACATCATGTACCACCAAATTCAACTAAACTCTTCAGCGGACCTCTTCTATTTTTAAAAGAAAAAATTCTTGATCTCCCGATCTGCCATGGCATGCTCTTTGCATTTGCTTACCTGCGCTTCATTTTCTCTGCAACTGTAACACGATGTTGCGCATTCTATTTTTCTTTTAACTACTTTGATGTAATTATGTATGACATGATCTGGACAGCAGGCAAAAACAAAAGTATTACACTGTATCCCAACATGTATGACGACAACTAAGTTAAAATAGCAATCTGAGATATTTAACACAGTTAAAGTAGATTTAAGTAACGAAAAATATTGGAAATTATTTTAAAATGTTATAAGAAATATTTTTGACCTAATAGAAGAAAACATTAAGCCATTTAGCTGCACTTCCTTTTTCAATCCAGATTAGCATACACATTCACTCACATCTCTTGCGCAGGGCCAGAAAAGTATAATGGGCTGCTCACACCAACATTATTGAGTTCCTCCTCTTGTCAGTGCTCAGCCTAGCAGATGGGAGATCAGATGTGGCAATGTCTGACCTCCAGCTCTTTGCTAACTTGTTTGTCGCAATGTGCAGGTGGAAAAGTCAGGACCTTGCTGGTGGTTCTCCACCAAACCAATCAGAAAAAATCATGCGCTTTAACCCAAGAAGAAGAAGTGGATTCATTTGTAAATGTAGATTGTAAATCGAAACTTCAGTAATGAATCCCAGCTGTTTGTGTGCCCCAGAAGCTGTGTTCCGTGATTGGAGTCTGCATTTTCATGTTTATTCCCAGTTGCTTTGTTGCTAACTTCAGTGACTGAAACAAGACTTGGATCTGCAATAAATCCTAGCTGCTCTGCTGTTGAATGTTACTCGTAAAAGCAGAATTTCAGATGGTGACGACGAGGTGTACCGGAACAAGATAGAGTGCTGTGGCAACAACTGTACATTCATCATCAGTAAGACCAAGGAATTGATTGTGGACTTCAGGAAGGGCAGGTCGAATGAACACACACCAGTTCTTATCAAGGGATCAGAAGTGGAAAGGATGAACAGCTTCAAGCTCCTAAGTGTCAATATCCGAGGATCTGCAGTATCCAGGCCCAGCATGCTGATGCAATTACAGAGAAGGCACAACGACAGCTACATTTCACTAGGAGTTTGAGAAGAATTGGAATTGTCACTAAAGATACTTGTAAATTTCTACTGATGTACCAGGGAGGGAATTCTACTGTTGCATCCCAATCTGGTATGGAAGAACCACTGCACAGGATCAAAAAATGCTGCAGAAGGTTGTAAAGTCAGGCAGGTCCATCATGGGCACTAGCCTCCTCAACGACCAGGACACCTTCAAAAGGCAAGAAAAACAGCATCCATCTTTTCCCCAATCTTTTTGCACTACCTATTGAATTTATTTTTTATGTATACGTCTTATTGTAATTTTGTAGTTTTTATTACTCTGTATTGCAAAGTACTGCTGCCGCAAAGCAACAAGTATCACAATATATGCTGCTGATAGTAAGCCTGAAACCAATTCTGACTCAATGAAATATACTGACGAAATCAGGTCTGAATTGTTATTTTGTCGTAGCTTCTTATAAAGCAATGCAAAATAATATTGTTCAAAATGAACACGTTTTGGAATATATTTGCATAATCAATTGTTATGTTCCCAGTAACCGGGTGACTTACCAGCAAAGATAGAGAGGTCCGCTGAAGTCTGATGGTACTATTTTCAAACGTTTTTTATTTATAAAGGGGCACAAGCGTATGGTTAATACAAAACATTCAGATCATATATGTCGTCAAAACTCAATCTAAAGAACAGGTATAGTAATAAGCAATCAGAAATAAGCTCTATCGTTGTCTAGGGGATAATACTGAGTCCAGTGGAATATAAGAGTCACTCAAAATCTGCAGGCTTTTCCGTTTGGGAACCGCTGGCATTTCATGTGTTGGAGAGAGAGAGTGGTGAGAAAGAAGGAACACTTGCCCGTCGTCTTTGCGAAGCAAATCCCTGTTGTTAGTTAAAACGGTTTTCCTTTGGTTTCAGCCACAGACTCCCGATCCGGAATCTAACGCACGTGGCTTCCTTCAAAATGGCTTCCCACTCCGACGGGAAGCGCCATCGTGTCTTCCTAGTGTCTCCTTGGTGCGTCTGAGGCCCCGCCTCGGCAGCCCACCTTTTATCTGGACTGGCAGGGTTGTAGATGTCAATCAGGGTGGGGGTGAGGCAATCTTTCCCCATCACCCAGCCCACATTGCCCTGAGGGTTTGCACGTAGTCCAGTCCCCATTCCACAAAGGTGTCTCCCAAGACAATGGCCATGTCCGTGGCTTTTGTCTGGCTGAGAGGCCAGACCACATTCCAAACCGTAAGGCTTCTCTCTCTCTCTTGCGATTCTCACAAAGGAGGGGGCTGGGGTCATAACACAATGTAATTTATCCCTCTGCTGGACATCGAATCATTCTGTTAAGTATAAGACTCCTGTGTGATCCTGTAAGGACAGATTTGATACCTTAGTGCAACAGGAATTGAGTATAATTATGTTTTGTATTACATCGTGTATTACGTTCTAACCAGCAGACATACATATCAAACATTTCAGACCACTGAGCAATGTTATCCAGAGAGAACAAACTTTGAAGCCTGGGCCACAGAGCAATGCAGGATGAAGGATTAGTATCCTTACATCTAATGAGAACAACAGAAATGCAAAACAAGTTTCAAAAGGAACATCAATGAGAATACTGTGTGTAATAAAACATAGAGGGGTTAAAGGTGAATAAAAAGTGTATACCTCTGCCTGATCATAACATTTCCATTAGATCAGGGGTTCCCAACCTTTTCTATACCATGGAGTCTTACATGAATGGGGGGGGGGGGGGGGGATCTGTGGACACCAGGCTGGGAATCCCTGCATTGGACAATATTTAACAACCATAGAGATTAAAACAGATCTGGTGGACTGTTTGCTGAATCCCACTATCCAGTCCACAAGCATGATTGTGCTTGCAGGAGCTTCCCACTTAAGTTCTCCATCTTAGTCCTCCCTGATCTCTTTGTCTTTGATTTCCTCCATTGTTCTAATGAAAATGCAACAGACTCTACATCACAAGCGTTCACAGTAATCTGGAGTTATCACTGATCCTAACAATTACAGGTCACTACAACAGCTACTGAGTCACAGCTCCTATTGAGTCATCCTTTCATAACTATTCTCTTCCACCTTGCACCGTCATCTACTTTCACTTAATTATTCTTGCCTTCTGACAATCACTAACCTACTTGTACCCTGTGTTCTACACGTCAGGTTCCGCACTAGGATCAAATTTATTACCATTTATTTTCCACCCGGTGAAAAGCCAAGTTTGTGATTTGCTTAGTGGCACAGCTAAGGGAGCCACTGCCCCACAGTGGCAGAGAGCCAGGCTGAATCCTGATCTTGATAGCTGCCTGGGTGAAGTGCACCCACCTTCCCTGTGACCAGGAGGATATCCTTTGGCACACTCATTTCCCCATATCTGGTTGGTCAGTAAAACGCCCCTAATGTGTAAATGGGAGGGAGGATCGGGGTGGGGGGGGTGATTGGGGAAGGGGAATAAGTGGGATTAATGTAGGATTAGTGTAGTGAGTGGTTAATAGTGAACACAGATTATAGTGAATACACTTCATGCCCACATTTTTATAGAGGGTCGATGACCAGCCACAGCAAAAATTTTGCTTGAACCTTTCTCTGCCCAAAGCTCAGGAGCACTGAGTTCCACTGCACTTTCCATAATGCAGCTGAAAGATATATAAATTCAGCCTTGTTGCACATTCTAACTGTGTAATATAGTAGCATATTCCTACTTAAAAATTAATTTACATTATCTTCAAACTAAAAAATAACATATACAATCATACCACATAGCAATTTGTGACTAAGGGCACCTAGGGCTGGAAAAATGTTGTTTTGTTTGGCCGTATCCATCTGTATGGCTGAATGACAATGAGTCTGAACTTGATTTCTGTCCATCATTTAGCATAAGCCCAATATGAACCTGGCCTATTTCATGGTGTGTGCTATTGTTTTTTTTACAGAACCCAAGTCTATTTTAACTGTGTAGTCTAAGTTAATCTGCAAGGTTGCACATTTAATTAGAAAAATGCCATAAAGAAATATCAAAAGTCACTTGATCAATAAGTTACTTGCAGTAACTTTCAAAGGAGTGTCACCGAGCAAAATGTGGCATGTTAACCCAAAGGTTGATCAATGTGATAGACCCAGAGAGATCTGAGGAAATCTGAGGTAAATTAAGCTATAGGCCATATCAAAGGTGGAGATGAATCAGCGTACAGGAGGAAGATTGAAAACTTGGCTGAGTGGTGCCATAACAACAATAAGACCAAGGAACTGAATGTAGACTTCAGGAGAAGGAAACCTGAGGTCCATGAGCCAGTCCGCATCAGAGGATCAGAGGTGGAGGGGGTTAGCAACTTTAAATTCCTGGGAGTCACTATTTCAGAGGACCTGTCCTGGACTCAGCAAGAAAGTGCAATTGCAAAGAAACCATGGCCATTCCTCTACTTCCTTCAGATTCTCCAGAGATTCTGCATGACATCTAAAACCTTGACACACTTCTGTGTCAATGCGATTGAACAGAAAATCTTACAAAAGAGAGTGGATTCAGACCAGCGCATGATAGGTAAAACCCTCCCAACCATTGAGTACATCTACATAAAGCAGCATTCATCATCAGAGATCCCCGCTACCCAGGCTATGCTCTCTTCTTGCTGCTGCCATCAGGCAGAAGCCACAGGAACCTCAGGACTCACACCACCAGGTTCAAGAACAGTTACTACCTCTCAACCATCAGGCTATTGAATAAAAGGGGATAGCCACACTCATTTGCTCCATCATTGAGCTGTTTCCCACAACCAATGATCTCACTTTAAGGACTCTTTATCTCATGTTCTCTTTATTTATTGCTATTTATTTATATTTGCATTTGCACAGTTTGTTGCCTTCTGAACTCTGGTTGATCTTTTATTGATCCTGTTATAGTTACTATTCAACAGACTTGCTGAGTATGCCCACAGTAAAATGCATCTCAGGTTGTATATGGTGAATATATGTACTTTGATAGTAACTTTGAAATCAGGTATGGAACCTTACATCTTTTTCTATTGTTCACTATGAAACAGCAAAAAGAGCAGAGCTAGAAGAAAGCATTGGATGGATACATAGAGGAATACAGTAACAGGAAGCAAAGGCACTACTGGGAATGTGTTGGCCACACTTGGATAGATAAAAAATGGAAGAGCGGGGCAGAGGCATCCTGTCAATGATGGACGTAAGACTTTGAAAGAGAATGAAATAGCCAGTTGTATCAAAGGTCATATGCAAGCGGAGAAGGAAAAGTTTATTATGTGTGGACACATAAGATGAGATTGGTCACCTTTCTCAGGCCATTGCTGTACTGTGCTGGGGCAGAACTCAACTGAGGGTTGGGGTTCAAGCAGGTGGGATATCTGACATAATGTCATTGACCTGGTAAGTTATTGCTGCTTCTCTCTTACCAGCAGCTGCATGACTTGCTGACTAGTTTCAGAATATTGTTTAATTTTATTCTGAATTTCCAGCATTTGCAGTATTTTGCTTTTGCATTACTATTTAACTTGCTGCCAGTGAAGGGATTTGTATATATCCCTCTTTTACCTTAGGTTCTGATGACAGGACAGACCTATCACATTCCAGCTTCCATCTCGCCCTTCACTTTCATTTCTATCTTTTGGCTTTCTTCCCTCGACACGCTCACTCCTGATGCAGGGTCTTGACCCAAAACGTAAACCACCTCTTTACCTCCGCAGATGTTGCTTGCCCTGCTGAGTTTTTCTGGCAGTTTATCCTTTAGTTCCATCTTCAACTTATTTTCTTGTAACTGATGTTCTGTGGCACGCCCATTAAATCCAGGATCTCCAGTCACCCTCTATACAATGAGCTATTTATAGGAGCCAATGAACATACCAATCAGCACGTCTTCAACACATTGGGAGAAACCCACACAGACATTGGAAACATGCAAACTTCACATATAGTCCACCCAATATAGTCTACTCAATATATGGTTGCACATGCATAAACATTGCTGCCATGATATCCCGGCCCTATCAATGTCCATTTCATTCTTTTTTTAGGAAATTAACAGACAGACATTTGTTCTCATACCACTATTTTGTACATTCATTTAGGATGAATGGATTTTCATCCTAAAATCCATTCTTAAAGCAACTGGTACCTTGATGCACAGGAAGTATGCTCTGGTAAATCGAACTGAACATATTTGCATGCACGTGTAGCAGTATGCTTTATCAGCATGCAAAAAATGATTAATATAATTTTAAGAATTATATGAATGTGAATCTTGTAGACCTTAAATATTATCTTCTCTGGACTTTGGGTGAATATGTTTTGAGAATGAAAAGCTTACCCAGTTTTTGACTGATTCACTGTACTTCACTGTCCTGGGATTATCTTCCATTACGCAAATTCAAAATTTTCTCACAAAGTCTTCAGGAGACATCAAGTGCTCTCCATTCTTCTTAACTGCCGCATATTGAAATTTATAAAAATACATTTATTTTTGTTATTTATTTGTTCTCATGCTGGAGATGTGGATGGCAATGCCAGTATTTGTTGTCAATCTCTAAATCTTTCTGGATTAAGGAAGAGTAAAGGTTGAATCATTTTGATAGATCTTGATTTACATACAGGCCAGACTGGATAAACATAACAGATTTCATTTTATAACTAGCTTGCAGTTTTATCTTCACTGTTTCTAAGCCTAGTGTATTTTAGTTGCATGTTTAATAACTTGAACTCAAATTCAATTGCGAAATCGTATCTTTGATTCAATAGTCCAGAATTAGTCCACTATGCTACCACACAGATTATGCTCACTGGCAAAGGAAATCAGTAACTGAAGAATTTACTTACTAAACTTCCAATGACACTGTTGTCAGATAGGAAGCTTTCGCAGGTTTCTGCAGTAGTTACTCCGGCCTCTAGAGGCAAAGTTCATTTTGTATGAACGTCACTTCCTGTACGTAGGCTGTTTTTATATCATTTCCTGCATGGGTTAATTTGGATTCAACTTGAAGCACTCAGTGTAGAATGACATCCATCTCCATCCCCTCTTTATTGCCCTTTGAACAACAATATCTTTTAGCACGTTCTCATCAAAAACCCTGAATAAACGCTTCTGGTTCAGGTGATATTTGAGGTGTTTAACGCCCTACCTAGCTTTGTACACATGCATTGCAAGGGCAGTAGAGAGAAAAGATAAATCGTCTTCAAAGGCATCACTCATGGAGACACGACGGTACACCGTACGCTACAATGTCAGCTTCTGACCAAAGCACCGTCAATCGCCAAGCCCTGGAAGTCAGTTAAAATGTGGCTCATCGATTGCATCTTCGTGACAGTCAAGCCAAACCACAATTAGCATAGCTGCTGAAGCAGCAAGAATGAGTGCAGTGCATGCTAAGTATGAAGTTGAAATGCAAATGGAGAAAGCTCGTGCAGAGGCTACATTATGTGCCCTTGAGGAGGACTGTGAAGCTGAGGCTGCCTTAGCAGAGGCAAAGGTGTATGAAGCAGCAGCTGACTTAGACAGTGGTGATCATCACAGTGACAAGCTGACTGAAGAACTGACCATTGGTACGAGCCCCGTGATTCGAAATGGTTGCTCAACGGAGGTTGAAGTCAAAGCAGAAGACAAAGATAGGAACCAGCTTCCTGTCAAGCTTCACACCAGATTTTTATCCAGTCCTCCTCCAGAACTTGTATCCTCTGCTTCAGATTCAAACACAAAGAAAGATGAACCCTCATTAAATGTAGATATTGCAAAGGGCCTGAGGATGTCCAACTTGGAAACACATGGGTGTTCACAACTTAGAGCACACAAGGGCTGAGCAGTACACCAAGTGAATCAGCGGCTCACCTTTCAACAGAAGCTACCACAAAACAAACTGCACAGCCCTCACTCGCTGCACCAGGCTGTGGTGATAAATCACCACTGGACAACAGCTTGAGTGAGATACGCTGAGACTGGCCAGAAAAGTCATCCACAGAGTGGTGGAGAATCTAGGGAGGGTAGCAAGGAGAACTGAAGAAACAGTAACAATATATTGCAGAACACAGATGGACACACAGTGCAGCATACACCAGTGGACTCCAGGAAACTGAGCCAAGAACCTGTTGACACTTCAGAAGAATTAGATCCAGATACAAATGTAAATTCAACGCCAGCACCCTGGGCTACTACTGGTTCGAGCACACCTGCAGAAGAACACGACAAGGAACTAGCTGAGCATCCATCAGATGTAACTACTTCCTTATACACTCTAAAGCAGGGGTTTTCAACTTGAAGGCCATGGACCATCTAGCTAGGTCTTCTAATATATAGTAACAAACTACAACAAATTCAGAGTGGATCAAATTATAGGCATGTTTATTATTTGCAAGGAAGGTCTACCTCCATACATTAAGTTGGCAGATAGCTTCAGACTTACAACTCAAAACAGACCATTTTTACACTGTCACAAGACCAGTAATTCATCAATTTCCTTATCTGGGTCCTTTTCTGGCTCCTGGCATCTGTTCTTCAATCATTCCATCTGTCTTCAGGGGCATCTTACCCTATGACAACTGTGTCTTGTTTTTCTCTGTTGTCAAAACATCCCCTATCATCAATACACCCCCCCTGCCATAAAACACACACAGACTTTCTGTAAGACTCCATTCAAACCAACAAAGCACTCTGGGATTACACAGGTCCCACATTGTCACATTACTGCTTACAAAAGTTATAAATTCATAAAGCTTTGGGGTTACAAATATATTTCCATACACCCCTTGCTTAATGGTATTGACCTATGGCATATGCACTAAACATGAGTTCTACAACATCAGTAGTTACTGAAACAAGAGCCAGTGGATTTGTCATGGAACCAGTAGGAGGGGAGATCTGCTTACCTTTCCCGACCCTCATTGTGTGCGACCATATTCCCAACAAAAGGGATGAAATCCCAATTCCTGAAGCTGCATGCAGTCATTCACATCTTAAGGGCATGGTGGACAAGATTCCCTCACTAGACTGCTCTGCTGAGATTCTGCTGTTGCTTTGCAGAGACATTGTCTGTATTCTTAAAGTACGTGAATAGTGCAATTGTTGACACAATGCACCTTATGCCCAATTTGTTGCCTTTTTGAAATTTTCACCTTTAAATCTGTGTTAGTCTGCCTCAATGGTAACGAAATTTGTTGGCCAGGCAGGCTTCTGTGTAGACGTTGAAATTTTATTCATGTTCACTTTCATTCCTGATTGCAAGTCAATTGCATGTCTGGCTGCAGTTTCTATTGATACAATAATTTCAACTGCTCTTTTAAATGTGCTTCAGCTGGGCACCATTTTTGAGTGCTTTCTTGTAAGATTCTACAAACTAAGCAATCTGTCAATGCATCATTAAGCCCATTACTGAACAGACAACGTCCTCAATTCAGCCATGTATGCTGAAAAGGTTGTCCCTTCTTTTTGATTCTGCTTATGAAACCTAAATCATTCTGCAATCAACAATTGGTTTGGTTCTAAATTACTTTCATAATACAGTATCAATATATTTCAGTCCTATTTCTGGATAATACTCTGATTTGTACAGTATCACCCAATTCAACAATTCCTGGAAAGTTAAGGGCATTTACTAAGTCAGTAATAAGTTGTCTATCACATTCAATATGCTAGCAGAGCACTGGGTAATGAAGAAAATGATTTTAAAACCAGACACATAACTCATGGATTTCTAAGGCAACAGACATCCCCACATTCCTACCAAGGTACCCCAGCTTCCATGATAGCATAGCGGTTAGAGTGACGCTTACAGCTCGGGTGTTCCAGAGTTCGGAGTTCAATTCCAGCACCATCTGTAATGGAGGTTGTACATTCTCCACGTGTATGTGTGGGTTTTCTCCAGCACAGAAAATACACATTTACTAGCATCACCACAGGACTGTTGTGGAACAGACAGAACTTTGGCTACAACTACATCGTTCCTTGCAAATGGAAGCACAAGAAGATGGTAATAAAAAAGGAAAATGGCATGCTTGCCTTTGTTGGCTAAGTTGGTTAGGCCACATGGAGTTTTGTGTGCAGATTCTGGGCATCTGGAAAGATGTGGTAAGACTAGAGCAGGGACAGGTACTGAACTGAATCAGTTTCAGGGTTAATACCATGTCGTGGATTTTGTTGTTTTGCGGCAGCAGTACATTGCTGAACATACTGATTTTACAGAACAATAAATTACAATAATAAATACATTTAAAAAGTTAAATTAAGTAAGTAATATAAAAAGAGAGGAAAAAATAATGAGGTGGTGTTCATGGGTTCAGAAATCTAATGGCAGAGGGGTAGAAGCTGTTCCTGTAACACTGAATTTGTGTCTTCAGGGTCCCGTATTTCCTTCTTTTTAGTAGCAATGAGAAAAGCATATGTCCTAGGTGATGGAAGTCCTTAATGATGGATGCTGGCTTTCTGGGGCATCGCCTTTAGAAGGTGTCCCAGATGCTGGGGAGGTGATTGCCCATGATGGAGCTGGCTGAGTTTTCAATATTTTGCAGCTTTTTCTGATCCTGTGCAGTTGTCTCTCCATGTTAGATGGTGATACAACCAGTTAGAATGCTCTTCCTGTAACCTGCAGAAATTTGCAAAAGTCTTGATGACATACCGAGTCTCCTCAAACTTTTAATGAAATATAGCCGCTGTCATGCCTTCTTTGTAATTGCATCAATATTTTGGACCCAGGATAGATCTTCAGAGATGTTGACATTCAGGAACTTGAAACCGCTCACCCTTTTCACTGCTGATCCTTCGATGAGAAACTATATGTGTTCCACTGACTTCCTCTTCCTGAATGAAATACACAATCATTTCCTTGGTCTTACTGATGTTGAGTTGAAGGTTGTTGTTGCAAAATCACTCAACCATCTGATCAATCTCTCTACTGTACACCTCCTCATCACCTTCTCAAATTCTACCAACAATAGTAGTGTCATCAACTGTTATGAACCCCGTAACTGGGTCACTTACCAGCAAAGATAGAGAGGTTCGTTGAAGTCTGATGATATGATTTTTAACAGTATTTATTGATAAAAATACACAAAATAATATCAATGCAAATATACAGATAATATACGTCATCAATACTAAATCTAAAAGTGTGTGTATAATAATAATCAATAAGAAATAAGCTCTATCATTGTCTAGGGGATAATGTATTGTCCGATGGAAATATAAAGTTCACTCAGTTCATGCAGGCTGCAGCCTTTGGGGACCCCTGTGTGACAATGGTTGGAGAGAGAGAGAGATTTGGAGAAAAACTTGCCGGCTTTTCCTTTTATGATTTCGATCCGTCGGAGTCTTGTTGGTGTGGCCGTTCACTTGTGGCCTCTGCTTTAGCTAAGCCATTCTTCCGTGGTGAGCCCGCCAATCCCAGGCAAGGGAAGGACGCACACGAGCCCCCCACCGGCTGTCGCTATTAAATGCTGTCACGTGATTTCTAGCATTTCTCCTGGTGCGTCTAAAGGGGTTGTTCCCCAGACCCTCTTTTATCCTTACTCCCGGGGCCTCAGATGTCAATCAGGTTGGGATGATGCAATCCCTCAACCAGCCCACTCTGGTCATCCCCTGAGGGGCTTCAATGAATAGTACAGTACTCAATACACAATTCCGACTCCAAGAGACAATAGCCGTTATCAGTGGTTTTGTTTCGCTGAGGCCAGGACACATTCCAAACCTTGTGGATTCTGCGTGTCTCTCTCTCATTTCCTGGGTCCCAGACCCTAATTAATAGCGATCTTGCGATTCTCAAAAAGGAGGGAGCGACTTTGTACCCTTCGGCCCCTCAGAGTTGCTGCACATTCATAATACCCCCTTCCTTCTAAGATTTTTACCACAGGTAAAAATTAATTAATACAGAGTCTTACAGGATTTTCATAATCTAACACAATACAAAAGAGTTTTTTTTACTACAGAGTAATACAGTTATACATTCAATTCAGCATCTAAACAGTTAGCGATTACATTGTCACTTCCTTTAATGTCTTAACATCTTGTACCTTAATAAA
Organism: Hemitrygon akajei; assembly: GCF_048418815.1. Classification (NCBI taxonomy): domain Eukaryota; kingdom Metazoa; phylum Chordata; class Chondrichthyes; order Myliobatiformes; family Dasyatidae; genus Hemitrygon; species Hemitrygon akajei. The sequence goes on from NC_133131.1 coordinate 94,211,216, forward strand.
TTCTTGTAGCATCAGACTCCAATTTAATAACCACCTATTTTGATTCCTTTTCTTCAGCAAACAAAAACTAAAGAGTTGTGATCTTAGCTTACGTATATACTACAAAAGTTCATGCAAATACTAATCTTTATGTTACTTTCAAACTTAGTCAATCTTCCATGGGGTTGTCTTTATTATTCACATGCTTTGTCGAAATCCCTTAAAACCGGATCCTGTTATTTAAAATGGCATCCCGTCAACCCTCGCCCCTTTTCCAGTTAAATCCCACGTGGTTAACTTGTATACTAGTGTGGAATAGGCTTTTGCATGCTCCTTTCATAGGAGTTATTTTATCAACAATGTGTTCCAAACTTAGACCATTTTCTGAATTTCCACACACTTCTTTAATTTTAAGCAAGTTGTTAGTTTTATCTCCAGGACCCTTCATTCTATTAGTTTTCAGTTTAAAATCTGCAAGCGATCCCTCTTTGTCCAAACAGCATTTCAAATTCTGCCGCTTCACAGCACACTCTTGAATAACAATAGCGTGTGGGGCACCTTTACATTCCAAATCAGCCTGCAATTGATTCGCAGGCACCGTGTTACCAAGCCATTGTCTCTGCAGCCTGGTTACTGCTTCTGACACCAATCCAGACTTTAAATTTTCTTCATTCAATTTAGGAACTACACTTTTCCCTTTTCCTTCAATAATAAGATTCACATCACCACCTTTTATCTCCTCACTAACTTTTAACACACCTTCGAACACAAACGACTGGGAGTTCTTATTTCCCACTAGTACCAAGGTTAACCCTTTCTTCGCTGAACCAAGTCCATCTGACCCACAAGGACTGCATTCCTTTTTAACTGAATCAAATACCTCAGACTTTTCCTGAGTTCCATTACTAGGTTCAGTACCACGTGCATCCACATCTTGAACACACTCAAACGGGACATCTGCCTCTTCCAGGCTTTCAATACCTGTACCCTTTTCAAATTCTAAGTTCCCCTGATCCTCCCAGTTACTCTCTGGGCAACTCCCTTCCAGAGTAAACTCAACCCCATGGGCTGAAACAACCTCATCTGCCAAACCAGCAGACTTCTTCAAGGTAATGGCATCCTTTTCATCTAGGACTGCCCTCATTTCATTATCGGGAACACATTTAAAATTTTCAACTTCTTCAAACAGTTCTGCCAAACCAGACAGATCATCCATGTCCAACCCTGGACCTTCTAACAGCCTTATCTGTTTCTCATCTTTACTCCATGCCTCTATAAATTTTCTCCTGGCTAAGGGAAGGTCTACCTCCTCTCCCTTACTCTCTTTCACTTTTCTATTCTCTGTTTTACCACCCTCTAACTCCTCTTTGTACAGGGTCGGTAAAAACGTCTCGGCCAAATCGATACTGGCCGGATTTAAACTGGTCTCATGCTCAAGCTGCCTTTTCCGACATGCTGCGAGTGATCGTGCATGCGGGATAGATCTTGGAATCTAGGGGCGGGTCCTCAACACTTACAGGCTGGCTCGTCAGCTCCATGGCCGACCAAACGTCACCACCAGCTAAATCGTTACCCAGAAGGAGGTCTACGTCAGTTCTCAGAAATTCGGATCACACCCCTATTTCAACTGGTCCAAATACCAGCTCACAATTTATAATGATCCTATGCAAGGGCACAGCTTCTGTCCCTTTTCCTATGCCTCTCAAAGCTACCTCTCCAGTCTTGCGACCAAAACCTAGTACCTTACTGCGAATCAATGACAGCTCAGCTCCCGTGTCTCTCCAGATCCGCACTGGAACTGGTGTGTCTCCCTCTTTCACAGACACAGTTCCTTCTGAAATACATTTCTCAGACCCCTCTCGTATTCTGTCTACCTGGGGCTTTCTCGTCGATTTACTGATCACCACAATACTTCCTGTAGGGACTGCTGCTTTCCATTTTCCTACCTCCTTCCTCGGAGCAAGGTACTTAAATGCAATATGACCCACCTTTCCACAATTAAAACAGGTCAAGCCAGGACCTCTCCTGCCGTCTTCCCTTTCCTCCTCCTTAATTTTACCACTAGCTCCCGGCGGGATCTCTGCCTCAGCCGGCGGGCTTTCTCTACCGTTCCCACGGTCTCTCTGGTAACTTTTATTCGAGGAAAAGTTTGTCTTGTGGGTTAGGGCATATTCATCTGCGAACCTAGCAAATTCTGCGATGGACTTATTCGGCTTCTCGTTCAAATACATCCGGATATCATCCGAAACACAACCTTTAAATTCCTCAATCAGAATTAACTCCCTGAGACGCCAAAAATCCTCTTCCACCATTTCTGCTGCACACCAATGATCCAAGAGCACACCCTTCTCATAGGCAAACTCCGCATACGTCTGATTCCACCCTTTTTTAAAATTTCTGAACTTTTGTCTATACGCTTCAGGTACCAATTCGTAAGTCCGAAGAATGGCCACCTTTACTTTCTCATAATTCTCAGACTCCTCCTCCATGGACAACGCCGCATATGCCCTTTGTGCCTTCCCTTTTAACACACTTTGTAACAACGCCACCCACTGATCTTTGGGCCACTTCTGACTCACTGCCACCTTTTCAAAATGCAAGAAATAACTATCAACATCCGTCTCCTCAAATGGAGGTACTAACCTAAACTCCCGATTAACATTAAACCGCACCTCTCGATCTGGCCCTTGAGCTCTTCTCTCTTGCCTTAACTTCTCCAGGTCCATCTCATGTTGCCTCTGTTTCTCTTTCTCCTCATACTCCCTCTCCTTTTCAGCTCACTCCCTCTCCTTTTCGGCTCTCTCCCTCTCTTTTTCGGCCCTTTCCTTCTCCTTTTCGGCCCTTTCCTTCTCCTTTTCAGCTGCTTCCAGCTGTTTTAACTTAATTTCATGCTCCTTCTGCTTCTCAGCTCTTTCCTGCTCTAACTCCTTTAGCTGGAGCTCCTGCTCCCTCTTCCTCTGTTCCGCGTCCAGCCTCAATTTCTCCAACTCTAACTGAGCCGTCCCACTAGCTGGTGCCTTTTCAGGGATATTTTCCAATACCTCAGCAGAAAACACGTTCTTCACAATATAGTACTGAGTTATGGCCCTCCGCACCTCCCGCTTTTTCATCGATAACCTCACCTCTGCGAGATTTAGTCCTTTCGCAATATTTATCAAGTCTGACTTTGTGGCGGCCTCTAGCGCCTCCAGAGTTGGGTTTTCTATGAATTCGTCAACGTCCATCTTTGCTGGTTTCCCATCTGGTTACCAGCGCAACCAGACCCATGTTTGGACTTAAAAGCCTGATTCACTGGCCCTCCAATTTGGTATCAAATCTCGAGACGAGGCCCCATGTTGTTATGAACCCCGTAACTGGGTCACTTACCAGCAAAGATAGAGAGGTCCGTTGAAGTCTGATGATACGATTTTTAACAGTATTTATTGATAAAAATACACAAAATAATATCAATGCAAATATACAGATAATATACGTCATCAATACTAAATCTAAAAGTGTTGGTATAATAATAATCAATAAGAAATAAGCTCTATCGTTGTCTAGGGGATAATGTATTGTCCGATGGAAATATAAAGTTCACTCAGTTCATGCAGGCTGCAGCCTTTGGGGACCGCTGTATGACAATGGTTGGAGAGAGAGAGAGATCTGGAGAAAAACTTGCCGGCTTTTCCTTTTATGATTTTGATCCGTCGGAGTCTTGTTGGTGTGGCCGTTCACTTGTGGCCTCTGCTTTAGCTAAGCCATTCTTCTGTGGTGAGCCCGCCAATCCCAGGCAAGGGAAGGACGCACACGAGCCCCCCACCGGCTGTCGCTATTAAACGCTGTCACGGGATTTCTAGCGTTTCTCCTGGTGCGTCTAAAGGGGTTGTTCCCCAGACCCTCTTTTATCCTTACTCCCAGGGTCTCAGATGTCAATCAGGTTGGGATGATGCAATCCCTCAACCAGCCCACTCTGGTCACCCCCTGAGAGGCTTCAATGAATAGTACAGTACTCAATACACAATTCCGTCTCCAAGAGACAATTGCCGTTATCAGTGGTTTTGTTTCACTGAGGCCAGGACACATTCCAAACCTTGTGGATTCTGCGTGTCTCTCTCTCATTTCCTGGGTCCCAGACCCTAATTAATAGCGATCTTGCGATTCTCAAAAAGGAGGGGACAACTTTGTACCCTTCGGCCCCTCAGAGTTGTGGCACATTCGTAACACAACAAATTTATAGATGGCATTTGAGCTATGCCTCGTTACACAATCATAGGTGTAGGGAGAGTCGAGGAGTGGGCTAAGCAAGTATCCTTGAGGTGTGTCAGAGTTGACTGTCAGTGAGAAAATATTATTTCTGATCTGAATTAACTGTGATCTTCCGGTGAGAAAGTCAGGGATGCATTTCCAGAGGGAGGGACATAGGTCCATGTTTTGGAGCTTGTTGATTAGAACTGAGGGTAAGATTGTGATGAACACTGAGCTGTAGTCAATAAACTGCAGCCTGATGTAGGTATTGCTGTTGTCCAGGTTATCCAAGGCCAAGTGGAGAGCCAATGCATCTGCTGTAGACTTATTGTGGTGATATGCAGATTAAGACCATAAGACAGTAAGATATAGGAGTAGAAGTAGGCTGGTTGGCCCATCAAGTCTGCTCTGCCATTCAATCATGGGCTGATCCAATTCTTCCAGTTAACCTCACTCCTCTGCCTTCTCCCCATACCCTTTGATACCCTGGCTAATCAAGAATCTATCTATCTCTGCCTTAAATACACCCAATATCTTGGCCTCCACAGCCTCTCGTGGCAACAAATTCCACAGATTTACCACCCTCTGACTAAAGTAATTTCTCTGCATCTGTTCTAAATGGAAGTCCTTCAATCCTGAAGTCGTGCCCTCTTGTCCTATACTCTCCTACCATGGGAAATAACTTTGTCATATCTAATCTGTTCAGGCCTTTTAACATTCAGAATGTTTCTATGAGATCTTCCCTCATTCTCCTGAACTCCAGGGAGTACAGCCCAAGAGCTGCCAGATGTTCCTCATACAGTAACTCTTTCATTCCTGGAAACAATCTCGTGAATCTTCTCTGAACCCTCTCCAATGTCAGTATATCCTTTCTAAAATAAGGAGCCCAAAACTGCACACAGTACTCCAAGTGTGGTCTCATGAGTGCCTTATAGAACCTCAACATCACATCCCTGCCCTTATATTCTATACCTCTCTAAATGAATGCCAACATTGCATTCGCTTTCTGCACCACTAACTCAACCTGGAGGTTAACCATTAGGGTATCCTGCACAAGGACCCCCAAGTCCCTTTGCATCTCTGCATTTTGAATTCTCTCCCCATCTAAATAATAGTCTGCCTGTTTATTTCTTCCACCAAAGTGCGTGACCATACACTTTCCAACATTGTATTTCATTTGTCACTTCTTTGCCCATTCCCCTAAATGATTTAAGCCTCTCTGCAGGCTCTCTGTTTCCTCAACATTACCTGCTCCTCCACCTATCTTTATATCATCAGCAAATTTATCCACAAATCCATTAATCCCATAGTGCAAATCATTGACATACATCGTAAAAAGCAGCGGTCCCAACACTAACCCCTGTGAAACTCCACTGGTAACCAGCAGCCAGCCAGAATAGGATCCCTCTATTCCCACTCTCTGTTTTCTGCCAATCAGCCAATGCTCCACCCATGCTAGTAACTTCCCTGCAATTCCATGGGCTCTTATCTTGCTAAGCAGCCTTATGTGCAGCACCTTGTCATAGGCCTTTTGAAAATCCAAGTACATTACATCTACTACATCTCCTTTGTCTACCCTGTTTGTAATATTCTCAAAAAATTGCAGTAATTTAGTCTGGCAGCATTTTCCTTTCAGGAAACCATGCTGGCTTTGACCTATCTTATCATGTGCCTCCAGGTACTCCATAATCTCATCCCTAACAATCGACTCCAACAACTTCCCAACCACTGATGTCAGACTAACAGGTCTATAGTTTCCTTTCTGCTGCCTCCCACCCTTGTTAAATAACGGAGTAACATTTGCAATTTTCCAGTCATCTGGTACAATGCCAGAATCTATTGATTCTTGAAAGATCGTTGTTAATGCCTCTGCAATCTCTCCAGCTACTTCCTTCAGAACCCGATTTTGCATTCCATCAGGCCCAGGAGATTTATCCACCCTCAGACCATTAAACTTCCTGAGCATCTTCTCAGCCATAATTTTCACTGCAAACACTTCACTTCCCTGACACTCTTGAATGTCCAGTTTACTGCAGATGTCTTCCACTGTGAAGACTGATGCAAAATATGCATTCAGTTCCTCTGCCATCTCTGCGTCTCTCATTACAATATCTCCAGTGTCATTTTCTATTGGCCCTATATCTACCCTTGACTTATCTCTACCAAATCCTGAGCATATGAACCACCAGACTCAAAGACGGCTTCTTTGAAGACCAGTGAACTTAAGTCTCAAACACTGAATGAACTCTTGATTTTCCATTCTACACCGTCATGGCCCTTGAGCCTTATTTTTCTCCCAGTACTGCATCTTCTTTGTAAATGCAACACTTAATTCTGCATTGTTTTTCTCATTACTACTCTATGTCATTATGTATGGCATGATCTGTTTGGATAGTATGCAGAACAGAAGCTTTCGCTGTATCACAGTATGTGTGACAATAACAAACCAATGCTAATACTGATTAAATTTAGCAACAATAAGCCAAATTTTGGACCAAACGTGATATTTTGTTTGCTCAATTAAAATAATGTTGTGGCAGGGGTATTAAAAAATTGCATGGGAATCACAATTCAGGGAGCCTCAGATTGTGGGCTAGAGGGTAGATTATGGCAATGCACACAAAATGCTGGAGGATCTCAGCAGGTCAGGCAGCATCTACAGAAAAGAGTGCAGGTGACGTTTCAGGCTGAGACCCTTCATCAGGGCCGGAGAAAGGAAGATGAGGAGTAAATTTAAAAGTTGGGGGGAAGGGAGAGAGAAACACAAGGTGATAGGTGAAACTGGGAGGGGGAGTGACGAAGTAAAGAGCTGGGAAGTTGGTTGGTGAAAGAGATACAGGGCTGAAGAAGGAGAAATCTAATAGGAGAAGACAGAAGGTTATGGAAGAAAGAGAAGGAGGGAGAAGCACCAGAGGGAGGTGATGGACATGCAAGGAAATAAGGTGAGAGAGGGAAAAGGATGGGGAATGATGGGGATGGATTATGGGATGGTATGCAAGTTAGTTTGGGGACTGAGGGAGAAGCACTCTTGCTTCAGCTGATCCACACGCAGAGACGGAAATGGACATAATGGAAAGATCCAGCCTTTTTCACTTCTGGGTTTCTGAAGTCCTGAGAAATACTATTAAGGTTTTTAAATCTGATACATCAAAATGAGGTGGTTGGCCTCATTGGTATACTTAACTGACTGACCTTTCAAGGCAAGATTGGTTTCCTGCTTCCCTATCTGTTTATAATTCAGTTTATAAATTTAACAAACCAACCTCTTCGAACATGAAGTTGGAACTTGTGTCACAACTGTCTCCCTAGTTGCAGTGAAGTTGCCATATTTCATACTTCATGGTGCTCGACACTTTTATAAATCCCTAATATATTACTGCACATCGATCAAAGACTTTTGCAAGGTCTCCAGCAAAAGCCTCAAAACACAAAGATCACAAAAAGGTCTGTTCTTATTTTAGACTAGGGATGTTTCCAGCTTGATAGCCTCCTAACTTTTTCATTTTAAATTGCTCTTCATCTCGCTTACATTTATTTGATTGAACCTGATTCTCATTCGCAATTTTGCTACTTGGTTGAAAAAAAAACTGATTTTAAATAAATAAGATTGGTGAAGGTTAGTGTTTTTACTTTGGCACTCCTGAAACCACAAACTTTTTGCATCATTCATTCCCAAGCTAATTGAAATCTACTGGCAAGAATTCTTACTCTTGTAAGCTTTGTTCTCTGATTTAGCAGGAGGATAAGGAATAACGCCCTTTCCAACCGTTTTGAAACAAGCCATCCAAAGGTTCATTGTTTTCATAAATTTCAACCAATACCACAAAGCACTACAGCTTAATTGACATGAAATCTCAAACATTAACTTGTTGCCCTTAGTACAGAACTGCTGCATCCCAAAAATTACACAGTAATGTCAAATTTCAGGGCACTGAATACAATTAAATAAAATTAAGGTAAAGCATATTTTACAATGCCTTTCAAAATAAATATGGTATGTATTGGTACATGCAACAATGGCCACCATTCTACAATTAACAAAACTAAAATATGCACAATATCAGTTGAAATGTTAATTCATTTGTTGCAACAATCCCACAATTCATCTGAAATTTAAAGCTCTGAAAGTAATTGACACTTAGCCTTCTGATGATTCAGCTGGGCTGATACCAGCTACTTTTTTAAAAGATATTAACTACTTGCCTGGATTGTGAATGTGAAATGGTCTGAAATCATTTTACAATTAAAGGTGATTTCCTGGCAAGCTGCCATATTCCAGTGTCATGCTTACAGTCAGAAGTACAGTTATATTGGCTCTTTCCCAGAAGTATTTCCTCCTTAATCACCATTCTTCCTAGGGACAGATATATACCATTCACTGCAACACAATCATAACTAATAAATATTTAGTAAAGTAACCAGGTAGAAATAAATACCTTTTCAACTTCCAATTCAACTTCTTGAAAATACCACATCAATCAAATTGGACAACGTAATTTGTTTCTTCACAGGAAATAAGTTGTAATCCTTTAAATTCTTTATACTCAGTTCATTATTTTGCCACTGTTCAAACTTCATGTACCAAAGGAAGGAGATTTATAAAGACAATGGGCCCAGTTAAACAAAGATCCAACCAGTTTCCTCCACTAACACTCATCCACTTGGCAAAAGCTGCCCTTAATTTCAACAAATTCCCTTTCAAAGCTAACTTTCTGGAGATGCAAGGGGCACTAAAGTCAGCCTTTGCTACACCAAGGCACAAGATGCAACAGATGTTGGAAATGCTTGTTCTAGTGAGGGAAGTGTGTGTTCCCTTGTTCCACTCCTATTCCATCACACACTCCAAACTCTTTCTCCGCTGCATCAACAAATCTATTACAGCTACTTCCTACAGTCATGCAGAGCACCTCACTTTCATCATCTTTGCCACCAACTTTCATTGACCATAAGACCAAAAGACCATAAGACATACGAGCAGAATTAGGCTATTCAGCCCATTGAGTCTGCTCCGCCATTCCATCACGGCTGATCCTGGATCCCACTCAACCCCATACACCTGTCCTCTCGCCATATCTTTTGATGCCCTGACAAATCAGGACATTACCAACTTCCGCTTTAAATATACCCATGGACTTGGCCTCCACCGTAGTCTGTGGCGGATTCACTACCCTCTGGCTAAAAAAAATTCCTCTTTCCCTCCGACGTGCCGTCAAATTCATCTGAACTATCTGACACGTCTCTTCCTTTTCTGGATCTCTGAGTCTCCATCTCAAAAGACTAACATGAGACTGGCATTTTCTATTGACTTCCACAGATACATGCATTATACCTCCTTCCACTCTGACTCCTATGGGGATGCTATCCCTTTAGCTCAATTTCTCCATCTCACCACATCTGTTCCCAAGGCTTAAAAATTGTCCTCCTTTTGCCAGAAATGTGGCTTTCCCTTGGCCATAGTTGATGGAGCCCTCACGTGCATTTTCTCCATTTCCTGCGCACATGTTCTCAAAACGACAAGAGCTCCCTTGGCTATCATGTTTCACCCCCACCAGTCTCAGTATCCAACATGTCACTCTCTGCCATTTCCACAAGGACCATTCTCTTCAAGACTCTTTGTCTGCTTCTCCCTCCACCCTGCTCTCCCTACCTCTTCCACTCCTCCTGCCCTTGTAACACCTGCCTTGTCACCTCCTTCCTCACCATATCCAGGCACCAGAACAGCACTTCCAGGTAAGGCAGAGGATCAGCTGCACTTCTCCCAACCTAGTCAACTGCAGACAATGCTTGAACGTGGCTGCCTCTACATTAGTGAAATTAACCATAGACTAGGAAACAAGACCACTTTGCCCATGGTGGTCATCTTGAGCTTTTAGCTTTCCTGACTACTTTGACTTGTCTACCCTCAGCCTTGTCTATTGTTATAGAGAATCCAAGCACAATTTGTAGAACAACCAACTTTTATAATGCTTGGGTAGCTTGCAACCCATTGAATTTAATGATTACAGGAAATGCACATTGTCTATATTCCCTCCACCTAGTTTCCATCCCCCCATTTTTCATCTTTCTTAACCCCCTCCTTGCAACTGCTCCAAGAGCCCATCATCCCTTCCCTATCTGGCTCCTCCTATCACCTACCTGACCCTATCCCACCCTCACCCCCTCATACTGCTATACACTAGCAAACTTTTCTTTTTACTTGCAGTCCTGGTCAAGATCTTGACCTGAAATGTCGACTTACATCTTTTGCCTCCACAGATGCTGCTTAACCTGCTGAGTTCTTCCAGTGTTGAGGGCTACGCAGATGGAATATGAGGTTTTGCACAAGGGTGGCTGAACTCCTCATTCAGACTTCTCAAGAGCCTTCTATTCCCTCTCCGTCAGACACATACCGAGCTTCTCTTTAGAAATATCTATGCTATCTGCTGAATAGGTAGCGAAGTTGAGATAAGTCTCTACCAAAGGAGGTGTAGGATGCTCCTTCCTTCCACTAGCCTGCAGAATACCCTTGGGCAGGGTGCTTAGACCCCCCACCCCCAGATCTGGGTCACGTGAAGCCATGGGAGCAGGTGGTGGATGGTTGTATGAGTAGCTGATGCATATCACAAATCCTGGTTATATGACCACTGATGCCAGGCAGGCAATCTCTGAAAAGTATTGATCATGGCAGGAGTCACCCATTTTGTAAAGACACTGCCCAAAAGAAGGCAATGGCAAACCACTTCTGTAGAAAAATTTTTCAAGAACAATCATGGTTATGGAAAGACCATAATCGCCCAAATCATACGACATGGCACATAATGAATGAATGAATGAGTCTGCTGAAATCACATTATGACAGTGATTTCTTCACCATTCTAGTAAGGATTCAAAGTACACTTATTATCAAGGTATGTATAAATTATACATTCTTGAGATTTGTCTGCTTACAGGCAGCCACGAAGCAAGAAACCCAAAAGAAGCCAATTAAATAAAAGACCAACACCTAATGTACAGAGAAAGAGAAAAAAACACAAATCATGCAAATGTTAAAGCAAGCAACAGCATTCTAAACTAAGTTGAGTCCATAGACCCGGAGCCCGGTGCAGGTGGAGCAGGCCCATAGCCTCAGTCTCAGTTCATCATATAATGGGGCAAATTACCACGAAGCTCACAAACATGAAGCACATAGCAGCTGAAGCTGTCTCACAGACTCAGCACCGCGGAGAGAGGAGAGGAAATTGCAGAAGAGCGAGTGGAATTGGCCCAACCCTCGCTTTTCCTGCCTTTCCAGTCTATCTGGGCCAGCATTTAAATCATCCAAACACTGGGTCATCCCTCGCACTAGGACCTGGGCCCCACCACAGCAGGATGCTCTGGGCTTAGACCTCGCCACCCAGCCCAAAGCTGTTCTTGACCTCTCCAAATTGGCTCGGCACTGATCCAACCTTGCTCCCTGTGTAGGTGGGCAGGCATCAAAACACCTCTGCCTTGATGCCTCTCTGAACCACTCACTCCAACTCCATCTCCAATCCCACCCCTGGTGACTTGGAAACCATCTCGAACACATTACGCTCCAACTTTGCAATGCACCCTCGAACAAGCTTCACCTTTGCTCACCTTTCCACTGTTTGCAGTGATAGTTTACCATAATGTACCTCAGAAAACGTGTCATTAACAATGTTTTAGGATGAATTTCTTCTAAATTCTGAAGTCCCTATATGACTTCCTAGTAGATACCTTACACTTGTCACTTACTGTTCTAGTCTCATCTGTAATCATTCCATCATACCTCATTAAGTTTTTAATCACCTTTAAATCTTATTAAAGTAAAAACCTACAGATAGTGAAAACTTAAAATGAAAACAGTAAATGCTGGAGGTACACCGGCAGGGCAGGTAATGTTTCTGAGAGATAAGTCAGAGTTAAAGCTTTAGACTAAAGACTTTTAACTGCTTCTAATTAAAGGCTATTCATGTGAAAAATTAACTCTGCCGTTTACAGGAACTTCCCCTTTCTCCTAGGCTGTATTGTCTGTTTTGTACTCTCTCCCCACATTTGGACAGCAAGGCAATAAAATGACAGCAGGCGAGATGGAAATGGAAGAGGGTGAAGCAGAGCCAGAGGACCAGAGGCCATGGCAGGACAAGCCACTGCACGGGTTGTACTATTGTCAGATATCAGAGGTGGCTGACATAAGAAAGTCGTACCAATGGCTGGAAATGGCAGGGCTGAGGGACAGCACAGAGGTTCTGCTCATGGCTGCACAAGAACAGGCGCAGAGCACAGGAGCAATGGAATCATCGCACCAGTCAAGACCTTGAATTCAGACTGTGCAAAGAATCTGCTGAAACCATCCAGCACATAGTAGCAGGGTGTAAGATGCAGGCAGGGACAGCATACACTGAATGGCACACCCAAGCTGCAGGAATTGTGTATGGGAACATCTGCGCTGAGTATGGATTGGACACTCCCAAGTACAAATGGGAAACACCCGAGAAGGTGGTGGAGAATGACAGAGCTAAGATCCTGTGGGCCTTCCAAATACAGACTGATAAGCTGGTGCTAGCCAACCAACCTGACATAGTATTACTGAACAAGGGACAGAAAAAAGCAACAGTAATAGATGTGGCAATTCTGAATAACAGAAACATCAGGAAGAAAGAATAAGCGAAGCTGGAGAAATACCAGGGCTTGAAAAAGCAGATAGGAAAGATGGGGAAGCTTAAGGCCAGAATAATCCTGCTGGTGATAGGAGCACTTGGAGCTGAGACACCTGGACTGGGAGAGTGGCTCCAACAAATCCCAGGAACAACATCTGAGATCTTGGTCCAGAAGAGCACACTACTACGAACAGCAAGGATACTGAGTTGAACACATAAGCTCCCAAGCCTCTGGTAAAGGACACAATATTGAGGGAAAAATAGACATGCACACCATCCATAAGGGGTGAGATAAACAAATTATATATATAGAGTATATAAATAAAATGTGGAATGCACCTGGACCTGAAGAATTGTTCTCAGTTGGTTATTTTGCTAATAACCTCCATTCTTTTTTCTTAATGTTATGACATTTCTCCGAGAGACTTTGTTGTCATTTCCCATTTGCTGCATACTGCAATGAAATCAGAGACAGAAGTCATAATTCAGTAACCGAGTCGCTTCAGTATCACCTCCTGCGAATTCATCTTGCTCATCTCTTTGTTCTTCTATCCTAATTCTGCGCTTGTTGTGACTTGACAGTATTTTAATCAGCATTTTTAAGCATTGATGTTTTCATTTTCTATTTCTTTTTTTACCTTTCTCATCATTAAAAATATCTTATCCCATCTGACACCATTTTATTGTTTATGAACTTCGAAAATACACTTTTTTTCTTTTTATTCAACTTTTTCCTTATTACTTCAATTATTCATAACCCCTCGTTCTTCGTTTGCTTTCATTTCGTGGACTGCTTCTTGTGCATTCTATAAGAGTTTAATTTAAATATAGCCCACAGCTACTTAACCACTTAATGCCTATCTTCACTCTCATTTCAGCTCTTTTTGTTTCCATCTTTACTCCCTCATATATTTGAGTCTCTACAACCTATTATTGCACCTTGCAATATATTGCTTAATTGATATGTTTAAACAACCACAATTCCTGGCTTATTTCCCAGATATCTGCTCTAGTTCATCTAATAGTGCTTACATGTGAAGCAGGCATAAAAAGAAACTGAGCTGTTTTACTGATGACATAAGGCATTAAAATCATTAGGCAATTCAATCAATGGAAATACTGATTTTAAATCCGGGTGATGTTGCTGGCAGAATATGATAAGCAAATCCACAGGCTGAACCTCAATAACTCCACTTGCAAAGCACTCCCCCTGACTTCATGAGTTAATGGCTTTTGGTATTTTACCTTCTGAAAGGGACAGATTGGACGTGGAGAGGATATTTCAAATAGTGAGACAGTCTAGGACCAGAAAGCACAGCCTCAGAATCGAAGGATGCTCCTTTAGAATCAAGATGAGGAGGAATTCCTTAAACCAGAGGGAAATGAATCTGTGAAATTCATTGCCACAAAAGGCTGTGGAGACTAAGTCACTGGGTATATTTAAAGCAGAGATTGATAAGTTCTTGATTAGTAAGGATGTCAAAGGTTGCGGGGAGAAGGGAGGAGAATGGAGTTGAAAGGGAAAATAAATCAATCTGGTGAAGCAGTCTTGATGGGCCAAATGGCCTAATACTGCTTCTATGTCTTATGGTCTTAGCGTATAATATTACAAAGTTTTGTTCCTCCCTGAGCTTCAACTGTATCTGCACTTGTCTGCAAGATATATCTGTTAATGAGTGGTGCCAGTAGGTGGTATCCTTTGTCAACAGCAAACAGCCAACCGATCATGTTCCTATCATTGTTCAGCATCTCTGCATCAAAGCATTGTATCAGCTCTCTACATAGTTTGCACAGATCTGTGTAATGATGCTTCTGCTTTTACACACTGATAATGTGGCATCTAATTTTTGTTGATCAATGCTACCCTCTGGAATATGATGAAATATACCTTTGAAAAAAGTCATAAACTTTGCCCTGGTGTCACAGAGGTTATGGGAAAATTTGCAAACTGAGCACTGTTCACCTGCTTAGTCCAGCTGTCTACAACAGTTCAGGAGATCTGGCTAATTTGATCACAGCCAACAACAAATGAGTTCAAAGTCGTGGCAGAAAGTATCGTGCCATTTTCCAGAAGTATGCAGAGCTATGCAAACAACTGCATCAAGAATTGCTATCCGTCATAAAGCCCAAAGTGGTGAGGTTTCACTTTCAAAGGCCCTCTATCCTGGGTATGACCTTCTGCATGTAGCTCTCTCAGAAGCCAAGTTAGTTCTTTCTCCATTCTTTTGAAAATATACAGAATGGCAACATAATAAGAAAAAACTCAGAAGGTTAATTTGTAATGCTAGAAAATTTTAGATGTTTCAGGCTGAAAGCTGAAATCAAACCCATAAAATGCCACAAAAGACTCCTTTTACCCTGCCACATTTTTCTGGAGGATTTTAAACTGACCAAGATATCAACTTTTCAAGTCAATGGAGCCCAAGTATGATGTCAGAGATGATACTTTAGCTGGCGACTGAAAATTGCCCTTAGGGTGCAGCTGACTGATAGAACCTGGTAAAGCGTTGATGGAAATGTAGGGAGCATGAAATGGGCCGGGATACAGTTATTGTAAAATGGTGGCTGGCATGCAATCAGTGGACCAATTATGACTAAGATGCTGACCACTGATCTTTCCGAATTAGTATTGTAGCTATCTGAGAAGGTACTGGTCGACAGCTATAAACAGTCAGCTAAATTAGTCAGGGCAGGGGTGATGCTGGGTGAATTCTGCCAAACACTTGTGTGGCAGGATGGAGGTATCATCTCTTCAGAATGTGGGTGTTGGAAATTAGGAGCAGATCATCTGTCTTCCATGGAGAGACAGAGTAGTCCAGCACTTTGTGAGAGCCCAGCGTTTGAGTAGAGAGTGAGATAAAAGTTTGTTGCGGAACAGTTTCAGTCATTCCTGAAAATGAATACAATAAGACATATTACATCTGCACTGTACCACCCAGCTACAAATGGTTTGGTGAAAAGATTTGTCCAGAGTTTACAAAACGCACTGTGAACAATGTCAGCAGAACACACTACACTGACACTGAATCAGAAGCTCACCAATTTCCTCCTTGCATATTGCAATGCAGCACACTCCACAACTCACCAGCGATGCTGTTCCTGGATCATATCTTGCACTCACACTTGGATCTCTTCAAACCCAGTCTCAGGCAGAGGATGCAGGACAAACAGCTGAGACAAATTGAGGGCTCCTCAAACAAGGAGGTTTGATGTTTCACTCCTGGACAAGCAGTCCTGGTGAGGGACTACAGACTTAACTAAAAGTGGGTAGTTGGAAAGATTAAAGACAGAACTGGATCACTCTCCTAGACAGTGTAGATTGTAACTGATGACACATCAATCAGTTGAGGAAAGGAATTGTTAGTGAAGAAAGGTGTCCAGAGCTGTCAGAACCACTTGATGCAGTCCCAGAGTCAACTCCTACAACCACCATGGAGGAGGGTCCAGAACCTGAGATTCTTTCACAGCTACAAGTCTCACCTGCCAAACAGAGTGATGCCATTTGTCAGGAAAGACGTTATCCTGCATGAGCAAGCTATCTTACGCGGCATTTTATTTTTTATTAATTTTTGTTTACAATGCAACAAAACAGAACAATAAAAAAAGGTTTATATAGTGCAAAACAAACATATCAAAAGTATAGTTCATAACAATTAAAAAAGCACCCATAGCAGAATCGTATAAAGTTAGTTACCAGCCCACCCTCCCACTACCCAACTCCAAGCCAACCTTACGATATTTAAAAAAGTTAACCAGAACTTTATCATCACAGAGCTGTATTTATAAAAAGAAGTTATATTGCCTACTACTTAATCTATAATATGTTTACACATACAAAATAAAACCCATAAATCTTAATCGTAAGAAGCTGGAAGTGAGGGATTTAAATGCAAAAGATAGAAGGGAGGGATGCATCCTTAATCTAAACGGGAATTATGAAAATATTCAAGAAAAGGTCCCCACACCTTTTGGAACTTTATGTCCGAATTAAGAAGTGAATAATGAATCTAAATCTTTAATCTTTAAAATCTAAACATTTTAAATCTTTAAGCCTGAATGGGACAATTTAATATTTACTATATTAATATTTAACATTTTTATTAATATATTTAATATTTACTATGCTGAGGATGTCTGTGTGATACTGATAGTATACTGTGTGAATAAATGCATGGAAGTTGAGATACATTCTATATTGAGTCTGAGTTTATAGCTAAGCAGGGAGGAATGTTGCACATTTAATATTTCAATAATATTTGAGTAGTATTGCAAGTACATTGTTTGGTTAAGCATTCTTTGTTTAAATAATTAGTATCTGGTTAAATGTAAAAGTACATGAATGGCATTTATCATCACATCTCCATGTCATAAGTGTGCGTCTCTCTGAAGACAAAGTGAAACTACACGAGGTATCCCTGGCTCTCCAGTGTTGCTCTTTCGATTAATTCCTGGAATTGCAAACAACAATCTCCAGATTGATGAAAATCAGAAACAAAACTCTAGATGTTATAAATCTGAAATAAAAAGAGAAAAGCTGAGCAGATTAGGAAACATCTGAAAGAGAAACAGTTAACGTTTCAGGTCTTGCACTCTTTGTCAGAAACGAAAAGCAGAGGAACAATTTAGTCTATTTAATGGAGAGAATCAGAGAGTATGATGAATGGAACATTAACTTTTCTGTTAGGGAGAAATAGTGGAACAGAAAATATAAGATTAAGTCTGTATAAATCTATTGCAAATGTTGTATAGTCTGTGTAAATATAGATACTATACAAAAACAGAAGAAAGAATGGCAGGCAAAATGGTCAGTTCTCATACAAACAAAAAGAATGAGTTAGCTAAAATCAGAGAATTTTAAGTTGGATTTTTAAGGCTGCAGGCTGGCCAGACAGAAGATGATGTAAAGTTTGTTGACCTTGTTTTGGATGTCATTGTAACGGTACAGGAATCCTCAACATCCCAGTGAATCTTTTCTGCATCCCTTCCAAATACTATCACATCCTTATACTGCAACAGGGTCACACTCAATTAAGGATTCAATGAGTGAAGCTGATCACAGGAATAGGCTGTTATGGTCACCTACAAATGTGTAATATTCTCCCCACTGCCCTTCTAATTTCCCTCACGGCAATTTTTTAAATGACTACGCCTTGACCGCTGTGGTAAACTATGTGTATACCTGTCTGGACACGCCCCTCTGCTGACTGCTCCTGTGGCTCCTCCCATAGACCCCTGTATAAAGGCAATTGGAGGCACTGCTCCTCCCTCAGTCTCCAAGATGTCTTGGTCACATTTGCAGCTAATAAAAGCCTATCTTTTGCCTCCCGTCTCTGAGAGTTATTGATGGTGCATCAACGCTATGAAAAAATTTAGGGTTGTGATCCTTATCTACAAAAATACAATTGGAATGATAGGAAGCTGCACAATTGAATTGCAGTTCTTGTGAAAACTATTTTGAATTTTTTAAAAATTCCAAATAATGTCGTGTTCTGGTTTCCTTGAATGATAATACACACAAAGCCCAGCGCCTATTTAATGAACTCCATCAGTTAAATCAATTTCTACGCAAAATTATTTTAAGCAGTATTATTCCAGAAATAGTAAACTACAAGGAGACAAAATACTGATATTATTTTGAATGGAACTGGAAGATAAACAAAAGTTTATAGGTTTTAAAATTAGGAAATATTTTAATTATGTTGCCAGACTAGGATGAGTAATATCAAGGAAAAACAAATTTTAAATTGTCACTGAAAGAGATGAGAGGTGAAATCCTTTGTACACAGAATTATAGAATGTAGAATATTGTACAGATAGAGCTTGCAACAGATAATTTTTTGCCATATGATGAAGTTAAGTAATATTTAAAGCACAGAATGATACAAGGATTTGGGAATCAAACAAACATGCATTTGTTCTGCACATAGTACAGAGCTGGCACACGTAGGACCAAATCCATCCAGCCACATAAGCAGAAGACAAGTTTGACTAACATGAGAGGCACATTAAAGATGCACATTATACACATGCTAGAATGAATTTAATTGACATTGTTACTGATTATTGGGGAGTGGAAGGGAGGCTGTGCCCCTGTTACACATTAGCACTTTTCCTTTTATAATGGAAACTTTTATTTTCAATACTTTTGTTTAAATGTGATTTCTCATCTAAAATTTTCATTAAACTCAATGGCATTAAATACTGAAAATTAATAGCAGCAAACAACAAACCAGAGTTAGACATTTCATTGTACAATCTACTTAGAGGTACTAAAACTTCCTCCCCAGATATGGAGCATTCATCATGCACGCTCACTTACAGAAAATGTATACTCAGAATGTGGTGTTGCTGACGTGAAAAAAGAAGTGCTATCAAAATAAAACTTACACTTAGATTTAAAACATCATCCATTTTTACTATATATTTTTAAACAAACCTTACCTCGACTGTTTTGGCAAACATTCCTGTTAATGTGTCACACTCTAAATTCAAAATTCCCGCTTTCCTCTTGCACTGAGAGCTGCTATTGTGATTGACCCACTTCTGGTTAACGGCCTGCAGGATATCACATGGTGTCTGCCGGACACTTGAGGGGAGGGAGAGGTCATTTTGAAGTCGAGCGCTGAGGTTGAGCATGGCCGCCAAGGTGAGGAATGCTTGCGTGAGACAGGAGAGATGAATATCCCAAGCTGCCCCTAGCTGATTTCGCTTCTGTTGCGTCCTGCAGATTCTTCATACTTTCTCCTTGTTTCCAAGAGCAGAAGAAACTGGTGTGACATCTATCTTTTGAGGATACGTTTCTAAAGATAATCCAGTAATTTTTAAGATGTCCCTTCTTTTGTAATTTTTATTTTGCAATGGTGTGTCAGTTCTGAGTTGGTTAAACTTTGAAATTTTTGTTTGTAGTGTTCTTGGGAGCGGTCAGTGTCCCTATAGGAGGCCGGTGTGTTTTTACACCGTACATCGATGAATGTGTGGTGAACTACATATACCTGTCTGGACACGCCCCCCCTGCTGACTGCTCCTGTGGCTCCTCCCACAGACCCCTGTATAAAGGCAATTGGAGGCACTGCTCCTCCCTCAGTCTCCAGGATGTTGTGTGATGGTCTCTTGCTGCTGACAGTACTTTCTTCCAGCTAATAAAAGCCTATCTCGCCTCACGTCTCCGAGAGTTATTAATGGTGCATCAGAGTGGTTGGATTAGATTAGGATCTGTTGGCACCATGTCTGCTTATATGGATATAGGTATATTTTCAGGGGTTTAGTTTGCCCCAAACAGTGTGCAAGTGTCCATAATAAACTGTCATTATCTTGAGTTAGCATGGTTCATTCACAAGACCTAAGTTTTAAAAAAAACAGGAGAGCATCACTTTTGAAAGGAGCACAAGTAATCAGGTCCAAATGATGATAAAATAATGGAGACCTGTTAAATGATACTTGTTTTTCCCACAATTCATTTCAGTCTCTGTGGTACCTTTACAGTCTCATAGAAGGTTATAAACATACCCATAGATAATGTCAGGCTAATTGGACTGAATAAGTATGTAAGTGGAGCTAGATGATGCTAATATCCTCATGCACTGCGCTAACCACACCGGAATTGGGGATAGCTACCTTAATCAGGGCCATAACTGATCCTTGATAATGTCCTATGGATTTTAGTCCTTACACTTACAGTGGCTGAAATTATATGTTTGTGGCCACTTCATTAAGTGAAATGGTGGCTGCAGTTCTCTATTCCTTAAACTTGTGGATGTGTTAAATTGCACAACAGTTGTGAAACGGAGGTATTTTGCTTTTTGCTGTTCCAACCACAAAACTGTAGTCTGATTGATTTGTTTTCTCGCTCACATTTAAAGAAGATCTTTTTTTTTAATACTACTTAGAAATGATATTTTTCAAGGCGATAGGAATGGATGGAAAATTAACTCATTAAAATGGTGTGTAGTTATTGATAGTGTGCCTGTAATATTTATGAGCAAAATCAAAAACCTGTAGATATTTGAAGCCTGAAGTAAAAAATACAGAGAAAATGCTTGTAGTAGTCAGGTCAGAGAGAGAGAAACAGCAGTCAAACTCTGAAACAGAAAACACTGGAAATACTCAGGTTGCTAGGCCGCTTTTTCGGAAAGAGAAAAGAATGATGCCTCCATTAGAACAGTTAAGAACATGTGCCCAAATTGCTATCATCTTCTTTAAAAAAGCTCGTGTGCCATAGTAATTTAGAGCAGAGATTATCATTGATGAATGAATTAGTTACAATAATTAATGATTTTTAAGTAAAAGGGTGAGACCTGTTACTTATTTATGTGTATTAATTATTTTACTATTAATGAAAGTTTAGCAGAGACTGATTAAAATAAATGAAGCATTTTAGAAAATGTGCTTAAAAGTTATTAATATTAAGCTTTTAAAAATACAGTTTAAAAATAACATAATTTCTAAATAGTATTGTTTTTATAACCATTTGCTATCCAAATACTGATGTATACATCAGGTCTGCAAAGATATCCAACGTCATGTGCTCTCGCAACCGTCCAAGCTGTTGTGAGATGTTTCCTGTGAAAACATCTCACTGCTCTCAGTTTGTAAAAAATTATTCACTGCTTTGTTTGGCAGTAAAGATAATTATAAGGGTGTTTTTTGTAAGAATCAAGAGGCAGCACTGTCAATAATTTTTTTGTGCCTGTCCTATGGTATCACTACGGCCTGGAATGGGAGACAGAGTAAATAAAATTCCTTTTTCCATATCAGCCAGTTTGAAGCTATTTATATTGCCAGTTAAAATTTTCAATGCTCTGGAGTATGGCTATTGCGAGCGTTTCTTTACCTATGCTGTTCCTCACCATGGTAATATCACCATGATCCCACTAGCCACTGATGCCAAGCAGATTTCATTCCTGTCTGTATCCACTACCCCTCAACTACCTGAAAGTAGTGCTGTCAGTCCCATCTCCTGCTCAACAAGGCCTCTGTATAACTTCAAAGCACCCCTTGAACCTGGTCCATATTTACTATTGCTGTTATCTTTTTCCCATTTAATTGTATAGCTAATTAGGTGTAGAACTATACTGAGCTTCCATTTTAAAGATTTGTTTTTAACTTATACGTGACATCATTGGCAAGAAAGTTGATCACAAAGTTTTGATATTTTTTAGTGCCACATGATTGAAATTGCAATACTTGGTCATTGAAAATCACTTTAACCTAGAGTAACTGAAACGAGCTGATCTGGAAATTCAGGAGTCACTTCTGGAATCTTGTCACAAGAGATAATGGCATATGTCGTGCAATGCTCTTAGATTTGTAGGGGAATTACGATCATGTCCATCTGGGGAGATCTGCTGCACACTGCTCAGGTAAATAGGTCTCAGTATCAGAGCACGGGAAAGGAAGCTGAGTGAAAACTTAACCTACATTTATTACAAACTGAACCGTACCTTTCCTGCAAAATCCCAATTGTAATCTCATGACCTCATGATCTGAATCATGTTGCTTCTGGTGCCTGATGCACTATCAATTACTCCAAAGGACTGGAAGTAGAGTAAATACTGAAGGCTTTTATTAACAGTAAAATGGATCCACGTCCATGCTGCCTGACTGTCCTGGACTGTGGGAGGAGCAGTGTCACAATCGCCTTTATCCAGGGGTCTGTGGGAGGAGCCACAGGAGCAGTCAGCAGAGGGGCGTGTCCAGACAGATAACCCAGTTACAACTTATATACATGGTTTACCACATTCACCCCTCCTTTTTAAAAAAGAGAGTCCCGCGGGGTGAAGTGACTGACAGTATTTAAAACAAGTATATTGACAGGTCAAGTCTATCAGGTGGTCGAGTCCGTCGCTGCGATCTACGTAGCACCGGCTGTGATTGCACCGGCGACGATGGTTGTGCTGGCTCCGGCCTGACTTGAGGTGCCAGCACGTTAGGCGTTGGTAATCCCTCATGCGTGTGCGTCGCGCCCGGTATGGGAGTGTTGTGTGGTGTCTGTGTAGGGCTTGGAGTGCGCGGTGTCTCGTGGGTATACACATCGGTGGGTACGGGGTTCATAGTCACCATGGAGTGTTCAGGGTAGGGGTCGGGTGCTCCTGCGGGCGCCAGGTTGTGGATGGAGATTGGTTTTCGGAGTTTGTTGTTGTGATCCTGCCGGTCGTGACTGCAGATGGTGATGTTATCCAGATATGGGAATGTGGCCTTCAGTTGGCACTGGTCCACCATCCGGTCCATTTCCCTCTGGAAAACAGATACACCATTCGTGACGCCGAAGGGGACGCGCAGGAAGTGATAAAGCCCGCAGTCCGCCTCGAAGGCGGTGTAGGGGCGGTCCTCCGGGCAGATGAGGAGCTGATGGTAAGCGGATTTTAGGTCTATGGTCAAGTACACCTTGTACTGTGCTATTTGACTGACCGTATCTGCAATGCGGGGAAGAGGGTATGTGTCAAGCTGCGTGAACCTATTGATGGTCTGGGTATAGTCCACGACCATCCTATTTTTCTGCCCGGTCCGAACAACGACCACCTGGGCCCTCCAAGGACTTGTGCTTGGCTCAGTGATCCCCTCCCTGAGCAGCCGCTGCACCTCCGACAATGAAGGCCCAGTCCCCCGCGTTGTGCCTCCTGCTTTTAGTTGCCACAGGTTTACAGTCGGGGGTCAGGTTGGCGAACAGCAGTGGGGGAAGGATCTTGAGGGTGGAGAGGCAGCAAGTGGTGTCCATAGTGCAGCTGTTGGCATGGTGTTGGGTGAGATGTGCGGGTCGGTGTGTGGGGGTGGTCAGTAGCGGGGTATGTGATGTATTCCTACAGAACCAAGAATTTCTGACAGTGATTGGTGGGAGGGGCCTGTCATACTCCATTGTCACGCTTTTCAGGTGGCTCTGGAAGTCGAGCCCCAATAGCACAGGGGCACACAGTTGAGGCATGACCAGTAACGTAAAGTCTCAATATTCTGTGCCCTGCACCACTAGCATCGCTACACAACCCCCCCGGATGTCAGTTATATGCGAACCAGAAGCCATGGCGACCCTCTGGCTTACCGGCCGTGTCATGAGTCCGCAACGCTGCACCATGTCCAGGTGGATAAAACTCTCCTTCAGGCAAACAGGCAGCTTGTCCTGCGCCCCTCCACCAGGATGTCCATCGTTGACCTTGCGAGCTGGTGGGGAGCACTTTGACTGAGCGTCACGGAGGCCAGAGTTGAATTGCTGTCTTGGTCTGGTGCGGTGGGGTGCCTGGTAAGTACCTGTGGGTCATAGGCGGTGCGAGGTGGCACCGACCAAGATGCCCACCCCCATGTCTCGCATATGGTGGCGGCGTGCAGGCAAGATGGCGACGGCCAAGATGGCGACCCCCATGCCTCACACGCGGCACAGCTCGATCCAGCTCGCGGTTTGGACTTACAGGCCTTGGCGAAGTGGCCCTTCTTTCCGCAGCTGGAGCAGGTAGCTTCTCAGGCTGGGCAGCGTTTCTGGGGGTGCTTCTCAAGTCGGCAGAAGTAACACTTCGCGGACTCATGACTGGCAGCAGCCGTGGTTGATTCGCCGGCGGGTTGTGGGGTCTGCGGTGTCCACGAGGCCATCGGGAGATCGCGTGCCTGGAGAGCATCAGAGTTGTGCAGAGTGGCCTCCAGCATGTCAGCCAGCTCAATCGCCAAATGTAAGGTAAAATCGGCACATTCCAGCAGCCGCTGGTGCACATACACTGACCTGGTCCCCGTGACGAAGGCGTCTCTTACTAGGAGCTCCAGATGCTGTTCGGCTGTCAGCCCCCGGCAATTGCAGGACCGTACGAGTGTCTGTAAGGCCTGGACAAACTCAGCTCTTGACTCTCCGGGCCACTGCTGCCGCATCGCTAAGTGATGTTGTGCATAGAGGGTATTGACGGGCCGCAGGTATTGTCTTCTGAGGGCTGGTCTCTAATCATTGAGTAGACCTGTGGACTGACCCCGGAGAGCAGAACTCTATGCTTCACGGTGGACTCGGTCACTTCAATCTCCTCCAGGTACGATTCGAAGCAGGCTAGCAGGCGTTTCCGGCCTCAGGTGTTTGCGGGTCGAGGTCTAACTTGTCGGGTCTCAGGACGTGTTCCATGCCTTAAAATTATTGTTAATAAAATTGAGGCACTATCAATTACTCCAAAAGACTGGAAGTGGAGTAAATACTGAAAGGCTTTTATTAGTAATAAAATGGATCCAAGTCCATGCTGTATGTCTGTCCTGGACTGTGGGAGGAGCCATGACACAATTGCCTTTATCCAGGGGTCTGTGGGAGGAGCCACAGGAGCAGTCAGCAGAGGGGCGTGTCCAGACATGTCCAGACAGTTACAACCTATATACATGGTTTACCACAGTGCCCCTACCAGCCCCTCCCCTATCCTGAGAAGCTCAAACTTGATAATAGCTTTCTCCTTGGTTTCCCACCATACAACTACAATGCCAGCCTCCCTCATCTCATCCCAAAGACGTGACTCTCTGGCTCCCTGATTTTCAATCCCCTCATGCTGTAGCGCCCATTGTCACTGACTAAGTGTTCTGGAACACCAGTCCTTGAGAAGAGGCTTCTCAGCACGTCAACAGATTGTGAGTCTGTCGTGGAGGCCACTGGGAACACTTTGTAGCTGCATCCACTACTACCAAGACATTTATGCCCTTGACTGGTCCAGCAAAATCCACGTGAATCTTCTGCGGGGAAATGCAGACCATTCCCAGGGATGGAGAAGTGCTGCTGTTGGCATCTTTTGGTCGTGTTGACATTCCGAACAGTGCATGGTGAGATGCTCAGTCAGTTGATCTATCCCAGGCCACCAGATAGACCTTTGAGCTAACGCTTTCATTTGGACCATGTCAAAATGACTGGCACGTAGCTCCTCCAGCACTTTAGCCCTCAGCTTGGATAGTACAACAGCTCTCAATCCCCATTAAGAGAAGTGTCCTCTTTTATACTTTTTTCAGGTATTTCCTTTTCTAAGGGTAAACAGGAGAATCCATCAGCATTTCCATGATTAGTTACGCTATTGAATACAATCTTGTAATTTGAAGAAACTGCATTCAGGGTGCTGCTATTAGTGGAGCACCCTTCTGAGGATTGACAATCGACACTAGACATTGATGATCGGTAAGTAGGGTAAACTCTCTCCCATACAAGTACCGGGTGAAGTATTTTACACCCCAAACCAGACTCAAGGCCTCGCCAACATTCTAAGCATAATTTTTCTCTGCAGCAGTAAGGGAACAAGATGCAAAGGCTATGGGGCGTTCACTTCTATTACCTATAACATGTGGCATGACCACACATTTGCCATAAGGTGAGGTATCAAAGGCATCCTTCATTGGACAGTGTGGATCATAATGTGTGAATACAGTGTCTGACATCACCATTTCCTTTACCTTCTAGAGAACGATCTCACACTGTTTTGTATGTGGCCATTGCTTCCCAGTCTGTCATAATGAGTTCAAGGGGTGGAGCACAGCAGCCAGGTTTGGCAGGAACCTGTTATAGTAATTGACAAATCTTCAAAAGGACAACAGTGACACGTCCTTTGGCCTTGGGGAATCCAACACTCCTTGAATTTTCTCAGCACACTTGTGTAATCCTTGTTTGCCTATGGTGTGACCATAATACATGATGCTTGGTTGAAATAATTCACACATGTTGTGCTCTAAATCCATAATCTTATAACCTTTTTAACATTGCCTTGAGAGTTTGGAGATGTTCCTTGTCATCCTTACTGATAATGATGATGTCATCCAGGCAACACTGAGTACCTGGGCAGCCTTGCAGCACCTGGTCCGTAGCCTTCTACCAGAATGCAGGTGCAGATGCTATTGCAAACATAAGTCTATTATAGCAATAAATCCTTTGGTCAATGCTTATGGTGAGAGACACGTTAGACTCTTCTTCCATCTCCATCTGTAGGTAGGCCTCAGCTAATTCCATTTTACTTAAGTATTTCCCTTCAAAAAGGTTTGTAAGGATATCCTCTACTCTAGACAAAGGGTATTGATCTACCTTCAATACTACATTTACATTGACCTTAGAATCATCGTAAACCCTGAAAGGCCCATACTTCTTGGCTATTGGGACCACTGGCATTCCCCATGAGCTCTACTCAGCCTTGGAAAGAGCTTCTTCAGCCTCTGTGTGATCTAGCTCACTGGCTACTTTATCACGGAACCAGATGGGCATTATAAAACTTGGGCACAACATTTCCATTTAATGCTATTTCATCTTGATATGTTTGAGTTTTCCAATGCCACCTTTGAATACTGCTGTGGCATCAACCAGTAAATTTCTTAATTCGCTTTCATTTGACTCTAATGCAAAATAGTGGATGGATCTCCAATCAAGTTGTAGTCGTTTCAGCCAATCATGGCCCCACAATACTGGCCCTCCTGTTTTTACCACCTACAAACCCAACATGGCTTGTGGGTTGTTGTCTTTCAAAGTCATTCCCACAGGAGTTACCTTTTCTCCAGTATAAGTTCCTAGTTGGATATCTGCAGGCTTCAGTCCAGTACCTTTGAAATGCTGTTCAAACTTATTTTGTGAAATAGTCAAGCCAGTATCCAATTCAATTTTAATTAATTTGCCGTACTCTTCTGGTGTAAGCCATATTGCTTGTCTCTTGTTAGTTTTCACATTTATAAATTTCAAGGCTACTCAGTCCTGTGTTACTCACATCATTATCAGATTTTTCATCAACAGCATGCAGATTAATGCTCTTTTTGAAACTGCAACATGACGTTTTTTATCTTTATCTCTTCCCAGTGCAGTTCATTTATTTTTGTCTGCCTGACATGCTTATTGTACGTGTCCTACATTGTTGCATTTTCTGCAAGTTTCACCTTTACACCTACATTGGTCTGGTGTATGTAGACTCTGCCACACGGTAACAAAATTTGTTCAGCCATGCCGGGTTTCGTTTAGCAGTTGGAATTTGATTCATGCTCACTTCCATTCCTGATTGCAAATCAATCGCATCTTTGTCTGCTGTTTCTATTGAAACAGCAATTCGAACTGTTCTTGTAAATCTGACTTGGGAGTTAGGAGCCGTTTCTTAAATGCTTTCTTGTAAGATTTCACAAATTAAATGATCTTTCAGTGCATCATTTATCTTATATTTTTTAGGACATGCCCTTTACTCATTATTACCATCAGGTAGAAGGTACAGAAGCATAAAGACAAGCACTCAGCGATTCAGGAACAGCTTCTTCCTCTCTGCCATCAGATTACTAAATGGACATTGAACCCATGAACACTACTTCACTTTTTAATGTGTATTTTTTCAGCTTTTTACACAATCTTTATTCATTATAGTGGCATGCAAAATTTTTGACACCCCTGGTCAAAATTACTGTTACTGTGAATAGTCAAGTGAGTAGAAGATGAACTGATCTCCAAAAGTCATAAATTTAAAGATGAAACATTCTCTTCAACATTTTAAGCAAGATTAGTGTATTATTTTTGTGCTGTTCAATTTTAGAGTGGAAAAAAGGAAAGGAGCACCATGCACCATTGCGTACAGTTCTGGTTACCGAATTATAGGAAAGATGTCAACAAAATAGAGAGAGTACAGAGGAGATTTACTAGAATGTTACCTGGGTTTCAGCACCCAGGTTACAGAGGAAGGTTGAACAAGTTAGGTGTTTATTCTTTGGAGCGTAGAAGGTTGAGGGGGGACTTGATAGAGGTATTTAAAATGATCAGGGGGATAGATAGAGTTGATGTGGATAGGCTTTTTCCATTGAGAGTAGGGGAGATTCAAACAAGAGTTTTTGAGTTGAGAGTTAGGGGGCAAAAGTTTAGGGGTAACACAAGGGGAACTTCTTTACTCAGAGAGTGGTAGCTGTGTGGAACAAGCTTCCAGTAGAAGTGGTGGAGGCAGGTTCGATTTTGTCATTTAAAAAAAAATTGGATAGATATATGGATAGGAAAGGAATGGAGGGTTATGGGCTGAGTGCAGGTAGGTGGGACTTGGTGAGAGTAAGTGTTCAGCATGGACTAGAAGGGCCGAGATGGCCTGTTTCCGTGCTGTAATTGTTATATGATTATATGCAAAAGTTTGGGCACCCCAAGAGATTTGAGCTCTCAGAAAACTTTTACCAAGATCTCAGACCTTAATTAGTTTGTTGGAGCTATGGCTTGTTCACAGTCATCATTAGGAAAGACCAGGCGATGCAGATTTCAAAGCTTTATAAATACCCTGACTCCTCAAATCTTGTCCCAACAATCAGCAGCAATGGGCTCCTCTAAGCAGCTGCCTAGCACACTGAAAATTAAAATAAATGATGCCCAAAAAGCAGAAGGCTATAAGAAGATAGCAAAGCGTTCTCAGGTGCTTGTTTCCTTAGTTCGCAATGTAATTAAGAAATGGCAGTTAACAGGAACGATGGAGGTCAAGTTGAGGTCTGGAAGATCAAGAACACTTTCCGAGATAACTGCTTGTGGGATTTGCTAGAAAGGCAAATCAAAACCCCCGTTTGACTGCAAAAGACCTTCAGGAAGATTTAGCAGACTCTGGAGTGGTGATGTATTGTTCTACTGTGCAGCGACACCTGCACAAATATGACCTTCATGGAAGAGTCATCAGAAGGAAACCTTTCCTGAGTCCTCACCACAAAATTCAGTGTCAGAAGTTTGCAAAGGAACGTCTAAACAAGCCTGATCCATTTTGGAACCAAGTGCTGTGGACTGATGAAGTTCAAATAAAACTTTTTGGCCACAATGAGCAAAGGTATGTTTGGAGAAAAAAGGGTGCAGAATTCCATGAAAAGAACACTTCTCCAACTGTTAAGCACGGGGGTGGATAGATCATGCTTTGGGCTTGTGTTGCAGCCAGTGGCATGGGGAACATTTCACTGGTAGAGGGAAGAATGAATTCAATTAAATACCAGCAAATTCTGGAAGCAAACATCACACCATTAGTAAAAAAGCTGCAGATGAAAAGAGGGTGGCTTCTACAACAGGATAATGATCCTAAACACACCTCAAAACCCACAATGGACTACCTCAAGAGGCATAAGCTGAGGGTTTTGCCATGGCCCTCACAGTCCCCCGACCTAAACATCATTGAAAATCTGTGGATAGACCTCAAAAGAGCAGTGCATGCAAGATGGCCCAAGAATCTCACAGAACTAAAAGCCTTTTGCAAGGAAGAATGGGCAAAAATCCCCCAAACAAGAATTGAAAGACTCTTAGCTGGCTATCGAAAGCATTTACAAGCTGTGATACTTGCCAAAGGGGGTGTTACTAAGTACTGACCACGCAGGGTGCCCAAACTTTTGCTTCGGGCACTTTTCCAATTTTGTTATTTTGAAACTGTAAAAGATGGAAATAAAGAACTAATCTTGCTTAAAATATTAAAGAAATGTGTCATCTTTAACTTTATGTCTTTTGGAAATCAGGTCATCTTTTACTTGCTTAGCTATTCACAGTAACAAAAATTTTGACCGGGGTGCCCAAACTTTTGCATGCCAGTGTATATGGATACTGTAATTGATTTATTTATTTATTATTATTATTTTTTTTTTTTCTTCTTCTTCTATGTTATGTATTGCATTGAACTGCTGCTGCTCAGTTAACAAATTTCATGTCACATGCTGATGATAATAAACCTGATTCTGATTCTGACAATTCTCAGACAACTTCAGTTCAACCATATATGTTGAAATGGACTCTCCTTCCTTCTAATTCCACATACGAAACCTAACGCATTCTGTAATCAACAATGATTTCAGTTCTAAATGTTCCTTCACTACTTTCACAATATCTGCAAAACTCATTTTGGATGGTTTGGTTGTTTTATTAGGTGCAGTCAAACTTTGAAAGAAATTGTACACTCTTCCACCAATTACAGTCAGCAAAACTGGGACTTATTTCTCATTGGCTACTTCATTTGTTCCAAAATACTGCTCATTCCTCTCAGCATACAATATCCAATTACCTCTTATGCAATTGAATGTGTCTGCTTTCAGATGTAGCCAACCATTTCTGCTTGATTTTTCTATTTATTGTTATTATCACCCAGTACTCATTGTTTATGAACCCATGAATAATGTCCATTTTCTGTCTTTTTTTCTCTCTCTTTTTTTTTAGCGTTTCCTCCCTCCGCAGCTCCCCGCAATGGGGAAAAGGGAACGGTCATCAACGCCGGAAAGTCGCTGTAGGAAACAACGCTCACCGACTACTTCGCGCTCAGGAGGAAACGCCACGACTCTTCCTCGTGGTTGCAGAGACCAAACTTTTTAGTGCTCGATTTCTCAGTCACAGACTATAGAAATGATCCTTAAAAGTATAGTCTTTTCTGTCTTTTTTTAACTTGACTGACTGTCTCTTCCCAAAGAAGCAATGGTGTGCTTCTTTTAAAAACTTAATGCCATGCTGTGTCTTTACTTTTTAAACACAAACATCTCACTGGGCTTTTTTAAAAGAAACTCTATATATCTTGCTGCATTTCAACAGGAAGGTAGTTGTCTTGGGTTCATTTTAAAATTTACTCATCGCCACTCTTGTGTTTTGTAATTCCAGAAATTAATCGAAAGAAAAACACAGGAGAGCCAGGAATACCTTGTGCCTAGTTTTGTTTTTATTTTAGTGAGATGTGCACTTATGGCATAGTGCCGTGGTGATGTATGCCATTCGTTTACTTTTACATATAACCTGTAATGAATTATTTAAACAAGTTTGCTTCATCAAACAATATATTTATAGTATTACTCAAATATTACTGAAATATTAAATGCACAACAGGGATCAATCACGGGTCCATGGTTTAAATGCTGACTTGAGAAATATCAATATAAATTCATTGTATTTTTGCCTGGCATCAGAAGTGTTTATCAACAAAAGTGGCTAGAGTTCCTCCTATACAATATTCACAAGAATCTTTTGAACCACCTCATCAAACACTAATTGAAAACTCACTTAAAGAAAATGTGATTAATCCCACTTGCCAATAAAGTCAGTTGAGTCATGTCTCTTTGCTTCTTTCTTAAACTAATGTCAATTTGTTCATTTGATTTATCCCATTGAGACAAGGGTACTTTAGTCTATTGGGGAAAATTCCCTTTTTAAAATACTGAAATATTGTAGACTATTTTCTACCACCTCTTAGAATAATACAACACTGCCGTTTTTCAACAATCTGGGCTATCAGCACTCTGAGATAACTACAAAGTGTTTCATATATTTAATGAGATTTACTGTGAAAACAGTTAAGCCATAAGTAACTGGACCAAGATTTATAGAGATGTTATGGTCAGCATTAAAAAGTAGAGGCTTTGCAGTTTCTGTTGGAATATCATACAATGTAATCTGCTTTGTTGCTGTAGGCAGCTGTGCTCTCAAGAAGGCAATGGTGTCAAAATGTGAACTGAAAGCACTGTACTGAAAAGACGCCATCAGTTATGTGGAAAAAATTGAATTGTAGGAAGTGATAGAAGTTTGCTTTCAGATGCCAAAACCAAGAGAGCATGATGTCCATCCCTAGGGCATGGCATACCTCCAGAACATAATAAGGGAAGACTAGTTTTATAAGAATTCAGGGAACAGCTGTCTGTCTTTCATTATTCAAGAAATGCTGACACAAAAGGGAAACATCACTATATATAAAGGGAATTGAAAGCTTAAATCTTCCTTCTGTCAGAATGTTAAACTCAATTTTATTCAAGTTCCAAACTTCCTCTAAACGCATTACTCTTAGCTGGAAGAAACAGCCATTATAGCTTAAATATTTGTTTGATTTGGCTTAAGAATGGAAAAACCTCATTCCGCATTTTCCCCTGAAGTAACTTCTATGATCTTTGAAAGATTACAGACTTCTTTCAGATACAACATCAACGTCGTATGGCTGTGGAATTATGTGTGGGTGTATAAGTATGGTAAAGAAGATTTAGAGAGCTTTCCAAATATGTCTCCTTCAGGGCAAATACATTGGGCCATCCTGTATGAAAACAAGGAATAATAAAAAGGTTAATGGAATCCATCCAAAATTGTTGCCAACTGGCAAGGAAAATTCAAATCTATAGAATATAAACCGTACAGCAACTTGAATTTTCACTCGCCATGCCCCTGTTGCTGGAACACACACCAGCTCTTATCAAAAGATCAGTAGTGGAAAGGGTGAGCAATTTCAAGTTCCTGGGTGTCAACATCTCTGAAGATCTATCCTATGCTCAACATATTGATGCAATTACAAAGAAGATACGACAGCGGCTATATTTCATTAGGAGCTTGAGGGAACTTGGTACGTCATCAAAGGCCAGCAGATTTCTACAGATGTACAGAGGAGAACATTCTAACTCGTTGCATCACCATCTGGTCTGGAGGGGCCACTACACAGAATCCAAAAAAAAACAACTGCAGTTATTTGCAAACTCAGCCAGCTCCATCGTGGGCACTAGACTCACCAGCATGGAGGGCATCTTCAAGATGAGATGACTCAAAACGGCTGCATCCATCATTAAAAAAAAAATCACTCAGCACATGCTCTCTTGTCATTGCTACAATCAAGGAGGAGGGACAGGATCCTAAAGACACACACTCAACGTTTTAGGAACAGCTTTTTCTCCACCCGCATCAAATTTCTGAATGGACAATGAACCCATGTACAACACCTCACTATTTTTTTCATATTTTGCTCTTTTCTTGCACTATTTATTTAATTTTTATATACATATATTTCTTATTGCAATCTATAGTTTTTATTATAGATAGATAGATAGATAGATAGATAGATACTTTATTCATCCCCATGGGGAAATTCAACTTTTTTTCCAATGTCCCATACACTTGTTGTAGCAGAACTAATTACATACAATACTTAACTCAGTAAAAAAAAAATATGATATGCATCTAAATCACCACCTCAAAAAGCATTAATAATAGCTTTTAAAAAGTTCTTAAGTCCTAGCGGTAGAATTGTAAAGCCTAATGGCATTGGGGAGTATTGACCTCTTCATCCTGTCTGAGGAGCATTGCATCGATAGTAACCTGTCGCTGAAACTGCTTCTCTGTCTCTGGATGGTGCTATGTAGAGGATGTTCAGAGTTATCCATAATTGACCGTAGCCTACTCAGCGCCCTTCGCTCAGCTACCGATGTTAAACTCTCCAGTACTTTGCCCACGACAGAGCCCGCCTTCCTTACCAGCTTATTAAGACGTGAGGCGTCCCTCTTCTTAATGCTTCCTCCCCAGCACACCACCACAAAGAAGAGGGCGCTCTCCACAACTGACCTATAGAACATCTTCAGCATCTCACTACAGACATTGAATGACGCCAACCTTCTTAGGAAGTACAGTCGACTCTGTGCCTTCCTGCACAAGGGCACAAAACTAAACACCTTTCATGACATATGCCAGTGATATTAAACTTAATTCTGATTCTACACCAACTGTGATGGCAAATTAAACTAAACCCATCTGCCTGAATGTAGTCAGTATCCCTTTATTCCCTGCCTGTTCATACAGTGCCGATAAAAAGTATTCACCCCCCATGGAAGATTTCATGTTCCAAGTATAAGCATTCTCCCCCTTCAAGTCAGTATTTCACAGATGCACCTTTGGTAGCTATTACAGTCTTGAGCCTGTGTGGATCGGTCTCTATCAACTTTGTACATCTGGACACTGCAATTTTTCACCATTCTTCTTTACAAAACTGCTCAAGCTGTGTCAGATTTCATGGAGATCATGAGTGAACTGCTTTTTTCAATTCCAGCCATAAATCTGCAATTGCATTGAAGTCTGGACTCTGACTTGGCCACTCGTGGACATTAACATTGTTGTTTTTAAGCCATTCCTATGTGGATTTGGCTTTATGCTTGGTGTCATTGTCTTGCTGTGAAAGAAATCTGCCAACTCACAGCTCTCTTGCAGACTGCATCAGGTTTTCCTCCAGGATTTCCCTGTATGTTGTTGCATTCATTTTACCCTCTGACTTCACAAGCCTTCCAGGGCCTGCTGCAGTGAAGCATCCCCACAGCATGATGCAGCCACCACCATGCTTCACGGTAGGGACTGTGTGTTTTTGATGATGTATGGTGTTTGGCTTGTGCCAAACATAGCATTCAGTCTGATGGCCAAAAAGCTCAATTTTGGTTTCATCAGACCATAGAACCTTCTTCCAGCTGACTTCAGAGTCTCCCACGTGTCTTCTGGGAAACTCTAAGCTGTGACTGGTGAAGCACCTGGGCAACAGTTGTTGATTGCACAGTCTCTCCCATCTCAGCTACTGAAGCTTGTAACCCCTCCAGAGTTGTCACAGTTTTCTTGGTTGCCTCCCTCACTAGTCCCTTTCTTGCGTGGTCAGTCAGTTTTTGAGGACAGCCTGCTGGAGGCAAATTTACAGCTGTGCAATACTCTTTCCATTTCTTGATGATTGAGTGAACTGTATTCCATGGGATATTCAGTGACTTGGAAAATTTCTTGTATCCATTCCTGACTTGTGCTTTTCAATAACCTTTTTGGAGTGTTCTTTTGTTTTCACTGGTTAGTTTTTGCCAGGATGCTGACTCACCAGTAGCTGGACCTTCCAGACACAGGTGTATTTTTACTACAATCAATTAAAACACCTTGACTGCACACAGGTAATCTCTATTAAACTAATTATGTGGCTTCTAAAACCAATTGGCTGCACCAGTGATGATTTTGTGTGTCATATTAAAGAGGGTGAATACTTACGCAATCAATTATTTTGTGTTTTATATTTATAATTAATTGAGATCACTTTGAAGAGGTCTGTTCTCACTTTGGCACGAACAAGTTTTTTTCTGGTGATCAGTGTCAAAAAAAGCCAAATTAAATCCATTGTGATTCAATGTTGTAAAACAATAAAACATGAATGGTCTCCACAGTACATCAGTAGAAGTTCTCGAGTGCTTTAGGTGATAAACCAAATCTCCTCAAATTCCTAATGAAATATAGCCGCTGTCTTGCCTTCTTTATAGCTGCATCAATATGCTGGCACCAAGTTAGATCCTCAGAGATCTTGACACCCAGGAACTTGAAATTGCTCACTCTCTCCACTTCTGATCCCTCTGAGGATTGGTTTGTGTTCCTTCATCTTACCCTTCCTGAAATTCACAATCAGCTCTTGGGTTTTACTGATGTTGAGTGCAAGGTTGTTGCTGAAACATCACTCCACTAGTTGGTATATCTTACTATTCTCCATGTCCTTCCCAGTAAATACGAATACAGAGGACTCATTAAAGACCTCACGAACTTCATCTGGATTCACACATAAAATCCTTTTTTCTTTCAATTTCACCTATATTTCCTAGTTACCCTCTTACTGCCAAGACACATATAAAATGCCTTGGGGTTCTCTTTAACCCTGCTTGCTAAAGACATTTCATGGCCTCTTTTAGCTCTCAAAATTCCTTGTTTATACTTTTTCCATTTGAAATGAATTACGTAACTTCATTTCTTACATCCTTATACTTTTTCCATTTGAAATGAATTAACTTCATTTCTTACATCCTTCACACAGGAGTAAAAATCTTTATGTTACATCTGTCTAAATGTGCAATGTGCAATTTATAGTAATTTATAATGAACAGTATGTACAACAGGACAGTCAATATAACATAGAAATACAATTGTATCAGCATGAATTAATCAGCCTGATGGCCTGGTGGAAGAAGCTGTCCCAGAGCCTGCTGGTCCTGGCTTTTATGCTGTGGTAATGTTTCCCAGACAGTAGCAGCTGGAACAGTTTGTGGTTGGGGTGACTCGGGTCCCCAATGATCCTTCAGGCCCTTTTTATGCACCTGTCTCTGTAAATATCCTGAATAGTGGGAAGTTCACATCTACAGATGCACTGGTCTGTCCGCACCACTCTCTGCAGAGTCCTGCAATTGAGGGAAGTACAGTTCCCATACCAGGCAGTGATGCAGCCAGTCAGGATGCTCTCAATTGTCCCCTGTAGAAAGTCCTTAGGAAAATTCCTTTATGTTTCTCAAAGACCTTGTCTGATTTCAGATTTCTAATTTTTATATATACTTATAATTTTTGACTAAATTTACAATATTCCATAGCTTGATATTCTTGTCTTTCATCCTCAGTGGAATATCTTAGCTCTGAAGCCAGATCAACTTGCCTTTAAGAGACTCTCAGTGTCATTTTTTGATTTATACTCAAACAACTGCCCCCCAGTCTACTTCAGTTTCTATCTAATATTGCCCTTCCCTCAGTGTAGCACTTTCACACAAGGACCAGTTTTGTAAGAATACTAAATTATGGTCACTGTTCCACAATGTTCAAACTCTGAAACATTGAAACACCTGCTGGAATCATTCTCCAATAAAAGGTCTAGTATGGTCCCATCTCCTGTTGGACTACCTGCATATTGTTCCAAGAAACCCTCCTGGAAGCACATAACAAGTACTGGCCCATCTGAATAGGAAGGCATTTGATAAGGTTCCACATAGTAGGCTTATTCAGAAAGCCAGAAGGCATGGGATCCAGGGAAGTTTGGCCAGGTGGATTCAGAATTGGCTTGCCTGCAGAAAGCAGAGGGTCATGGTGGAGGGAGTACATTCAGATTGGAGGGTTGTGACTAGTGGTGTCCCACAAGGGTCGGTTCTGGGACCTCTATTTTTCGTGATTTTTATTAATGACCTGGATGTGGGGGTAGAAGGGTGGGTTGGCAAGTTTGCAGATGACACAAAGGTTGGTGGTGTTGTGGATAGTGTAGGGTATTGTCGAAGGTTGCAGAGAGACATTGATAGGATGCAGAAGTGGGCTGAGAAGTGGCAGATAGAGTTCAACCCGGAGAAGTGTGAGGTGGTACACTTTGGAAGGAAAAACTCCAAGGCAGAGTACAAAGTAAACTTTGTAGTGGATACTTGGTAGTGTGGAGGAGCAGAGGGATCTGGGGGTACATGTCCACAGTTCCCTGAAAGTTGCCTCACAGGTAGATAGGGTAGTTAAGAAAGCTTATGGGGTGTTAGCTTTCATAAGTCAAGGGACAGAATTTAAGAGTCGCGGGGTAATGATGCAGTTCTATAAAACTCTGGTTAGGCCACACTTGGAGTACTGTGTCCAGTTCTGGTTGCCTCACTATAGGAAGGATGTGAAAGCATTGGAAAGGGTACAGAGGAGATTTACCAGGATGCTGCCTTGTTTAGAGAGTATGCATTATGATCAGAGATTAAGGGAGCTAGGGCTTTACTCTTTGGAGAGAAGGAGGATAAGAGGAGACATGATAGAGGTGTACAAGATATTAAGAGAAATAGATAGAGTGGACAGTCAGCACCTCTTCCTCAGGACACCACTGCTCAGTACAAGAGGACATGGCTTTAAGGTAAGTGGTGGGAAGTTCAAGGGGGATATTAGAGGAAGGTTTTTTACTCAGAGAGTGGTTGGTGCGTGGAATCTACTGCCTGAGTCTGTGGTGGAGACAGATACACTAGTGAAATTTAAGAGACTACTAGACAGGTATATGGAGGAATTTAAGGTGGGGGGATATATGGGAGGCAGGGTTTAAGGGTCGGCACAACATTGTGGGCCGAAGGGCCTGTACTGTGCTGTACTATTCTATGTTCTATGTTCTATAAACTCCTGGCATCAAGGGAGTTCTGCTAAATATTTGAGAAGGTTAAAGCCACCTGCAACAACTCTCCCTTTTATTGATCTCAGCCTGTCTAGTTCATGCCGAAACCATTTCAACTGTCTACTCCCTTATCATCCAGGTACCTATCCACACTTCTCTTAAGTGTTGAAATCAAGCTCGCATGCACCATTTGTGCTGGCAGCTCATCCCACACTCTCACGACCCTCTGAGAGAATAAGTTTACCCCCATGTTCTCCTTAAACCTTTCACACTTAACTCATGACCTCTGGTTGTAGTCTCACCTAACTTCAGTGAAAAAAACCTGCTTGCATTTACGCTATCTGTACCGCTCATAATTTTGTGTACCACTATCAGATCTCCCCTCAGTGTTCTATATTTTAAGGAATACAGTCCTAACCTATTGAGTCTTTCCTTAAAACTCAGGTCTTCCAGACCCGACAACATCCTTGTAAAGTTTCTCTGCACTCTTTCAACTTTGTTTATATCTTTCCTGTAGGTAGGTGACCAAAACTGCACACAATACTCTGAATTAGGCCTCACCAATATTTTATACAACTTCAACATAGCATCCCATCTCTTGTACTCAATACATTGATTTATGAAGGTAAATGTGCCAAAAACTTTCTTTACAATCCTATCTATTGTGTTTTGCTTGAGATGACAAAATCTGCGATCTCTAGAGTCTGTAATGCCTCTGTTATTTATGCATTTATATCTGTTCCTCTAGCTCTTGTCTACTGGGAGACCAACAGTCATAGTTATTGCACCTTTCTTATTGTCCTTCATGTTTATATAATTTGAGTAACATATACTAGCAGATCTAGATGACCTGATAAAGAATTTCCCTGCTATATTTAAGAAAAGCCCCTTCAAGCTTTGAGACACTCTAGGAATTGAAACTGGATAAATTATTTGCTGGGAAATTAGAACACCAATACAGGCAATCCCTGAATTACTGGAGGATTGCCTTCCTGGAAAATGATTCATATCACACTTCTCTGTAATGTATGCATCAAGATATGCGGGTTGTAAACAAAATTGTGTTTATTTAATTTCTTCATTTAAGTATAGTAAGGGTGATATTTTAGTGCATATCTAATTTATTTGATAATGATATATGAATTAGGTAAAGGCAAATTCCCATATATCAAATGACTGTAATGCAGTAGCCAGCTGTATTATATAAAAATAATGAAAGGAAAATTCCTCCTGGAATATAGATATTCATGATATAATATTTATATAGACAGACCTACTTCTGGTCCTGTCTGGGTATGGAAGTTTCTCTGGAATTCCCCATTTATTGCTGATCATTTTCAATGGATCACCTCATTAGCTGCATTCAATGCAAATGCATTCATGCTCTCTGCAACAATAGTGATTAAACAAACCTTTAATTAAGTGATCCTTCAGCCCTTCATTTCAAGAAAGAGAGACAACAGAACTTACCCTTCCCTAAAATTTATAACCTTTCAGATCTGGTAAAAATCCTTACATTTTCTTGCACATCTGTTCCTTACAAACTTACTGCCATTCATTTTGAAATTCATTTACTAATTACATGTCATTGAGTTTATTGGTATCTTGTTGTTTATAACAATCCTCATCAATATGAACTTAACCATAGAATATAAAACAGTGCAACACAGGAACACGTCCTTCAGTCTACTATGCCTGCTAATCATGATGCTAAATTAAGCTAGACCTATCTGCCTGCACATGATTCGTACCTCTCCATTCCTTGCATATTTACGTGTCTCTCTAAATGCCTTTCAGAAATCACTATTGTGTCTGCTTTGTCCGACACCCTTGGTGGGTGCTTGGAATGCAACCCCATTTTCTGTCTTATTATAAATGCCAAGTAAATTTCCTTTAGACTTTTCCTCTCTCATCTTAAAGTTATAACCTCTAGTTCTTGATTATTCTATGCTGGGGAAAATACTGATTACCTATCCTATCTGAGTCTCGCATAATTTTCTGTAATTCTATCAAGTTGCCCTTCAGCTTTCAAGTGTCCAGAGAAAATAAAATCCAAGTTTGTCCAAACTCTCCTTACATCTCTCATCTAACGTTCAAAACCTTGTCATCCTTGTCTTTCCTCTTATCTGGAACATGCCAGTCCTGAATTCTGATCTTTAAACAATAGCCAGATATGGACTTGCCTAATAATAGTGGTCCCAGTCCACTCTCCCTAGGTCCTGTCTAATGTCATTAGCCTTCCCCATGTTGAGTACTTTCTCCTGAGGTCCAGACCTATCCTTATTCATCACTATCATAAAACTTAAGAGTTATGATCATTTGTCCCAGAATTGTGTCCCACTGAAAGCCCAATCACCTGGCAAGGTGCATTTCCCAATACAAGGTCTAGTAGCAAAGTTGGATGATCTGCTTTTGAGGTTTACATTATGGCATAAAAATTGTTTCATCAGTATTCCCAGTATCAAACACATAGAAGGTTATGGACCATGTGCTGGTTTAATCTAAATGGGTTCTTGATGGTTGGCATTAATATGGTGGGCCAAAAGTCCTGTTTCTGTGTTGTGTGACTCTATGAACTGATTCCGCAGCTTCTGCCATACTGCAAAGCTGCTGTTTGCTTCTCCCTTCTTTCAGTAGTCTGACCCTGGATCCTCTGATGGTTGTGAGTCTATTGCGCAACATCATGTCAAAAATGCCATATATATTTGTTTCATTAATTTTATCAAGTCTCTTGGCTACCTTGTCAAATAATTCAGAAACATGATTAGCAATAACTTTTCCTCTGTTGGAAATAGCTTGGACAACAACTTTGGGCGTCAAAGACTCAAATGTGCTCGCGTTTGGGAGAACTTTGCCTGCAGGCAAGCCTCCACATGAGAGCAACTTTTCTTCCACCACAAATGCTTAAGGTGAAATATACTACCTTGGAGCGTCAGCTACAGACCACCAATCAACTATCCAATGGCATTGCCCAGCATCAAACAGAACAGAAAACGTATCATCTGAATGTGTATCACCGATGCCTTAGAAAATACCATCAGATTATAAAGGAACTTTTCCTCTAGATGTCTGTAATTAACTACTCATCATTATAATTACATTTTTATTATTTTATAACATGTTCCTATTTTATGCTTCATAAAAGAATGCTATTATATTTCCTGCCTAGGGTGTTAAACTGATCTGTCGATAGTTTCATTGATATTGTTCTATCATCCTTCATGAATATAATCATGACATTAAACCTCCCACGGGCATTATATTAAATACTTAATAGTACTATTGCTATGTTATTCCTGGCTTCTGTTAAAATATATAGAAGAAATTTCTCCACGTAGTAAGTTCTACCTACTTTGAATGTGAACAGTATATGTAATTTTTCAATTTCATTTGTTTTTGAGATCATTTGTAATTTCATCTTCCAAAATTATTGCAATCTGATATGTCTTTTTATAAATAGCAGAGAAAAGTTTGTTTCTACTACTTTGCTATTGCTGCCTTTAACTTTATTCTGACAGCCTTAGTTAATCAATTTTCTTCCTGACTTTCCTTTGTACTATATATTAGGTATGTTCAGGACTGTAATAGGTTTTAGACTAAAGGGAAATTGAGGATCTGAATAAATACGGTTGTCATGGACTTTATTAGAACAGTTGTGGATCAGTGTGTCCCCACAAAATAATTCAGTGTTCCCCAACCTGGATGAACTATGAGATTCACAATCTGCTGAGGGCCAGATCAGTCACATTCAGGTCTGGCGACTGAGTAAGATACAAGAGGTCCAGGTATGGTCTCCGGAAAGCCATTGTTACAAGAATCACCCCTTATAATAATGATCAGGGAGGTACAGAGAGAACCCATATTTACCGACAAGTACCTTTATTGTCTCAACAGAATATGTGAACTCATACAACCAATATGTAAATGTGCACACCAATTAAGTTTTCCTGACCTTCCATGAACAGTCAAAGAACAGAAAGATATTACCAGTTGAAAAGGAGTTTCTGCTGCTCACCACATGTTCCTCGTAGTTCTGTTTCGAATCTCCACGTGCCCGTGGGAAGCCTCACATCCATGATTGAAGCATGTTTGAAGCATCTGCTTTTATATTCATTTCTTACCAATTCAAAGTTTGCATTCCAGTGTCATTGGTTGTAGGTCATGTGCCTGACCATTAACATCTTTTTATTGGCTCTGCTCCAGCCCGGCATTCTTTTATTGCCCTCTTCCCAGCAAGTGACAATCAGTAATTTATGGCTCTTTGTTCTCAATCAGTGACGAACTTGAATCACACAGCACAGATTCAGATCCTGTCAGTCAAAAAACTGTTATGTTATATCCAACCAATAAACACCTCACAAATAATTTCTTATTTGGAAATGTTTGCTAGTTTAGCAGATTACCTGAGGCATCATTGTGTCTACTTAAAACACTGATCAAGCCAAGAGACTTTAGCTCAAAATGGAGAACTCTTCATAAAATGGCAGCCTCCATCTCCTCCCTCATGGCAAGAACAAGGCAATAGGTCTGTCTGCTTCTACTGTCCTTGATTCATTCAAATTCACTGATTTGCAGACTGTAGTGCTTTCAGGCTAGACCATCTCATGTGCAAAGTGGCAATTCTGGGCCAAATTTGAGTCACTGGGGGTTGCTCAACAGCTGTGGCAGTACTTGAATGTCACCACCTCTTATAAGGTCAAACCAAGCGACATCGCGGACAACAAGGGTTCACTGCCAGATAAGCCCAATGCCTTCTATTCTTGCTTTGATCATCAAAACATGGAGGAATCTTCATGAACTCCCTCAGCCCCCGAAGACTGTGGTTTCAGTCTGTGCTGATCCACTAGCTGGAGTGTTCACCGATATCTTCAACCTCTCACTTCAGCAATCTGAGATACCCACCTGTTTCAAGCAGGCTTCAATTATACCAGTGCCTAAGAAGAATGTGGTAACCTGCCTCAAGGAGTATCATGCAGTTGCACTTACATCCACTGTAAGTGTTTTGAGAGACTGATGATAAAGCAAGTCAGCTCCTACTTGAGAAGCGACTTGGATCCACTCCAATTTGCCTGCCAGTCCACAGCAGATGCTATTTCATTGAATAGCAAAGGTGCATACACCAGGATGCTCTTTATCAACCACAGCTCGACATTCAACACTATCGTCCTCTAAAATGAATCAATCTGTAAGCTTCAGGACCTTGGCCTCAATACCTCCTTGTGTAATTGGATCCTCGATTTCCTCACTTGCAGACCCCGGTCAGTTTGGATTGGAAACATCTCCTCCACAATCTCCATCAGCACAGGTGTACCACAAGGCTGTGTGCTGAGCCCCCTGCTCTACTCTCTTAATACTCATGACTGAGGTTAAGCACCACTCCAATGCTATGTTTAAGTTTAGTGATGACACTACTATTGTTGGCTGAATCAAAGGTGGTGATGAATTAGCGTATAGGAGGGAGGTTGAAGCCTGGCTGAGTGGTATCACAAGAACAACCACTCACTCAATGTCACCAAGATGAAGGAGCTGATTATTGACTTCAGGAGGAGGAAACAAGAGTTCCATGAGCCAGTTCTCATCAGAGGATCAGAGGTGGAGAGGGCCAGCAACTTTAAATTCCTTGGTGTTATCATTTCAGAAGATCTCTCCTGAGCTCAGCGTATAAGTGCAATTGAGAAGAAAGCAGCACCTGTACTTTCTTAGAATTTTGCGAAGATATGACATGACATCTAAAACTGACTAACTTCTATAGATATGTGATGGAGAGTTTATTGACTGGCTTCCTCACAGCCTGCTATGGAAACAGCAATGTCCTTGAATGGAAAATTCTACAAAAGTTAGTAGATATGGCCCAGTCCATCATGGGTAAAGCCCTCTCCACCATTACACACATCTACACAAAGTTCAGTTGCAGGAAAGCAGCA
This sequence comes from Hemitrygon akajei, assembly GCF_048418815.1. NCBI lineage: Eukaryota > Metazoa > Chordata > Chondrichthyes > Myliobatiformes > Dasyatidae > Hemitrygon > Hemitrygon akajei. The sequence goes on from NC_133131.1 coordinate 94,255,526, forward strand.
TCCATCATCAAGGACGCCCATGATCCAATCCACACTCTCTTCTTGCAGCTGCCATCAGGAAGAAGATACAGGAGCCTCAGGACCCGTGCCAGCAGCTTCACGAAACAGTAATTACCCCCTCAACCATCAGGCTTGTGAACCAGAGGGGATAACTGCACTTGCCGTATCACTGTACTGTTCCCATAATCTATGGGCTCACTTTCAAGGACTCTTCATTTCATATTCTCAATATTTGTTGCTTTTTTGTTTGTTTGTTTATTTATTATTATTATTTTTATTTAAATTTTTCCTTTCTTTTTGTATTTGAACAGTTTGTTATCATTTACACTGGTTGTTTCTGGTCTTTTATTCTATTGTGTTTCTTTTATTTACTGTAAATGCCCACTAGAAAATTAATCTCAGGTTGTACATGGTGATATATATACTTTGATAATAAATTAACTTTGAACTTTGGATGAAATTGATGAAGGAGATCCATGTGGGAAGGAATTCAAGCCTTGAATGCATGCTCTATTATTTTAAGTTCATTTAACAATGGATAAGATAATGGGAGCTCTCTATTTCAGATGTAGAGATCTCCTCAACAATTTATGTCCATTGTTAGATCTATATATTGAGTGATTTTAGATGGAAAACTACCTCTTCTGCCTCCAATATTCTCAGTGGTGCGTAGTTTCAGTTTAAGAGATTGCCTGTATAATACAGAGAGGATGAGGAATTGTTTCCTCAAAAAGTTGCAAATAATTGGAATTTTCTGCCCTGGAGAGCTGTGGAGACACTGACTGACAGACTCTCTAACTTCAAAGGAGTTGGAAGTTGTGGAGAGCAAACAATAATGTGGTAGTAAGGCCAAGATTGGATCAGCTATGATTTGTTGAATAGTAGAACCAGCTTGAGGGGAAAGTGACCTACAGCATCTCCTGATTGTATTCTCATAACTGTGTTTGCAACTTTCAGAGTCAAAGAGTAATGCAACATGGAACCAGGCCCTTTAGCCCAACTCATCCATGTTGACCAAGGGGCCCACCTAAGCTAATTCCATTTGCCCAAGTTTGGTCATAAAATCTTTTTGGCATTCTTTGCAGTTTAATAAAGTTTAACCTTTAACAGGGTAACCAAAATATACACAATGCTCCAGTGCAGGTCCACCAACATCTTGTACAACTGCAACATAATGTGTCAACTTGTTAATTCAAAGAAACAAACAATCCAATGGAAGAATTCAGCAGATTTAGCAGCATCTATGGGAGGAAAGGCATTGTTTATGTTTCAATGATACTGTCTTATAGTGGCACTGAAACTGCCCTGACTGATGAAGGCCAGTAAGCCAAATCCCTTCTTCACCACCTTGTCTACCTATGATGCTACTTTTTGTGGCTTACGTACCTGTATTCCGAGATCCCTCTGTTCCACAACTCTCCACTGAGCAGTACCATTCACTGTATAAGTACTACCCTGCTTTAATTTTCCAAAAAATGACACCTTACACAGTCATTTGCCAGTCCCCAGCTGACTGATCAAGATCCTGTAATTATTGATAACTTTTTTCACTGTCTACAACACCACCTATTTAAGTATCATATGCAAACTTAATAATCATCCCTGTACATTGTCATCCAAGTGATGTCTGTATGTTCAGCGTGAATTAGTCAGGAAGCACACCTATAATTTTATGAGATCAAATATTGTTAGATAACAATATGGTGTTTTTAATTTTGCAGTGTTTACAGATAGTGGAATGTTTGTGTGACCTGTCACTGTATATAATTAACAGCCATCAAAGAATCTCTTGGACTATTTCTGATGAAAAGCTGCATAAACTACCTCTGTAACCCTGCGGATATTTCGATCTTATTTATCCACTGTATATTTACTATAAATGTACCCTAGGAATGTATAAATTATGTGTCATGCTGTGATTGACAATGAATGGGGACTTCATAGCTGCATTGTATGAGAAAGGTCTTTCAAAGTTAAAGTCAATTTCGTTGTTATTATGCATGAGTACAGATAATCAGATGTGCAATAAAAACTTATTTGCAGCAGCAGCACAGGCATATTGCATCAGATAAGCAACATTCACAAAATGAATGTCAATTTGAGAAAAACAGGCTGATGATCTGTTCCCTTAACTACTTTACTGTAGAGTTCACAAAGATCAAATATTAGAGAGTGGCATTAACTGTGACTGCTGTTGAGGAAACTATATCACTATTATCCCAAGGCAGTCAATAATTACTGCTTCAGTTAAGGTCAACCACACACTTTCTATCAGGTGCAATTAGTAATTTTAATTAAGTAGACAGTTCTACTTCTATGCAATACAAATAGAAGAGAATCGTTACAAGAAATCAAATTATATTATGTGCTGGACCCAAAGAGATGACATCCAGAGATGCTATATTGTGGAGAGAGAAGCATCTGATTAATACTGGAGAACATTCGGATCTATGTATCAAGATCTGGTTGTCTAGAAGACATTTCACCACACACTCAAGAGGCGCTTTCAGTTTTGATCCATGGTGGGTAGTTTTTGGGTTGATAAACTCTGAGTTGTTTCAAGGTATAGCAATCACATGAGGGGCGGTAAGAGTTGTAGAGATAATGAGTGGGCCATTAGCCTTACCTTTGGATGAATGGAGGAGTGAACTGTTGAGGAGATGCTGGGGTAGAGATGTTAGGCAACACCCACAAAATACTGGTGGAACGCAGCAGGCCAGGCAGCATCTATAGGAAGTACAGTCGACGTTTCGGACCGACTGTTTCCGGTACTTCTTCCCACAGATGCTGCCTGGCCTGCTGCGTTCCACCAGCATTTTGTGGGTGTTGCTTGAACTTCCAGCATCTGCAGATTTCCTCGTGTTAGAGATGTTAGGACTGCATTGTAAGTAGCTGATTAGTGCTGTCATACCTAACTCCCTTTGTTCAGGGATGGGTTTGAAAGCTCACAGAGTTTATAACCTGGAAAACTACCCATCATTGATTAGAACTGAAGAAGCCGCTCGGGTGAGAGGTGAAACATCTTCTAGACAACACAGAAAGTCCAGTTGCCTTGATTTACTACTGCTTGATATAGAATGACCTGGATGAATGAGAACTTCATAGACACTCAGATCTGTACTTTTATAGAGGAGGTCCTAGAGGTTTAATCTGGTGGAGATGTCCTTGAGAAAAATGCTTACTCTGGGGAAAAAGACAGGAAAAGTACCCAACATAGCACAGAGCTTATCATGTCACAAGGAGCAGGTAAAAAAATGCTCTCAGTCTAAGGAATAGTAGCAGCTGACAGTGTTAATGATAACAGTTAATGTTTGTAGAATGCTGCCTTGTTTTCGCAAGCAGAACTGCCTGGTAGCATAGCATCATTGCACTAAGTATTTTTTTGAATGTTCTTACATGATCCTCATCAACGGAATCTTATTCTGCACTCATCCTACAATCTCTCACAATTTTTTCCTAAATATCTCCAATCATGTGGGTCTCACATTTCCTGTTGGCTAAAAACAACAGTAATTGAATAGCTGTGCAAAATTGTAGCCAAAATAAACTGTCAAAATACATGAAATCTTTTAGAAATGCTTACTATAGTCGATGCTCTGATCGTACATTTAGCAGTAAAGCATCTGCATCCTAACGTCAGGGAATAGATTCCTCTCCAAGTTTCACGTTGGTTTTACAGACCTGGCGCCAACCCTGATCAAAGCAATTCTGCTCCCAATGAGTCTGTGTTTTTAGATAGCAGATTCTGGTGTTTCAAGCAGCCGAATTAAAAAGTGTCCTCATGTTGTTAGTTTTCCAAGGTTCTCCACTTACAGATATCCAGCTTTGAGTGAATTAGCTCACTCAATGAAAAAGGAAAATATAGCTCTTTCTCTCCGTATTAAGGCCAGTGTACAATTTCAAGTGTTACATAAGCGGATTTAAATTGAAGTCCTCAAAAGAAATGTAACCGAGGAAAATAATATTCTTAGAATAAAGTAGAGCTTCTGAAACTGGTTCACATGAACAGGTTACAGCATGAACTCATTGGCTGAAGGAGTTGTATCCATGCTGTATGCTCCAGGTCTCTAGAACTTTAATAACCAAAGTCATAGTGATACAGCATTGGCAACAGTCCTGTCAGCCAATGAAGAAGTATTTGTCATCATGTACCTGTCTATACTGATCTTATTTATCAGAACTCGGCACTTGGCCATTTCATAGAGTGGCATGCAAATGCTTGTCTATACAATTTGTATATGCTGTACTAGTACCGTCTTCATCATCCCCTTGGGTAGTGCATTCAAGATTCCAGCTGCCCTCTGAGTGAAACAATCCCTCCCAATCAAATCCCTTCCAAATCTCCTACTCCTTAAACTGATGCTGCCTAGTGTTATAAGTGGAAAATTTCCTTAATATCCTCTACTTCCTGAGGAGACTGAGGTCCTTTGGAGTATGCAGGACTCTCCTCCACATCCTCTACCAGTCTGTTGTCACCAGTATCATCTTCTATGTGGTGGGGTGCTGGGGCAACGGCATCAACACAGGTGATGCCAACAAGCTCAATTAATTGATCAGATAGGAGTCAAACTGGACACACTGGAGGCTATGGTAGAACAAAGGACCCTACAGAAAATCCTGGCAATTCTGGACAAGGCTTCTCACCCTTTACAAGCCACCTTGGCTGAACAGAGGAGCACTTTTAGTAATAGACTAAGACAACTGTGCTGCTCTAAAGAGTGCTGTATGAGGTCATTCTTACCCTCAGCCATGTGGCTCGATAATTAGTCAACTTATAGCCAGGGAGGTGATAACCCCTTCTGTTGGACTGTTTGAAGTAACTTATTTTATCAATCTTTCTTACTTCTTTTCTAATATTTGTATATCTGTGCCCTTGTAATGCTATTTGACATTGTAATTTCCTTTGGGATTAATAAAGTATCTATCTATCAATCCTACCTACACCCCCATTAATTTTCTAAACCTCGGTTAGGTAACATCCATACCACTCAGCCTGCTCTCCTCCAACGAAAACAAACCCAGCCTATCCATTCTCTCTTTTCTGACTGAATACTCTATCCCACACTGCATCCTAGTAATTCTCTTCTCCAAAGTAAACACATCCTTCCTATAGTGTGGCAATCAGCACTGCGCACAGTACTCAACGGTAGTGGGGCCAGTGTTTTATGAAGTTCTTCAATGTCCCATCTTCAGCTGCATCCATGTGGCCCCACTTGTTGGAATAAATAAAACGGACTCATATAAATTAGCTGTCGTTATTAGTGTTATATCTTCAAAACATTAAACTAATTCAAAGGAAGTCACAGGACTCTGGGAATGTGGGTGTAATTTGTGTTTACTGGTAAGTGAGGTGCGCACATAACACATGGCAGCGTGATGACGTATGCAATTCATGTATTTATACATGTAACCTGTATTGAATTATTTAAATCAGAATCATAATCAGGTTTATTATCACCAGCATGTGTTGTGAAATTTATTAACTTAGCAGCAGCAGTTCAATGCAATACATAATATAGAAGAAGAAAATAATAATAATAAATAAATATATCAATTACAGTATACGTATAATGATCATGAATGCTTAAACAACCAATAAATATAAAAGATTACTCTAATATTACTTAAATATTAAATACACAATACTCCTCCCTGTTTAACTCCAACTCAGCAGAAAATATATCTCAACTATATATGCAAAATATTATTTAATACTACTATATACAGACATCCTCAGCATAGTAAATTTTAAATTGTCCCATTCAGGCATAAAGATTTAATTATGGTGGAGGCTTGCTTACTCTTGTGAGATAATATCTTTCCTGACAAGGAGATCACTCTGATTCTGTGGCTGTGAAAACAATCTCAGTTTCTGGGGCCTGAGAAGTTGCAGGAGTTTACATAGACCGCAGGAGCTGATACCTTTCTTTTCCTTTTATCTCTATGGATCTACTTCAATCCCTTTCTGCTGCTTTCTCATGATCCTTCTCTCTTTCACACCATTCTCCTTCTTGTTCACATTCTTTCTCTTACCCCCTTTTTCTTCTTCTAGTTTGTACATCTTGATCTTGGGAAGGTCCATTTAGTTCACTGGAGTATTCTCTTATTAATCACTCTTTGATCACTTTATGATGTTATCTCTCCCCTTGGTTTCATCATCCACAACATCATCTGACAAATCCTCTGTTTTTATACCTCCATCGACTCCTTTCTTTTTGGCCTTCCATTCATCCAGCTGGGCGTTGGGCTTTGCATCTACTTTTACAAGCAGCCTTTTCTCTCCCACTTGAAGTTCATGCAATAACCTTAATGCATGCAGAGTAGATTCTGGTTCAAATTTACACGAGAAGACATCAAGAACAATAGATTGGCCTTTTTAGACCGTGCAGTACTTATCAAAGAAAATGGACACTTAAACATTGAAGTTTACAGGAAACCAACTCACACAGATCAGTATCTACAGTTTGACTCTCATCACCCATTAGACCATAAATTGGGGGTTATCAGAGAAACGTAGAAGGATTTTCGACAAACACCACATCCCTGTGTTTTTCAAACCTAACAACACACTCAGACAGAAACTCGTTCACCCCAGGGATCCTACAGCCAAACATAAACAGAGCAATATTGTATATGTTATCCAATGAAATGAGAACTGCACAGATCTGTACATTGGCGAGAGAAAACAACCACTTCACAGACAGACAGCCCAACGTAGGAGGGCTAACACCTCAGGTCAAGACTCAGCTGTATATTTACACCTAAAGGGACATTCCTTTGATGATAGCAATGGGCACATTTTGGAGAGGGAGGACAGGTGGTTTGAAAGAGGGATGAAAGAAGCCATGTTTGTCAAACTGGAAAAGCCATCCCTGAACAGAGGGGGTGGGGCATGACACCACCTATCAGCTGCTTACAATGTAGCCTTAACATCTATACCTCAGCGTCTCCACAACCGTTCACACCTTCATTCATACAAACATAAGACTAACGACCCTCTCGTTACCTCTATGACTATTAATGGCTCTCATGTGATTGCTGTACTTTTAAACAACTTACAGAGTTTATAAGCTGGAAAACTACCCACCGTGGATCAGAACTGAAGAAGCCTCTCGGATGAGTGGCGAAATGTCTTCTAGACAACACAGCAAGTCCAGTTGCCTTGATTTACAACTGCTTGATATTCTGGTTCTTTTTATTCACAAAAGCCGAACGTTTGTAACTTTCCTGAAGCATCTTGAACTCTCTTCCACATTTTGCCTGATTAACATATCAGAAGCTTTCTCAGATATGTTGCTTTTAAAAACTGTTCTAGTCGGATCACTGTTTTTGTCACTTTCATGATTCCTCTGTGCAGCATGTTCCTTCCTTGGTCCAATATGTTTTCCAATCAGAGGCACAGTGGTTGAACCAAACCTTTTTGTCCTCTGTTGGGCATTGGTTCATGGTGTTCAGCATGGAGACAGTTGTGGTCTCATTCAGTACCTTTCTTAATTCACTTTCAGATGGCTTCATTGCAGGGGATGTGGCATGCATATGGTGGGTGAATCTCCAATCAAGTTACAGTTGTCTCAGCCAATCACAACCCCACAATGCTGGCCCTTCTGTTCCTCCCACATAGAAGATCAATGTGACTTGTTGGTTGTTGTATTTCACAGTTACGAATGTCATTCCCAGAGAAGTTATCTTTTCTCTACTGTAAGTTCTTGTTGAATATCTGCAGGCTTCAGTTCAGTATCTTTAAAATGCCATACAAACTCATTCTGGGGAATGACTAAAACAGAAAAGCTGGTGTCCGATTCTATTTTAGTTAATTTGCCATTCACTTCCAATGTAAGCTGTATAGCGTGTCTATTGTTAATTTTCACATTGTAAATCTCAAGGCTACTCAGGCATGTCTCACTCTCATCATTATTAGATTTGTCATTAACAGCATGCAGATTAATGCTCATTTTGAAACTGCAACTTGACTTTTTATCTTATTTTCTTCCCTGTGCAGTCCATTTATTTTTGACCGTCCAGCATGCTCTTCATCCGTGTCCTACTTTGTTGCATTTTTTTGCAAGTTTTGCTCTTAAACCTACATTGGTCTGGTGGATGTGAACCCCTGCTACAGCAGTAACATAGTTTGTTTGAGCAGGTTGGTTTCTGTTTAGACCAATTTTGTTCATGCTCACTTTCATTCCTGACTGCAACTCAACTGCATCTCTGTCTGCGGTTTCCATTGGAACAGTGCTCTTTTAATTGTGTTGTGCTTCAGTTAATTTATTTGAATACTTTCTTGTAAGATACCACAAACTAAATGATCTCTCAGTGTATCGTTAAGCCCATCACTGAACTGACAAGGCTGGGACAATTTTTTCAATTCAGCCATAAAAGCTTAAGTGGACTCCCCTTCCCTTTGATTCTGCTTATGAAACATAAAGCATTCTGCTATCAACAATGGTTTTGGTTCTAAATGTTCCTATATTACATTCACAATATCAGTAAAGATAATTTTGAATGGTTTGATTGGACCAGTCAAACATCAAAGCAAACTGTATGCCTTGAAATCCAATGCACTTAGCAAAATTGGCACCCACTTCTCATTGGCTATTTCATTTGCTTCTAAATTCTGTTCCAATAGCTCAGTATACATGAGCCAATTACCCACTGTGTAATAAAACTCATCAGTCTTTCTGATGTAGCCAGTTATTTCTGATTTTTTAATAGTTATTATCATGTGGTGATCTCTGTTTATGAATCCATGAATCTTTGTTTTCTGACTTTATTTTTTAAAAGTGATCATGTCTTCACTTCTGAATAATGTGTTACTCTATTTCTCCACTCCTCATTGCATTTTTTAAAAATTTGTACGTCTTGCTGTGTCTGAACAGGTTAGCCGCAGTCTTGGATTTGTTTTAAAACTACTTCATTGCCAATGTTATGTTTTGTAACTTCAAAGCATTAAACTAATTTTCAAGAAAGCACAGGAGGTCAGGATGGTGGGTCTGATTTATGTTTAATTTTAAGTGAGGCACGCACATATCACGTGGTAGTGTGATGACGTATGCAATTCACATATTTATACATATAACCCATAATGAATGATTTAAATGAACAAGAATGCTTAATCAAAACACACACACACACACACACACACACACACACACACACACACACACACACACACACACACACACACACACACACACACACACACACACACACACACACACAATATCACTCTAATATTACTTAAGTATCAAATACACAGCAATCAGGCCATCGAGAAAACCCTTGAGAGTATCATCTGAATGTGTGTGAACAGAGTCTGTGGAAGATGTGTATGAAATGATTCTATGGATGTTTAAATTCAGAACTTAGAGAAAAATACTAATTCCGGTTAATGATCAGATTGGAAATTATATGTGGGAGCAAGGGGGAAAAAGTTGCCTTTCTCATTGTGTACTGCGAAATCAGTTATCATGAGATCTGATCAGTGTCACAAACATTAACAGGAGAAAGATCTTTTTCAAATGACAAGTACCTAGGGTTATCCCTCGGTAACAAACTGGTTCTGTTTTTATAGGTAGGTGTAAAACCATTTGATATGGTAATCACACTTATGAGTTTAAGAGAAGATATGTAGCAGTGAATGATGCAAATTGTTGCTTTGTGTGGAGTTTCGGAGGTCTGACTTTGCTTGTGGATATTATGGCACTTCACATAAACTCAAGAACCTGAATGAACAAAACAGACTTGCATTCCATTGAAGTTTAGTAGGGTGTGATGAAGTGCATATTATCACACACAGCAGTGTCTGTGCTACACAAGAGCAAAACTGAGCAAACTTTAAAGACATGCATTTGTATAGAGTACTTCAATGTCCCTTTCTGAATGTCCTAAAGTGTTTAAGTGCAAATGAAGTGTAGTCATTATTATATTGCAGGAAATACAGCATTAATTTTGTTTTCCTCTTGCAAATGGCATGTCTTCCTCATTTGAAGCCTAGTAAGAGTCCAAAATAACTTCAGCCACACAGCACATCATGTAAAACATGTGTTCAATGGAGATACTAGCAGATGACAATCTTGTGGTGTAGATTTGTGAAGTTCACTCACATTTACCAAGGTGATATTGGATAAAGTCAGATTTTTCTTTTGTCATATTCATGAGTTTACCTGAACCATGTTCTTCCCAGAGCTTCATACTGTCCTTCAAAGTGCTGAATTACCCTTTAAAAGGCAGAAGTTAATAGTCATGCATTGTGCTGACACACATGCTGAAGGAGCTCAGCAGATCAGCCTGTATCTATGGAAACGAATAAGCAGTCAAAATTTTGGGTCGAGGCACTTCTTCGGGATTGGAAAGGAGGGGGGAAGACAACAAATACAGAAATTTCCAGTGGCCAAACATTTTAATTCTGGTTCCCATTCCAGTTCTGACAAGTTGGTCCATGGCCTCCTCTGTGCCACAATGAGGCCACTGTTAGGCTGGAGGAGCAACTCCTTATATTCCATCTAGGTAGCCTCCAACCTGATGGCATGAACATTGATTTCTCCTTCAGGTAAAAAAAAAACTTCTTCCTACTCTTCCCCCTTCTTCTATTCTCCATTCTGGCCCCTAACCTCTTCTCGCCTGCCTATCACCTTCCGGGTCTTCTCCTTCTTCCCTTTCTCCTATGATCCACTCTCCTCTCTTATCAGATTCCTTCTACTCCAGCCCTTTACTTTTCCTACCCACATGGCTTTCACCTTCTCGCTATCCTTCTTCCCCTCACCCTACCTTTTTATTCCATTTTCTTTCCCCTTCCTTGCCAGTTCTAAAGAAAATTCTCAGCCCAAAACATCCACTCTTCACTCATTTCTGTAGATGCTGCCTGACCTGCTGAGTTCCACCAGCAACTTATGTGTTTTACTTTGGATTTCCAGCACCGGCAGAATTTCTCGTGTTTATACTGTGCTGAGATACACTGAAGGAATGGGAAGCAACAGTTTACGAGTCCAGATCAGCAACTTACAGCAAAATAAGTCAACCTCCTCAGCAGTGCCATGACATGAAAGATAGTTTCACATAATGGAAAGTAAAATACAGTTCAAGTCACTTTATGTTGTTCTATGTGCAGGGTTTTCCCCTAGACAAACACAAGCCGATAGCCCTAAGTGTTACATATGTAACTTCAGTAGCTAAGCTAACACTATAAATATGCCCTTAAAAGAAAGTTGTTTGCCTGTTCCATCAGCAGAAGTATCTTGTGCCAGCTCCTCCACTTGTCCACTACAGAAACCTTACTGAGCCTCTCACAAGTATAATCAACTACATTTTGAAAAAGAAATATTCAAAGAAGATGTTTTTGGCAATTGAAATGTAGAATAGTTTTTCAGTATATTAAAGTAATTTAGTTGGCACTAGGGTTAAACTTTGATCCAGATCTGTATTTTCATGATGGATTCTCAGCACTTGTGTTTCCATTTTTGAAGTTCTAGCTGTTGATATAATGCATTTCCACTTAATGAAATCTTTTGACATCTTATATTCACTTTCCAAATTTGGCAGATATCTTCTGTTATTTGTAAGGTATTTTTGTTAATGGGTTATAACAGAATAACAGAAAATCAAAGAATAATATTGTAAAAACATTATTTTCCTAGAAAAAATGGCAAAATTATGATTCTTCTTTTTATAAGTCATGGGACCACTCCATCATTTTTTCCATATTCTGATAGCAAGGAAGTTTTGCCTCGATATGAGAATTTATCCTTACTCTTCTGTTAACTCACTATTATAATTTAAGAAGTGTGGACTTCACAGGCTGAGCTGGCATTTAATGTCACATCCCTGATTTCTCGTGATGGTGATGGTGAGCTGTCTTCTTAAGTCACTGTAGTTCTTGAGATGCTGGTTGTGCCCGTAATGCGGTTTCCTGGATTGTGACCAAACAAAGGTGAAAGAATGCTGATTTATTTCCGAGTCTGGACAGTGTGCAGCTTAGAGGGCAATTTCCAGGTGGTGTTACTCCCATGCCTTTGCTACCCTTGCTCGGCTAGTTGGAAGAGATTGTGGGTCTGGAAGATGCTGTATAAGGATTCTTGGCGGGTTGCTGCACTGCACCCTGGAGAAGATGGAACAAGCTGCTGCTAAAGTGTGTTGTTGGTGGAGTGCATGAATGTTTGTGAAAGGGGTGTTGGTCAAGAAGGCTATAATGTCCTGTTATGTATCAAGTTTCTTGATTGCTGTTGAAGCTGAACTCATCCAGGCAAGCAAAGTGTATTACACCTCGGACTTCAACTACTGCAGAGTCTTGCCATCTTCAGAAGCTTTCTGATGACCCTGCCATAGTTGGATGCATCAGCAAGGGAGATGAGGCTGACTACAGGGCTACGGTGGGAAACTTTGTCACATGGTGTGAGCAGAACCATCTGCAGCTTAATGTGAAAAAGACTAAGAAGCTGGTGGTGGACCTGAGGAGGGCTAAGGCACTGGTGACTCCTGTTTCCATCCAAGGGGTCAGTATGGACATGGTGGAGGATTATAAATACCTGGGGATACGAATTGACAATAAACTGGACTGGTCAAAGAACACTGAGGCTGTCTACAAGAAGGGTCAGAGCCGTCTCTACTTCCTGAGGAGACTGAGGTCCTTTAACATCTGCCGAACGATGCTGAGGATGTTCTATGAGTCTGTGGTGGCCAGTGCTATCATGTTTGCTGTTGTGTGCTGGGGCAGCAGACACCAACAGAATCAATAAACTCATTCGTAAGGCCAGTGATGTTGTGGGGGTGGAACTGGACTCTCTGACGGTGGTGTCTGAAAAGAGGATGCTGTCCAAGTTGCATGCCATCTTGGACAATGTCTCCCATCCGCTCAATAATGTACTGGTTAGGCACAGGAGTACATTCAGCCAGAGACTCATTCCACCAAGATGCAACACTGAGCATCATAGGAAGTCATTCCTACCTGTGGCCATCAAACTTTGCAACTCCTCCCTCGGAGTGTCAGACACTCTGAGCCAGTAGGTTGGTCGTGGACTTATTTCCACTTGGCATAATTTACTTATTATTATTTAATTATTTATGGTTTTATATTGCTATATTTCTACACTATTCTTGGTTGGTGCGACTGTAATGAAACCCAATTTCCCTCGGGATCAATAAAGTATGGCTGTCTGTCTGTCTGTACATCACCCTGCTGTCTTAGAACATAGAACATAGAAATCTACAGCACATTACAGGCCCTTCGGTCCACAATGTTGTGCCGACCATGTAACCTACTCTAGAAACTGTCTAGAATTTCCCTAGCGTATAGCCCTCTATTTTTTGAAGCTCCATGTACCTATCTATGAGGTTCTTAAAAGACCCTATTGTATCCGCTTCCACCACCACCGCTGGCAATGCATTCCATGCACCCACCGCACTATGTGTGAAAAACTTAGCCCTGACATCCCCTTCGTACCTATTTCCAAGCACCTTAAAACTATCCCCCCTCATGTTAGCCATTTCAGCCCTAGGAAAAAGCCTCTGGCTAGCCATACGAGCAATGCCTCTCATCACCTTATACACCTCTACCAGCTCATCTCTCATCCTCCATCACTCTAAGGAGAAAAGGCCGAGTTCACTCAACCTATTCTCATAAGTTGCACCCTCCAATCCAGGCAATATCCTTGTAAATCTCCTTGAAACTTGGAAGATTTGTAGATAGGAAATTAGAAGGTGAGGTACTAGATAAACTTCCGTGTCTCTAACCTGCTCTCAAAGCCACATTGTCCATAAAACTATAAGACACTGGAGTAGAATTAGGCCAGTTAGCCCATCGAGTCTGCTCCGCCATTTGATCATGGCTAATCTATTTCCCTCTGAACCTAATTCTCCTGCCTTCTCCCTGTAACCTTTCACACCCTGACTGATTATGAATTTATCAACCTCTGCCTCAACTACACTCAATGACCTGGCCTCCACAGCTGCCTGTGGCAGCAAATTCCACAAATGTACCACCCTCTGGCTAAAGAAATTCCTCCTCATCTCAATAGATGTCCCTCTCTTCTGAGGTTGTACCCTTTAGTCCTAGACTTCCCTCATCTTATCTACGTTCAGACTTTTCAGCTTCCCAAGCACCTTCTCCCTAGCAATAGCAACTGCACTCACTTCCTCCTCTTGACCTTTTCAAACTTCCAACATACTACTAGTGTCTTACACAGTGAAGACTAATGCAAAATACTTATTCAGTTCATCTGCCATTTCCTTGTCCCCATCACTACCTCTCCAGCACCTGATATCTACTCTTGCCTCTTTTACTCTTTTTATATCTGAAAAAACATTTCACATTCTCTTTGATATTATTGCGTAGCTTACCTTCGTATTTCATTTTATTACTTCTTATGGGTTTTTTACTTGCCTTCTCTTGGTTTTAAAAGCTTCCCAGTCCTCAAATTTCCCACTAATTTTTGCTTTATTATATGCCCTCTATTTTGCTTTAGATATTTCTTCATCTTTGGAATGTATCTTATCATGCACCTCCCAGATTGCTCCCAGAAACTCCAATCATTGCTGCTTTGCTGTCATCCCTGCTAGAGCCCCCATCCAATCAACTTTGGCCAGCTCCTCTCTCACGCCACTTTAATTCCCTTTATTCCACCATAATACTGATACATCTGACTTTAGCTTTTGCCCTTCAAATTGCAACGTGAATTCTATCATATTATGATCACTGCCTCCTAAGGGTTCCTTTATCTTAAGCTCCCCAATCGAATCTGGTTCATTACACAACACTCATTCCAGAATAGCTGATCCCCTTGTGGGCTCAACAACAAGCTACTCTAAAAAGCCATCTCATTGGCATTCTACAGGTTCTCTCTCTTAGGATCCAAAATCAACACCAACCTGATTTTCCCAATCTACTTGCATATTGAAATCCCCCATGACTAATGTAATATTGCCCTTTTGATATGCATTTTCTATCTCCAGTTGTAATTTGTAACTGACATTGTGGCTACTGTTCGGAACATCAGGGTCTTTTTACCCTAGCTCTTCCTTAAATCTACCCACATCAATTCCACATCTTCCAATCCTATGTCACCTGTTTCCAAGGGTTTGATTACGATTTTTACCAACAGAATCTCACCACCTCCTCTGCTTACCTGCCTGTCCTTTCGATATAATGTGTATCCTTGGACGTTAGGCTCACAACTATAATCTTTTAGCCATGTCTCATTGATGCCCACAATGCCATGCCAATCTCTAACTGCGCTACAAGATCATTTACTTTATTTTGTAAACTCTGTGCATTCAAATATAACACCTTCAGACCTGAATTCATCACCCTTTTCAATGTTGTCCCCCTGTTAGACTGCAATTCATTCCACTGATGGCAATGTTCCCCAATCATCTGCCTATCCTTCCTGACAGTCTCACTGCATACTGCCACTGCCCCATCCTCATCCCTATCACTCAGTTTCCTATGCATCTGGCAAATTATTAAACCCTCCCCAACAGTTCTATCAGATTGCTGGATCTTTTCCCGTTGAAGACCGTCATTGTCCAGTACACGTGCACGAAAGTTGTTTTCCCCCTATCAGCTGCTGGATATTTGGACGTGGACTCCTTCATTTTCTGAGGAGTTGTGAATGGTGCTGGAAATTGTGCAATCACATTGCTACTTCTGATCACATGGTTTTTAGTATCCATGCAAAAATTAGCAATCAGCATCCTTGGTTCCCAGCCAGGTGTTATCCATTTGAGTTACTGTCAACTATAGGGTTATGCTTAGTAAACTGTGGGTATGCTATGTTGGCGCTGGAAGTGTGGTGACACTTGTGGGCTGCCCCCAGCACATCCTTGATCTGTGTTGGTCACTGATGCAAAAGGAACCATTTCACTGTATGTTTCAGTATACTTGCGGCAAATAAAGCAAAGCTTAACTGTGAATCCATTCTTGAACACTTTAGTGTTTTGGAATTAAGTGAGGAAACTGGTGCACTCAATGAATACAAATAATAATTCCTTTGGTACCTCTCCAGTTCAAAATTACATAGCAATAATCTGGAAGATCAAATTAATCAATTTAATTGATGTACTACTTTTAAAGCAACTTGGTAAAATGGACATAGAACTATTCTGCATTGGCAAAGGAATATCAGTAAGCATTAATGATTAAATATAATTGACTTAGCTTCTTCCTATCATCAATCCTCCAAATATCAGGGTTGTATTTACTTGTATTTACATACTCTGCATTGTGCTATGAAATACAGAACTGATTTTAATAAAAAAATTGCTCCTAACTTTGCTTTAGAAAACAAAATAACTGCTTTCCTTCATTGTTGCCTATAAAACTGTTGCAATTGCTCAAGGCTAAAAATGGCAGCTCCAATTTATTGAACTACCATCTCCCTCAGAAGATACCTCAAGGTAACAAACTTTACAGTTTCCTACAAAGAATGACTACACTTCTGAAGCAGTTCATTAGCTGTAACATGTTTTCGGAAATCCTGAGGTCATGAATGCCTTATATAAGTTCCTGCCTTTATTGCTTCTTTTAACTTGTCTATCCATAGATAAGTTCACTTCCCGAAACTGAAATTGGTTTTTGTTTATGTTGGAGTACATAATTGACAAAATTAGACTTCCCTTTTGGTTTTCTATTAGTTTCCTTTTAAAAGACCAGCAACTTGCTCAAGTTTACCATGGGAAAAGAGGGATACATTCTTAATGGAGATAGCACTGGTAAGATTTTAGACAGAGCTGGAATGCCTTTCAAAAGAGATGACCAATTAATGGGATATACAAAAGTGCATGCAATATACTTTTACAGAAGGTGTGATGATAAAGGTCATACTGATTTAATCAAATTCATCAGTTAGCTTTATGCTGGAAGGAAAAACATTCAATGCAACCTAATAACTCTTGAGTGAAAGACTTTGGAATAAATTCACAGGGATGCTGATCTTTTAAAGTAGGAAAGGGAAGATTTTCACCAGCTGGGCCAAAGCAGAAATCTTGATTGTTTATACACAAAAAAAACACAATTTCTGAAACTTTCAAAAACAGCTAAACGGAACTGGCATTTATATATTGTTTTTCACGACCTTGGGGTGCCCCAAAGCCAGTTAACGACAATGAAGTCCTTCTGAAGTGCAGTGCCTGTTGTTATTAGATACGAAACAAACTTGAAACGTTTCTTGTCAAATCCGAATTTGAAGCAGTGCTTCATTCCCCTCCTTCCTGCTGAATTAGCACAAACTCTTAAACAGACACTTCATATATTTTGATAAATGTTGCTCTTGTATGTTAATCCACCTGTTTGCTGCATCGTCGCACCACTCGTTAAAATATTAAAGTTCAATGAAATCAAAGAGCTTTTCTTTTAGAGAGCGTTAGCTTCATTGTGCCTGACGCTATAGTGAATGAGTATCAGCGTCATTTAAACAGATAGATCTAGTCTTTAAAAAAATTGCACTGAGAATTTGCGTAGAATTTCGACTTTTGTATATATATTGTTTCTCTTGCGTTCCTAAATAGTTGACCTTATCCAAATAATTTCATGATAAAATTTGTGTATACAGACGGCCATTTATGAAAATGTGTTATCATACAAACCCTTGATACATGGTGTTATTATCATTTATGAAATCCAACTCAAACTCTTTTTTATCTTGTTATGAAATCACAAAATAAGGTGCTAGTTAGGAACAGTGACTGCTCACCTGTTAAGAAAAAGGCCATTTCATTCCGCACACCATAAACTCCCGTCTCGGTATCAGCTGTTGTCGCGAACAAAATATTCTACGCCGGTCTTTAAGCAATTAAGTGCGATTTCAAGAGTATAGCTCTTTAAAACTCAGCTCATTACTTGCATCTAATTTTCAACACAAAGAGAATGATTTTTAAACAGATATTTCCCCAAAGCCGCCGATTCATTACAGTCAACGTTTATATTCTCTCTGCATTCAGCAATGTATGAAGACAAATACGCTGTTATTGTATGAAGTTTGATTTGTGGATTTCTCAGTGCGCGCGTATAGGTCTTGAAAGAAGTTGAAGTGCTTGAATTTATATATGCATCGATGTATATAAATATAAATGCATATGTTATGGGGGAAGGGATTTAATGTACATATTCCGTGGTGGAGAGAGAGAGAAAAAGGAATGTATCACGAATTGCTGTAGCCTGTCTAACACAATCAAGCGCCGACATTACGGACTAAAAGTGTTTTTAAAAAAAAAACAATTGCGCGAGTAATAATGAGGTGTTTAGATTTCTTACGTGAGAAGCGTTCTTGATTTTGCCCGTTCAGGCCCATAATAAATACCTTTTTGAAAGTTATTTGAGAGTTCAAACATCGCGTGTACCCTGGACCCTTGGTAAATGCTTTTAAGTCGTACGGTGCTAGAGACCGCGCAGGATGAGGCTTGGAATGCGAATGCACCCGTTTCATAAGGATTATGGAAGAATCTCCCACGATACACAATTATTTTCGTTCCAGTTCTGATGTCCGAATACATTGACCCTGCCAGTGCGGAACTAACTGGAATCACCGAGCGCCGAGCCCAGCCTTTACCAAGCTGACTGACATAGATCTCGATGTGAGCGCGTGGATCAGGGAGACTCACTGGGTCCTTGCGTTGTTTCCTTACTGATTAAAAACAGTTGACGGAAGCACCAGCTCTTTTCAGTAAGCGATATGTCAATATGTTGTATATATGCAAAATTGGGTGTCGGACTGATTGCAGTTCCATTCTGGCTAAAGCATGGACCGAGATGACCTCTAGGAGATGCTGGTAACGGTCTTAAATCTATGGTGGTGGTTGACACTGCGAATCTGTTTGGCTGTGACAATGACAATTAGCCTCATTTCAGTGCCCCCCCCCCCCCCCCAAAAAAAAAAGAACTGTGGTGCCATCTCATTTTATAGTTCGTTTATTAAAATTTTGTGATCTTGGAGAAAATATCAGTTCATAACGCCATCTTTATGATTGGTTATCATTTACAGCCCATTACCTTTTACTAGGTATACCAACCCAGGAGGCTGGTTTCTACGTTTAATTGTTTCCTTTGCGGGCCTCTATATAACAACAACTCTATATAACCGCCCAATTCTTGCTACCGTTATCAAACAGTGATGAAATAATAGTGTTGGAAAGAGAGAGAACATTGGTTAGTAATGAATGTGCTCCTTGTAACTTTCGCAACTGTACAAGAACATCAGTTTAAATTGGTAATTGAATTTTACTAATTAATAAGTACTAGCATTAGAGAATGAGTGATTAAAAATAAATCGAGGCTCGAGCCTCAGCTACCTGGTGTGCTTCATTATTCATTACAGATTGACTACACCCTGCTTGCTGCATTATATTAAAATACCATTGACAATAATATTGCTTTTAAAGGAAATACAAAATAATTTCAAAACTCTGTGCCGATCAGTATTGGTGCAGAGATCTTACCAATAAACTGAGATGAAAATAAACTTTTGAAATTTAGCAAAACGTTCTCGTCGCCTTAATATTTTATTAAAGATGACAAGATGAGGCGTTGGAAACATTACCACATTTACAGGTTACTTTCGAAGTATGTTTGTTTCCAGAAAATAGAAAGGAGGTGAATTTATAATTAAAGTTTATTATCGGGGAGTTGCAGGCTTGAAAGTGTTCTAATAATACAGTAAGGTCATCTGTTAGCCCTCGGAAGGGATGAAATAAGGAGTAAAATCAATGTCACTTTGATTTTACCGATCTAACTAAGGAAGAGGGATCATTATTCTACTGAAGGTTGAACACTAAATTGCAGTTCGCTGGGCTGTCACTCAGACTGACAACACAGACAAGGGAGCTTTGATCTCCATACGGGTAAGATTGCAGGCAGGAGTCTGTATGAGAGAGACTGCAAACAGACTGATTTTTACTCGCAGTCAATAGCAGTAGGAAGCTCTTTTATTATGAGTCGCAGGTACCTCACTGCATGAATAACCCATCCGCTACCAGTGTTGTTCTTTTGAAATTACTGTCCTAGCGATTACAACTTGCCTCTAAGCTAACACTAACACCTCCAATAATGTTCGTAACTACCCACAATAAATTTACAAAGCACTGAGGTCCATCGTGAGATTTTCCAACTGATGTTATGTTTATTCTGTATAACTATATTTCAAATATTAGATGCAATGTGAATGTCAATCTCATAAAAGATAACACTAAATATGTCAAGTGACTATATATTGGCATTATATAATTATTATTTTAATGTTTTCATTGTTTAAGAACACAAATGTTGAATTTGAGCATCAAGCAGAACTTTGGAAAATTCATTAGACATTGAGCACAAACAACTGATTCCTTGAAATACTTGTCATCTGTAACATTAAACCATAATATTTATTTTAAGAAACTCTGAAATTGTAACTGTTTACAGCTTACAAACCATATGAAGTATTCTCAAATAATTCAATATATAATTAAATGTGTGATGATGTATAAAACAAACTGTTTTTCTTGTCTGAAAATATATTAACTGCAATAAATGTCTATTTTAACATAGAATGCCAAGTTTAGTTTATCATTATCATTACTTTTTATTTGTGATGCTTCCTTTTATATTTCCAGTCTATTAAAAAGGTTAAAATTCCCTCACATTTCTGCTTCTTTTCTTACTGTCAATATTTATACTTTTACAGAAACTGAAAGTACTAATTTAAATATTAATTATTGTAAATATGGAATGAAGATGAGCTAGGACATTCATCCAAGTGTCACTCACCTGTATTTTGCATAAAGCAGCAATCATCAATCTGTACTCAAGTAGCAAAGATCTACCAAAACAAAATTCAACAAATTTTCCGGGTTTGCACTGCGGTTCACTAAATTACAATTACTAATAATTGGATAGTTGCCTGTCAAAATCCAATTTATTTCTTTATTCTTAAGTTTTCCCATTCTTGATGTGTTATTTAATTAGCTTCTCCAAAAATAGTTTATTTCAGTACACTTAATAGCCTTCAAACTATTCCCCACATGGTAATGGAAGGGTTGTTCCTGTGGTCTGTTTACAAACTTCCCCTTGTCTGAAACAGATTCTTAAGCAATTAACCTATTTTTAACATCCTAAAATTAGTGTTAAAAATAACAAGATGATAAACAAGCTCCAGACTGCCTCATTATAGAAGTTATTGCTATGTCGGTCTCTGTCTCTGTCTATTAATCTCTATCTATTAAATAGCAGTGACAGGAGATTATTAATGCTTTTTAGCAGAGCAATAATTCATAATAAACTACAATCTCCTCTTCAATTTAGGGTATGTTTGGCTTGACTTACATGGATTTTTTTTTACATTTATCTTACACTCAATTGTATTCTCCTCAAAGAAATAATTGACTTTTTTAGTAAGAGTCATTTTTACAGTTTAATATATTGAATTAAGGTCATTAGATGTCGTTTTCACCTGAAGAACAGAATCTTGAGTATTGATTTTACTCCTGTTTCTTTGAAGTCTGTTGAATATATTACAAACAAAAGTTTGCCTTGTTTAAATAAAGTATTGCTCTGTTAGGAGAATGGATATGTGTCATAGAACATCAGCTGAAACTTAAAATTTTGTAAACATTTACTTGAGTTAACACAATATTCATGCTGTGAGTATGGATTTACACTAAAATTATTTTAAATTTCTTTTGATTTGTGATGATACTCAAGAAAACTAGCTGGAGCATGCATTGCAGTTGGGAAAATTTCAGTGTAAATGATACATGCATTTGTAGACAGAATATCAGGTAGCATAAAATCCATGCTCAACAATATTGCTTTTTTTTAAATTGAGGAAATATGCTTAGTTGTTTTCCTGAACTATTTCCTCATTAAAATGATTGAAAGCAAAATCATGACCAGCAGTACTCCTGGTTGCAATAGTTAAGTTTTTGAGGTGTTTTTTGAATTTACTCAATGCTTAGTGATTTTCTTTTCAGAACTATCATGCAAATATCCAGCATAGCAAATACACATTCACAGTTTTAGATCATTCACAGGGCTCGTGATAAAATAATTTAAAATAAATGAAATTTGGTCTTAATTATGATCATGGTGTTTTTTTACATTTTGTATTGAAGAAAAATGAATGCAGATTAGATTCATTCACTTTTACTGTTTTATTTTTTCTTGCAATGCAAAATTCCAGAACATTTTAATTTATTGAATTAACTCCATTAAAGCAAATGATCCTATACAATGTGGGGAATTACCATCATCACAAGTAATTTCAATTTAATTTATGGATATTTTCCAGTTTTCATTTTCCACCCTGATTTTCCCACTAACATTTTATTCCATCCCAGGCTTCTGAATATTTCTGCTCAATATCTTTCACACTGAATGAAAAGAAACACTAAACATGCATCTTTGCAGCTGGTGCAATTTACTCCTTTGACAGGATCAACAGATGCTCTTGGGTTTGGGAAGATCCTAGCAGAAAGATTAGGTCCAGTACAGAGCCCACACTCAGTTCTGCAATCTGAGAAGATGAGGTTCTTTTTCTAAACGAATACAGATGGCTGGCACACGGAGTGGGCAAGTTAGTAAAATGCCCCAGGGCACTCTCTTTCTTGTTGTGTTATTTAACAAAATCAGTTGCCTGCAAGACGTCTGTGTTCTTTCTTAATCCCTAATCACTCCTCTTTGGGGTTTATCTTCTTTCTTTTTGCAAATGTTAATAAATAAATATTTGGACTTAGATTGAATTGATTGGAATAATGATTGTCCCTAAAAAGCATGCAGCTTGATCTGCCCTGTTGTGCACTTTGTCCGATCACCTGTACTTCTACTCCTGGTGTACAAGCAGAGACTAAAGACTGCAGCATCAGTGGTGAAGTACAGATGGTCATCGTAGGTGGAGGAGAGCTTGCAGGACTGCTTTGAGTCAGTAGACTGGATAATATTCAGGAATTTATCAATGAATCTGAATGAATACACCTCAGCTGGCATTGACTTCATCAAGACCTGTATGGATAAGTTTCCCTTCAAGAACACACTGGACGTACCCAAACCAAAAGCCATGGATGATCCAAGATTTGTAGTCTGATGAGGGCTGGATCCGTAGCATTCAAGATCAGTCACCTAGAACTATAACCTACAGAGGACTAATTTAAGAATGAGAAAACAATTTTGATTGAAGTTAGAGACAAAATTGGATTTTCACATCAGCTTTGGCAGGGTTTGCAGGCCATTACTTCATACATGGCAAAACCAAATATCATGAATTGCTGTGATACTTCACTCCCAGATGAGCTCAGTGCCTTTTATACACGCTTTGAAAGGAGGATAAAACTACACCTGTGTGAATCCCTGAAGCACCTGGTGACCCTGTCATCTCTGTCTTGGTGGCTGACATCTGAGCATCTTTCAAGAGAGTGAACCCTTGCAAGGCATCAGTCCCTGATCGTAGGGCACTGTAAACCCATGACAACCAATTGGTGAGAGTGTTCAACGATAACTTCACTCTCTCACTGCTACAGTTGGAGGCTCCCACCTGCTTCAAAAGGGAGACAATCATCCCAGAGTGCAAGAAGAGCAGGGTGAGCTGCCTCAATGTCTATCGACTGGTTGCACTCATGTCTACTGTGATGAAATGTTTTGAGAGGTTGGTGATGGCCAGAATCAACTCCTGCCTAAGCAAGGAATTGGACCCACTGCAATTTGCCTTTCACAATAGATCTACAGTAGATGCAATCTCACTGGCTCTCCACCTGGCCTTGGATCACCTGGACAATAGCAATACCAAAGTCAGACTGTTGTTTATTGATTACAGCTCAACATTCAACATGATTATATCCTCAATACTAATCAACAAGCTCCAAAGCTTGGGCCTTTGCACCCCTGTCAACAACTGGGTGCTTGACTTGCTTAATGGAATACCGCAGTCACTGAAAATTGGAAGTAACATCTACTTCTCACTGACAATCAACACTGGTGCACCTCAAGGATACATGCTTAGCCCACTGCTCTACTTTCTCTACACCCATGACTGTGTGGTTGGGCACAGCTCAAATGTTATCTATAAATTTACCAATGACACAACTATTGTTGGCCGAATTTCAGATGGTGATAAGGAGCAATTCAGGAGTGAGATTGATCAGCTAGTTGAGTGGTGTTGCAATGACAACCTTACACACAACAGCAGTAAGACCAAGGAATTAATTGTGGAGTTCAGGAAGGGGAAGTTGAGGGAACACACACTAGTTCTCAACAAGGGATCAGCAGTGAAGAAAGTGAGCAGTTTCAGGCTTCTGTATGTCAACATTTGAAGATCTTTCCTGGGCCCCCTGGGCTTATCATATAGATTCAATTACAAAGAAGGCATGACAACAGCTATATTTCATTTGGAGGTTGAGGAGACATGGTATGTCACCAAGAACTCTTGTGAATTTCTACAGGTGTACTGTGAAGAGCATTCTTATGGGTTGCATCGCTGTCTGGTATGGAGGGCCCACTGCACAGGATTGGAAAAAGATGCAGAAAGTTGCAATCTCACCCAACTCAATCATGGGCACTAGCCTCCCCAGCATTGAAGACATCTTCAAAAGACATAGCTTTAAAGAGGGGGCATCCATCTTTAAGAACCTCTATTACCCAGCACATGCTGTCTTCTCATTGCTACCATCAAGGAGGAGTTACAGGAGCATGAAGACACACACTCAGTGTTTCAGGAAAAGCTTCTTCCCCTCTGCCATCAGATTTCTGAATGGACAATGAACCCATGAACACTACTTCACAACTTTTTTATTCTATTGCTTTCTTTTTGTACTATTATTTATTTATATATATATATATATATATATATATATATATATATTCTTATTGTAATTTGTAGTTTTTTTATTATTCTGCATTGCAAGTAAATAAATTTCACAGCACATGCTAATGGTATTCAACATGGTTCTGATTCTGAAATAAACAATACCTTATAATGATAAGCTCACAACATTGGAATGTGGGGGGAAACCAGAGCACCAGGAGAAACTCATATCATCACAGGGAGAACGCAAGCTCCGAGCTTCATTCAGGACTGAAGCAGCCTGCTTAGAGGCAGCAACTCAACTTATTAGTATTCATAGCAACGTGATTAATTCTAATTTTAACTCTATACCACACTTTTGCATCATGCTAAACCAGGTGAGACACTTTGGGTAATTGGGTCAGATTTTAGCAGAGTCTATAGCCCTTGCTCATTATTTTGTCGAAAACATCACCATTAGAACAAATTGGTTAATGTTTGTTGAAATAATTGATGCAAAGTATTAAGTCAGGTTGATCCAAAGTGGATCCAAAGCAGGTTTTCAGAATGCTAGCAACGCGCTCAAAATGCTGGAGGAACTCAGCAGGTCAGGCAGCATCTACGGGGAAAAATACAGTTGATGTTTTGGGCCAAAACCCTGTGGCAGGACTTGAGAAAAAAATCTGAGGAGTAGATTTGAAAGGTGGGGGGAAGGGAGAGAGAAATGCCAGGTGATAAGGTGCAAAGAGTTGGAGAGCAGCAGGGATTACAGAGAGGGAGCAGTGAGAGCGCGTTTCACTGAACTCCCGTTGAGGAAAGATTTAAACTTCTTCAAGGTATGCATTGCTTGAAGAGACTTCACAGAGTAGTAATCAAATTACAAACGAGAAAGTCTGCAGATGCTGGAAATCTGAGCAACACACACAAAATCCTGGAGGAACTCAGCAGTCAGGCAGCATCTATGGAAAAAAGTACAGTTGACATTTCAGGCTGAATCCCTTTGGCAGGACTGGAGAAAAAAAAGCTGAGGCTATTCGCTTTGGTGTTGCATGATCTAAAGGAGGTTTTCCTGATGTTGCCCTCACCTGGTGCTGGGAACGTGGCTTAATTAGGTTTTCTGTTGATAATTTAGTTATTGGCTCCAAGTTGGAGCCCCCTTTGTCTGTCCATGTCACTGACCCCGATCTCCATCAATTTCGCGATTCTTGACTGAATTTCCCACCTGATTATGCAACATTTTTCACCCCCTCACCCATCACTTGACCAATTTCTTCCATCGATCACCCAATTCACCATTCCACAGCCATTTCCAAACAGCAACCACATGATGATCACCTGACCCTACGCATACACTGATTGTCCAATGCATGCTTCTCTCCTTTCTACACATCAGTCAGACTAATATGGATTCCACCATCCACTGTACATACTCCTCCCCTAACAAACCCCCTCCCTCAGTATCCCATGCCCAACCAATGATTGTAGGACTTATCATCTACCACCTGACTATCCACACGCTAACCCCCAAATCCATTTGCCTCTTTCCCATATAATTCCCTGAACCTAGAACTGGCTCTGGATTTGCTTGATAATCTTGTAGCCCAAGGGTTTTGTACCTTGAATTTTCTTGGTGATTATCATCTTTTTTGTTTATCTCCCTGTAGGAATGTCATCTTCTATTAAAGTTAGTAGATTCAGCAGTTACCATACATTGGTGAAGGGGGTGGGGGCGGGGGAAGGATTGAGTCTAAAGTCAGAATCCAATTTAAAACTTCTGATTTTCCTTGCTTACGTTGTGCTTTTGCTAAGTATTTCTGTGGCTGCACTTTGAAAAAGTGGCCATTGCTATATAACAATCAAAACTTCTCATCTGGTGGAGGAACTTGGAGGAATTAAGTGGTCAGACTCTCATTTCAGAGCGACTAGCCTCCCAACTGCATTTACAATCATGGTGTGATGATTGGTCCAGTTCAATTTATAATCAATTGTGACTCCATCTGCCAGGATGTTCCACCGCCCCCCCCAATGTATTAATCACAGAGACTCAGTGATGTTAAACGTGTCTACCTTTCTCTTGTTGGACGAGGTCATTAACTGGTACGTATAAAATGCAGGTGTTGTCCAGTTCTTCCTGTAGGCTTAGGTGAGCCGGTTTAATATTGGAAACTTAATACACTCAGTGGCCACTTTATTGGGTACAGAAGCTACCTAATAAAGAGATCACTGAGTATATAGTTGTGGTTTTCTGCTGCTGTAGCCTGTCCACTTCAAAGTTCAACATGCTGTGCATTCAGAGATGCTCTTCTGCACACCACTGTTGTAACGTGTGGTTACTTGAGTTACTGTTGTATTCCTGTCAGCTTCAACCAGTCTGGCCATTCTCATCTGACCTCTCTCATTAAGAGTTGTCTTCACCCACAGAACTGCCATTCACTGGATGTGTTTTTGATTTTCACGCCATTCTCTGTTGTCTCTAGAGAGTGTTGTGTATGAAAACCCTAGGAAATCAGCAGTTTCTGAGATATACAAAACATCTCATCTGGCACCAACAATTAGTCAAAGGCATTTAAATTGCAATTCTACCCCATACTGATCTTCGGTCTGAAATCGACTGAACCTGTTGTCCATGTCTGCGTGCTTTTATGCTCTGAGTTGCTGTCACATGACTGGCTGGTTAAATATTTGCATTAATGAACAGGTGTACCTACTAAAGTGGCCACTAAGTGCATTAACACTGATTGCTGCAGAAGTGAACTAACCCTAATCCCAACTTCACGCTGGATGATCTACCTTTATTAAAGCGACTGACATTAGAGATGATGGAAGGAAATCCCACAGTGATATCCTGTCGCTGCATTAATCGATGTCCATCAACAGCAGTCATATTGCAATGAATGGAGTGTGATATACGCCTCTCCCTTGACCAACAATGACTTCAATTGTCCTATGGTGAAGATGGAATGAGGTGCTGTCAGAAAATGGATTATTAGGAAATAGTTCTCTGCCTGTTTCTTGCCATTATGGATAACCGATTCCAAGTTGCTATTCTAATATTTAACGGGGTCAGCTGGCACAGTTCCTGAGAGGACTTTGGATTACGTAGAGGGAGAGAGAGTTTAAAAGAAGCAAACGGGGCCAGTCAACACAGTTTGGATGCCACAGTTTCCGAGGAAGCATTGGATTGTGCATAATTAGGCACTTGACAAGGGCCAATAAGAAGAAGTTAAGTTTAAGCAGAACGGCTATTGTGGGAGAGGGCCAGTGTTAGGGTGGGGAGTTGAGGCTTTGGCAGGCTGTAGATAGATTTTTTACATTATTTCTTCTTTCTTATTGCACATTTAGAGCATTGGGGTTGCTAGGCGGGATAGTGGAATGCTCACCTTGTGGGATGTGGGAAGGCATGGAGATCTCTAGTGTCCCTGAAGACTACACGGGCAAGAAGTGCATCCAGCTGCAGCTTCTTACAGAGCATATTGGTCATTCAGGAGGCTAAGGGGAGGGTAGACAGGACATACAGGGAGTTAGTTATACCCAAGGTGCAGGACACAGTCAACAGGGTAACTGTCAAGAGGGGGAAGGGGATAGGCAGCCAGTGCAGATTATCTTTGTGGCCATTCCCCTCAACAACAGGCTTACCGCTTTGGACACTGTTGATCAGATGATGTAGTAGAGGACAGCCAAGGGGGTCGACCCTCTGGCACTAAGTCTGGCTCTGTGGCTCAGAAAGGAAACGAGGGAAGAAGCAAGCTGTAGTGATAGCGGATTGTTTGGTTAGGAGAACAGAAAGGTGGATCCATGGATAAGAACGAGATGGTATGTTGCCTCGCAGGTGCCAGGGTCAGGGACATCTCAGATGGAGTCCACAGCATTCTTAAGTGGGAGGATGAGCAGCCAGAGGCATGGTCCACATCAGTACCAATGACATGGATAGGAGGGGTGATGAGGTTCTGCAAAGTGAGTTCGGGGTGGTAGAGTACAGGACCTCCAGGTTATGATCTCGTGAATACTACCTATGCCACATGCTAGTGAGGTCTGAAATAGGAAAATGACACAGTTTAATACATGGCGAAGGCAATGGTGCAGGAGGGAGAGCTTCAGGTTTTTGGAGACCAATTTCCTAGTGGGAAGGTTTGCTGGTGGGGAGGGGGTGGTTTGAAGTAGAGTTGCAGGGGATGAGAACTAGAGTACCAGAACAGGTAGTGGAGTGGTTGAGGAGAAAGATGCTTCTAAGCCTCCATACAAAGTCTGGAACCGAAAGGTTTAGCATAATGTTCTGAGCTACGTATATTTCACTGCAGGAGTATTGCAGGAAAGGTGGGTGAGCTCAGGGCATGGATCAACACGTGGAAATATGACATTGTAACCATTAGAGAGACTTGGTTGCAGGAGGGGCAGGACTGGCAACTCAATGCTGTGGGATTCCATTGGTTTTTGACATGATATAGCTGGAGGGATTGAAGGGGGAAGGGTGGCATTAGTAGTCAGGGAAAATGTCATGGCAGTGCTCAGACAGGACAGACTGGGAAGCTCGTCTAGTGAGGTTTTATGGGTAGAATTGAGGAATAAGGAAGCTATGACCATCTAATGGATTATAATATAAACCACCCAAAGTGGACGGGATTTAGAGGAACAAATTCGTTGAGAGATCGCAGAGTATTACAAGAAATTTAAGGTTGCGATAGTAGGTAATTTTAGCTTTCCACAAAATGACTGGGAATCCCATACTGTAAGAAGGCTGGATGAGAAAGAGTTAGTAAAATGTGTTCTGGAAATGTGTTATGGAAAAGGACTGGTCTGATCTTTGGGTTGAGTTTCTAAATTGGTGAAAGGCCTACTTTGACGGTATCGGAAAGGATATACAGTAGTACGTATGGATTGGGACAGACTCTTTTCTGGCAAAGATGTACCTGGTAAGTGGGAGGCCTATAAAAGTGAAATTTTGAGAGTATGGAGTTTGTATGTTCTTGTTACAATAAAAGGCAAAGATAATAGGTTTAGGGAACTTTGATTTTCAAAAAACTATTGAAGCCCTGGTTAAGAATAAGAAGGAGATGCATAGCAGGTATAGGTAGGTGGGAACAAATGAGGTACTTGAGGAATATAATAAATGCAAGAGAACACATAAGAAGGGAATCAGGACAGCTAAATGAAGGAACAAAGTTGATCTAACGGACAAGGGGAAATAGGATCATAAGGGATTCCACAGATATGTTAAAAGCAAAAGGATTGCAAGGGACAAAATTGGTCCCCTGGAAGACCTATGTGTGGAGCCAAGAGATCGGGAGATTTTTTTTGCATCTGTATTTACTAAGGAGACAGACACAGAGTCTATAGAAGCAAGGCAAAGCAGCAGGGAGGTCATGGACCTTATACAGATTATACAGGAGGGGGTGTTTGCTATCTTGAGGCAAATTAGGGTGGATAAATTCCCAGGGCCTGACAAGGTGTTCCCTCAGAACCTGTGGGAGGCTACTGCAAAAATTGCAGGGGCCGCAGCAGGCAGATTTAGAATATCCTTAGCCATGGAGGATTGGAGGATAGCTAAATTTATTCTGTTTTTTAAGAAAGGTTCTAAAAATAAATCAGGAACTTGACCCTGACACCAGTAGTGGGAAAGTTATTGGAAGGTAATTTAAGGGACTGGATATATAAGTATTTAGATAGACAGGAACTGATCAGGGATAGTCAACATTGCTTTGTGCGTGGTAGGTCGTGTCTAATCAATCTGATCAATTTTTTTGAGAAAATTACCAGAAAAGTTGATGAAGATAAGGCAGTGGGTGTTATCTACCTCGGCTTTATCAAGGCCTTTGATAACGTCCTGCATGGGAGGTTGGTCAAGAAGGTTCAGTCACTTAGCATTCAAGATGAGGTAGTAAATTGGATTAGACACTGGCTCCATGGGAGAAGCCAGAGAGGGGTAGCAGATGGTTGCTTTCTGATGAGACCTGTGACTTCTGGTGTGGTGCAAGGACTGATGCTGGGTCCTTTGCTATCTATTTCAATGATCTTGATGATACTGTGGTAAACTGGATCAGCAAATTTGTGGATGACACCAAGATTGGGGGAGTAGTGGACAGTGAGGAAGGCCATCATGGCTTGCAGCAAGATCTGGACCATCTGGCAAAATGGGCTGAAAAATAGCAGATGGAATTTAATACAGACAAATGTGAGGTGTTGCACTTTGGGAGGACCAGACAAGGGTAGGTCTTACATAGTGAGTGATAGGGCACTGAGGAGTGTGGTAGAACAAAGGGATCTGGGAATACCGATCCATAATTCTGTGGTGTTACAGGTAGATAGGGGCATAAAGAAAGCTTTTAGCACATTGGCCTTCAGAAATCAATATATTAAGAACAGGAATTGGGGTGTTATGTTGAAATTGTATAAGATGTTGGTGAGGTCTAATTTGGAGTATTGTGTTCAGTTTTGGTCACCTTCCTACAGGGAAGATGTAAATAAGATTGAAAGAATGCAGAGAAGATTTATAAGGATGTTGAGGATCTGAGGTTGAATATGTTAGAAATTTATTCCCTAGAATTTAAAAGACTGGGGAGAGATTTGATAGGAGGAATACAAAAGCATGAGGGGTATAGTTAAGGTAAATGCATGCAGGCTTTCCCCACTAATGTTGGGTGAGACTACAACTAGAGGTCATGGCTTATGGGTGAAAGCTGAAACATTTAAGGGGAATATGAGGGGATAATTCTTCACTCAGAGTGGTGAGAGTGTGGAAAGAGCTGCCCATGCAAGTGGTGGATGTAGGTTTGATCTCAACATTTAAGAGAAATTCGGATAGGTACAAGAATGGGAGAGGTATGGAGGGCTACGATCCAGGTACAGTTTGATAGGACTATGCAAATTAATGGTTCAACATGGACTGGATGGGCGAAAGGGTCTGTTTCCATGCTGTAGTGTTCTATGACTCTAATCTAATGAGCGAAGCCTTGGTATGTGACAGTGTCTTCCATTGTGTTATCAAAAAATGTTACCAAGTTTAAAAGAAAGTATGTCTTCCCACTGACCTAAATCAACACATGTTAGGCCAAGAAAGTCCTGAACCAGTGTTCATGGACAAATTACAGTCCAAGCAGAAGGTCATTTTACTTATTTTCCTACTGGCCTTTGTTCAGCTTTTGAAGACAACTTCTGGACCTAGCCTGGACCTGATACAAGTGGGCAAAACATATGAAGTGCATGTTGAGAATTGAACTCACATTAACATCCAACATGATACTCAAACGTTGTACAGCATAATGAGGCTCTCAGCTAAAACATGGGTACCTATGCCTAGGTCTTAAAAGAAGGCCAGTGTTTCAGGAGCAGAAAAGGATGATGGGTTTTGACCCATGGTTTTCTGAACGCTATTACGCTATTTTTACTACACGCAGAAGCCATGAAAATAAAGTCTTCCCACAAGACATGGGGGACGTTGTAGGCGGTGTGCGAGGAAGTGGAAGCGAGGCGCGCATGCCAGGAAAAAAGTAAGCCCTAACCGGCCGGCTCTCTTGTCCATTCTGCTCTCCAATGTCTGCTTGCTGAGGGAATGGGGCCTG